>NW_027185664.1:10753435-10870330 GCF_028583685.1 Petaurus breviceps papuanus
TGGGACGGCTGCGGATCTGGGCGTGGGGGCTGAGCCCTATATCGGCTCTAGGAGCTGCTGGGACAAGTGGCCAAGATTGGGGGGCTAGAGAAGAGCGAAGTGAGGCCCAGGCGCCTTGGATGCTTGGGGGGGGGGGGGGGGGGCCGTTACCGAAGTCTAGAGGCCAGGTTTGAAGAGAGGAGTTAGGCTGCTGAAGGGTTAAGAGAAGGTGCTATCGCCAGTCACCATTGGCTACCATCCCAGGAAGCCACGGATTAATCACCGGAGTGTCTAATCATGCACACGTGAAAATGCTAGGTATGCGTCCAGACACGCGTATATGTATGCGTATATGTGTAGACAGATAGTAACAAGGTTTTACTTGTTACTTGTAACTTTCAGGAAAGTTTCACAGAGTAGCTAGTGTAGAATACTCAAGTGTCTCTTTCTCCTTCTTTGATGCAGAACAGGACCGTGTTCTTGAAATTTAAGTACTAGTAACAAACTTTTAGTGGTTCGCAAAAGCGACACAATCTTCCCGGCATGGGTGAGGAGCAGAAAACCTTTCCTTTGGGTTCCCGCTTGTCTCTAAAAACATCCTACTAGCAATAGTTTGAGGGTGATTTCTCCTTCATTGTTCTCCTTTTAAAAAATCGAATTCATTTATCTCATTAACAGTGAATTAGCTCTTCTAAACTTTTGTAGACTCACCCATATCTCCAGAAAAGATTACTCAATGTTTCTTGGCAATTTTTTTTTCTGGAATTTAGGATTTTTTTTCCCCAGGAATTCATAATCAAGAAGTTTTTCCCCTTTTCTGTCCTCTGGTAGAAATGGAGAACAGCTAATCAGAGTCTTTTTCTTTATTACCACTCTTTATAGCACTTAATGATGATTATTTAATCCCCTCTTAATTACTTTTTTCAAGCTGAAGAATTCCAACCCTTTTCAACTTAAAAAAAAAGTTTCTTAGGATCTCATTATTCATGCTGTGTCTGTGTCTACATGCATGTTAGGTTTGATGACTTAATAAGCCCAGGCAACAAAGCAGCTATGTCTTATGATGTCAGTGGAACTACTTCTCAATAGATAATTCTATTGTTTTCCCGAAGTGTCTTCAGTAAATAGAACAATAAGAATGAATGTATTACATTTAATGGCTTTTTTTTAGTGTTCTATTTTAGTAGACTAATTTAATTTTCTCTCTCTCAGAGAATGGCTTTATGTAAAGTTAGAATGTTGAAGCTTTCTCATTTCATGAAGTGGGGTTGAATTTTATGATTTTTTTTTTGTTCTTTCCACTTGATTACTATTTTTTGAAGTGAATATCCTTTATGTTGGTATTGACTGGGACTGATGTTATGAGTTGTTTTTTTTTAATCTGCATATGATTGCTGACTCCAATTTGCTGACTGATGGTTTAGTATATTTAAAGTACTATTTCAGCTTAGTTGGTAATTATTTTAATTTAATTTTAGTATAATCCACTCAAATGGTCATTTATATATGGAGGGAGATTCAGAAAAGGTCAGAATTTTAGCAGATCTCTTCATTTTGTGGATTTTGTTAGGAAGAAAAATAGCAATAGATAAGATTCTGTCATCTGGCCTGAGTACTTTGGTCTTTAAACAAGAAAAAGACACAATGAAAAACTGTTTTGTTTAACTGGACATTTGATTATCCCATAAACAAACTTACATCTATCTTTTGGAAGAGTGTATATTTTCAGTAAAATTTTACATGAATTTCCTTAATGTTATTAAGTACTTCTTACCTCTTAAGTTCATTCTAGTAAAATGTTGCATTCAGGGCCAAGTTAAATTGTTGTTTTACTTTTCTAGCACTTTCTTCTGGGCATTTTTCTCTCTAGATGGTACACACAACATATAAGAATTTTTCTTTTTGATTTTTTTTTTTTTTGCCTTTTTGGAGGGCAATTGGGGTTAAGTAACTTGCCCAAGGTTACACAGCTAGTTGTTTTTGTGTGGGTGTTAAGTGTCTGAGACTGGAACCGAACTACTGACTCGGGGCAGGCGCTTTACTCACTGCGCCACCTAGCTGCCCCTGTATCTTTTTGATTTTAAAGAAGCTATTAAATTTGACAAGAATATCTGTGCCCAAGATTTTGCTCTTAGAGGATTAGGCAATTAGTGTCCTCAGTAGAAAACCTTTGGCTTTGGAATTTATTGCCTGTAGCAGCTCTTCAGAGATACATTTTATTTGCTTTTAGAATGATATATTTTATTCAAACTGCATTTTGGTTCTGAAATCTTTATTGATTCAGTGTAAAGTAACTTAAGAGTTATTTAAATAATGAACAGTTGTAGTTTTCTTTCAAAAATGTGCTGTAACTGTTAGACATCTTACACTATTTATACATCTTACACTACACTATACTTACATCTTACACTGTGTGTATATATTTACACACACACACACACACACATATATATGTAGCTTGTATTGTATGTACAGCAAGTTTATGATACCACAGATATGTTTACCAGTTACTTTTTATGACAACTCTCTATTTTGAATGACTGTTGGCCTTAGCTATGAAGGATGAGTTCCTTTATGAGTTAATTTTAGCCTGATTTGTTAGTACAGATGCCTATTACATCTTTCCCATATCAAAATTGGTTCTTCCTTCCTCCACTCATCTCCTACCCAAGGTTTACTGCCTTTCCTCCCCTCTCCTCCCAATGCCTATGAAATCTAGTAGAAGACTAGGTAATTTAATCCATGGAAAGGAACAGGGAGAGGTGTGTGTGTGTGTTTAATTCTAAGTGGTAATCTGAACACCTGCATCTATTGTTCATGCAGATGTTTAACTCTGATGTAGCCAGCCCTGAGGGAGGTTGATTTTTTTTTTTAAACAAATCAGCATCTGTTAAAAGGGTGTGACTGACACTTCTTAATTGAACTAAAAATAGGCTATTTATGACAACTTTCAATTGTGGAACAATTTGAACTGTTCCCTGGGACTGCCAGGTTTCAGCAGGAACCATGCCTTTGTTTGCCAGTTAAGTAGTAGGATATTTCGAGATTCTTTTTTTTTTCTTTTTGGAGGGAGGAGGGCAGGGCAATTGGCAGTTAAGTGACTTGCCCAAGGTCATACGGCTAGTAAGTGTTAAGTGTCTGAGCTCACATTTGAACTCAGGTCCTCCTGATTCCAGGGCCTGTACTCTATTCACTGTACTACCTAGCCACCCCCATTTCAAGATTCTTGATAGCACATTAACCACTATGATATCATTCAAGTTCTGTTTTTAAAGGGGTGTCATTTGAGAATAGTAGCAAGACATTTTTATTGTTCTCCATTCCTATTGCCAGTCAACAAGCATTTCTTAAGTACCTGCTACATGCCAGGTCCTGTGTTAAGTGCAGTATCCTAGCCTAAGACTTTATCACCTCATGCCTCAATTGTTGTTATAGCCTCCTAGCTGGTCTTCCTGACTTTTCTTTAAATCTTGCATATCTATGCAAGACTAATCTTTCTAAGGCATCTTTTCATGTCATCTGTCTCCTTAAAAAATGTACAGTAGTTCCCTACTGCTGATTAAACTTGCTGGTGCAGATTTATCAATTATAATTCTCTGAAAATGACCTTGGAATAATTGAATACTCTTCGCTTAAGATATTGAACCAATGTGACTATTGTTGACAAAATGTTGGATATACTTTCCAATTCAACAAACGTTTTGTCTATCAGCTCCTAAGGCAAAAAATGAAGTAAGACTCAAGGCCCTGCCATTGATTCTATAGCGATATATGTGTTGTTCCAACACAAGGCTGAATGTGACAAAATACAAAGGAGAGAGCCAGACAATGTAAAATAATAAATTTGAAGTCATTTGACTTTTTTTATTGGGGGGGGGGAGGCATTGAGGAAGGCTTCATGGAGGAAGTCTTGCCTGGTTTAAACCTCGAAGGAAGGAAAGACTTTAAATTGGTAGAGCCATAGGGGAGGGGAAGAATACATTCTAAACATGGGGTGTGGGGGGACGGGAGATATGTGAGCAAAGATTCTGAGGTAGGAGAGACCAGGACAAGAATGGTGATAGTAAGTCATCTGGTTTGACTAAATATAAAGTATAGGAAAGGGAGTGCCATGAGAAAAGACTGGCTTCATCTGGCCAAGTTGTGGAAAGCCATGACTCTGGGGCAAAAGAGTATCATATTTTGGTAGACAAATGTGAATAAATGCTGACGGGTTTTAAGGGGATGGGTACTTTTCTTGGGGTCAAGAGGCCTGGATTCAAGTACTATCTAAGACACCTGTTAGCGGTGTCACTATGGTCATATTACTTGACCTCTCAGTCTTAGTTTTCTCATCTGTAAAATTATAATACTAGAATTATTTACTTCACAGCCATGTGGTAAAGAAAACACCTTATAATCCTTAAATTGCTATAAACATGTGAATTATTAGTATTATTAGAAATTGATTTGATTGGAAGAAGACATGAGGTTAGAATGGATAGAGGAAAGGCAGTTAGGAGATTATTTCTGTAATCTAGAAGAGAGGTGACAAAACACCTGAATCAGCGCAGTGGCAGTGGGAGTATAAGCTAGCGAATGTGTGTATGTGTGTGTGTCCGTGTGTGTGTAAATATCTATTAAGCACTTACTGTATGCTTGTCACTGTATTAAGCACTGGGTGAACAAAGGTTGTGGAGGCAAATTGATAAGGACTTGTCAACTATTCGAATTAAAATTAAATTTGAGTTTTCAAGTCTGGGTAGCTTAGGGGATCCTATGCCATCAACAGGCATAGAATAGTTAGAGGGAAGATCAAGTTGTTAGGAGGAAAATGTTGAGTTTGAGGTGCTTGCACAACATCTAATTGGAGATTTCAGCAGGCATTTGGAAATACAGGATTATTTCAAGGGTTACAGGCTGCGAACCATCTACATAGATGTCATAACTGAAGATATAAGAAGTAGTGAAGATTGTTGTCCTTCATCCTCAGAGGACCAAAATGACCTTACTATACTAGAGTTAAGTTATAATTCATCAGACTGTGACTGATCAAACCAATATGAGCTTGGAATGCTCTATCACAGGTCAAATACAAATAGTCCATGTGAACATTTGGGGTATATTCTCCACATTTGCAGATCTCAACTTTCTTTTGAGCTACTTTCAGTTATGTTTTACTTCAGTTATGCTTTTTTGATGAAGGCATGACATACTGGGCAGTCCTGTGTCAGTGTCTCCCATGTCACCCAATCAATTCCAAAGTTAAGAGAGACTTAAGAGCGTTTTTGTATCACTTTTTCTAACCACCAAGTGAGTGCTTACCCAACTGTGTTAGTTCTACATAAAATAGTCTTTTAGGCAGGTGTGCATTTAGCGTTTGAACAACATCAAGACAATCAAGGGGAAAGATAGAGAAGTAGTGGAGAGGAGGTTAAAAAAGATTTAGGAAGTATCCATATTTAAGGAGATGGAAAGAGTATGAGAAGTTACAAAGGAAAAGGGGTGGTCTTGGAGATATGAGACTTTGTAGAGTATGATGTTTTAGAAGCTGAGGGAGAAGAGTCACAAGAAGGAGGAGGTGAATCAGAAGTGTCAAAATGCTGCAGAACAGGTAAAGGGAATGAAGCTTGAAAAAAGTCCATTGAATTTAACCCTAAGCAACCTTGTGAAAGAATAGTTTCAGTGGAATAGTGGGGAAAGAAGCCAGGTTGCTAGGGATTGAAGAGGTGATACAGGAATTGAGGCAAGGAACATTAACTACAAATTTGTTAATAACTTGGCATAGAAAAGAGGACAATAATTTTAGAGATGATGTAAATTCAAAAGATGGGGTAAAGCCAGTTTTTTTTTAAATTTAAGAATGATCTGTTTTCACTAAGGTGGCATTGTTGGAGATTGTGCTAGTAGAACACAAACCCTAACAGATTTTACCGAGCTATTAAGAGGCTTTGAGTATAGGTCTTATGATGAACAGCATATTTACTGTTCAAAGACCAAAAGCAGCCAAGTTTATAGAGAATTGTCACCAGATTGGATACAGAGCAGTAAAATTTTTTTTTAATTAAATTAAGTTACTTTATTTTTGCTACATTTTAAGTTCCAAACTCTTTCCTCCCTCCCCACCCCACACTAGAGAAGGCCATAATTTGACACAGATTTATAAATAAATGTAAAACCAAACTATACCTATTTCTGTTAATCAGTTTTTTCTCCAGAGGTGGGATAGCAGCTTCCTTCATAAGTCTTTTGTAGTTGATTTGAATATTTATGGTACTAGGAATAACTTGGTTGTTCACTATTATTCTTCAAATAATATTGCTGTTAGTATATACAATGTTCTCTTGGTTCTGCTCATTTCAATTTTCATTATGTCTTGCAAGTCTTCATGTATGGTTCTCCTCTGGACTATTTCCAGTTTCATTGCTGTAACTTGAGAGTTAATTATATGCAATATTTTAGGTACTTGAAGGATATACATGATTTCTATCTTGCTTCCAAAGAACATCCTTAATTCTGATCCTGGAATCAAAACAAACAATCTCTGCTCTAAGAGACAAACACTACTGGGGAGAACAATTATAAAATCACACTGATATTTAGTCCACCTCAAATTTATGCCATCTTTCATCAACTGAACCTAAATTGTTGTAGAACAATTTATCTAAATATTGTTTATCCACTGCCCACAGGAGCTGTTTCAAATATTCTTTTTTCTATTTTTCTCCTACTCCATCTTAACCCTCTTTCTCTTTCATCGGATAACCTCTCCTCTAAGATGACCTAGGCCACTACTGTCAAATTCAAAAAGAAAAGGGTGTCACTAAACCCTACCTAAGGATCCTGCTGCAGATACTTAGTAGCTTGTCACTTTATCACTTAACTTTTATTGGCCTCAGTTTCCTCATCTGTAGAATTGGGATGCTGCTGCTAATAATTATAACTATCTTAGTGATTTGTGAGGATCAAACGAAGTATGAAGTTGCTTTGCAGATCCTAAATATTGAACAAATATCATGTATGCTGAAGTCCCTTAATGTGAAAGTTGGGAGTAGAGAGGGAGGTTGGACTGTGCAATAAAGTCATTGCAAAAAGGTGAAAGAATTATCTGAGAAACAGTAGGTGACTCTGCGGGATCCGATCTTTTCATTACCATTTTCCATCTAGGTCTCTTCACTTTCACCTATATTCTTTGTTCATTCATCCAGGAGCTTTGCTTTTATTCTTTTACTGCCTGACAGAATGTGGGGCATTTTGATTTAGGCCTAATAAGTACTTAATGATTGATATGTAATTTTAAAAAGATTTTAAAAAATCTTTAAAATGAATTAATGCACTTCAAATGCTTTTCCCTTATTAAAATGTGAACTATTTTTCTACCTGGGTCCTTCTGTTGCCACGAAATTAGTTGAAATAATTTTTAAAAACTCCCATGTAGATCACTTTTTATTCTTGTTTTTGAGTATTTTTGTGGTTTTGTAGTTAAATCATTAGAGTGCTTTATATAATGCTGATCATTTTGAATAGGTGCTATTTCAGCATTGGAGGTATTTCCTTAGCTGTTTAGCTTCATTTATTCATCCTTGTGCCTTGCCTCAAAACTGTTATAGGGGTCTATATTACAGTGACTATAAAACACTCAAGTGTCACAAAATTTCTTATTAGATGTTTATTGCTAAATTTGTATGATCAAAATAATATAAAATAGTTTGAAAAATGATCACTGCAAATGAGAAAAAAATATCTCACTGTTGTTTTTGAGAGCCAGTTTCAAAACTGATGGTTTGTTTCATAGCACAGTAAGCCAGGGAAAGTGAGGTTTTTAAGTTCCCTTGGAGTACAGCCAAATAAAGGTGGGTTTGCTATTGGTGAAAGTGCATCAAAATGCTGGTTCTATGCACATACTTCAGTGTGGATTAGAAGTTGATTTAACTAAGATAAGTTTGGAAGTAGCTTCTGAAGAGGATTTGAATTTAGAACATTTTTCATAAAAGTGATAACTTGAATGGATCTGTGATCTAGTCAATATGGCTACTCATACCTGTGGTGCAGATTAGAACTCATCCATGTCTTCTCATCATGTGCAATTCTTACCTATGTCCTTCCTTTAGTTCTCCATAGCAGATCTGTCTCATATGTTGTTGGTATTCTTCTAGGTCTTTTGACGCTCAGTAGAACACATGAGTAGGAGTAGTCTTTTGGTAATCTCTTGCTTTTGCTTTATGAATGCCCCACCATTTCTTTCTCTGTATATGTATACGTACACATATGTGTGTGTATGCATATATACATACACATATAAGTACACATGTACATATATATATATATATATACTGAGAACTTTTAAGCTACTTAATTCTCTGTGACTGAAGGAAATTGAGTCAAATTCTAAATCACTTTTTAAAATCCACATAAAGAATTGCTTCCACTGAATAAATGGAAAAATTAACCTCTTCCTAATTCACCCTGTACTGTACTAAGAAAATATTTTAAATTTAATTTTATATACCCTTAGTTTGATCAATATACAGAACATATCTTTTTGTAGAGTTGGCTTAAGGTCTATACTTCTCCATTTGTGGTGAAACATTTTTATATACTCTTATTCAATGATGGCATTACCTTACTTCCACTTCAAACTTATCAAATAAAAACTATATTTAAAACAATTAAAAAAAAACCCTACCAGAATCAGCAATATAGTTTTTGGGAGAATGTAATGAGCTAGCCTCATAAATTTAAAAATAATTGTGGAGGAAAATGTCAAAAACATTTAAAATTTTAATCATAGTAGTAAAGTGTTAAACATCTTTGCTAAATTTCTCATGTGTAATCTTTTACAGAATATTAGTTACACATTTGCATTACCAATTTGCAGTACAAAATTATATATAATGTACTTCTGTAGTTGATGTAATTTTTATAAATTTATTATATTATATAATATATTTCCTTAGGAGCACCTTATAGGACCTTTTCATGCTAGAACTTTTACTTTAGGAGTCTCCAAGTTGCAATTTGAAGGTCAACTATGACTTGTGAAATCTAGTTATAAGATTTCCTCAAAAAGTGAGAAATGATAATTCTTCTTTGATATCTATTTTAGTTTGTAAGTGAAATAGGACCTCATAAATATTGTGCTACAATGCACATGCAGACATGTGTTTCTTCTTTAAATGACCTTTCTTTGCAATAAGAAGATTGACAAAATTGGATTGTAATTGCTGTAATTCCCTTTCTTTAGATTACCTCATGATACTGAGGATCCAGTAAGTTAAGATTGTACACTCACAGTAGAAATGCTGATTTATAAAGACAATGAACTGTTAAAATTAATCATTTAGCATGCTTAATTTTTTTTCAATCAGTAGATAAATTCCAATACTGTATAAATACTTTATAATGGCCTAGATTGAATTTTCGTTTTGCATTGCCAGCAGTTACAAAAAGACTTGTGGTCATTAAAAAAAAAAAAGAAAAGAAAAGAAACTTCTCACTTGCCAAGACACATAATTGAAGTAATTAGATTTTGTAAAATGAAGAATTACACATATTTTTCTAAAAATAGAAATCAACCAAAATTATTGTCACATTTTTTGAATTTAAAAAAAAATTGGACATGAGATTCGTACTTATAATTCTACTTCAAATGAATGAATATAAGAAATGCTGATTCAACAAAAGGAGAAATATAAACTTTATGGAAAGATGATCCAGATCTGTAGACAAAATTGTGACTATTTCAAATGAAAATCTTTAAAGACTGACATGATGAATTAAACCTTTAAGCATCCTATAATTCTGTCATCTGTTTTCCATTTTCTGCTTTTTGGGTTCTTAAAAATTATGTTAATATCTTTTGTTTTTATTTCACCTTTGTTTTTAAATGTTTCCTTCCTCATTTCCCTACCCCAAATCTCTTCCAGCAAAGAATTAAAACAAAAAGAGGAAACAAAGCACAGGAACCTACCGTTTCTTGTGATGCCCCATATTCATGGCACCCTACGGAGAAGAGAGGGAAGTGCGCTTTCTCACCTCTTTCCTTTGAGTCTCCGTCATTGTAACGGTTCAGTAACGAGGATTTTTGGCGCTCTTTTGAAGTATCTGTTTTTTGTCTGTTTCAACACTGTCGATGTTACATATGTTGTTCTTCTTGTTCTGCTTACTTTGTTTTGCATCAGTTCATATAAATCTTCCCATTTTTTTCAATTCTTTGTAGTCATTATGTCTTACTGTGCAGTAATATTCTGTTGCATTTTTGTATGTTGAACCACATTACTTCTTTGGTTTCTCCTGAAGAGAGTAGTTGAAGAAATGAAGATGAAACTAAAGCTCCAGTAGTTTGTTTTACCATGTGAATTTTTTAAAATGATTGCTGATGAAAGTTTTTTTTTTCTTCTAGTGGAAGAAGTTGGAAATTATTGGTTAAAAAAGTTTGGAAAATCCATGGATTTAATTAATTTATCCTTTCAGTCTTTCATTATTGTTTTCTATAACTAAGTCAGCTCATTTGTTGAGTATTCAAAATAAATGATACTAAATCATATTTAAAATAAAGAAGTTAATAAATTCTGTCTTTTCTATTTGAATCCCTAGTATTTCGTATGATGCTTTGCAGATAGTAAATATATACTTAACATAAATGTAGTATATGTACTTTTTTCGTTCATTAATTAAACATTCATGGGTGAAAGGGACTAAATGATCTTATAAGGTCCCTTCCAACTCTAAAGCTATGATCCTAGCTAATAGTAATTAGCAGTTTATAGTGCTTTAAGTTTTACCAAGTGCTTTCCTTACAATAGCCTTGTGAAAAGGTACTAGAGCTAGTCTAATTCTCATTGTACAGAGAAGTAAACTGTTCAGAGATGTGCAGTGACTTAACCAAGTTTGTAGGGTAAGTGAGTTGGTATTGGATTTGAAGATGGATCTCTTGAGATCTACATCCCCCACTATATTATACCACATTCTACTAAGGTAGAAGTCCATGTCAATGCATCATTCTATACAATAAAGCTCTTTCTCGGTCTTCGTAGAAGATGCATAGTAGCAGAATTTTGTTTATCCGTTTACATATCATAATCATTGACACATTTAAAAAATAAAGGCACTACTATGGTGATTATCACTTGTCTTCACAATACCAAATTATCCTATCTTTTTGAAGCTTCTCTAGTAGCTCTCACTCTCTGGTTTCTCTTTTTCTTCCCACACACTAATTTAAGTCCCTTCCCAAAGATTGTCCTTTAGCCTTCTTCTTTTCTTTCTATTCCTGGATTTAGCAGTTTGGTGAATGAATGAATGAATGAAAAAGCATTTATTAAGCTCTTACTGTGTGCCAAGCACTGTATTGAACATTGAGGACACAAACAGAAAAAGCAGGACTTGTTTCTGCTCCAAGGAGCTCATACTCTAAATGAGGGAGAAGACACACACACACACACACACACACACACACACACACAAAGTTCAGCTGCAAGGCTGAAAAGGCTTGGCAGTTCCCAGGGCTCAGTGGCAGTGAGGTTGTAAGGCTCAGTGTTCCTTAGGTTACATCAGTAGATCAGATTCCAGAGTCACCAAGTGTCTCCAGACCTAGAGGCAGGGCAGATGGTGAGGAGTGGTTGTCCTCCATCTTGCTGGAAGGAATAGAGCTTGTGACTTTTATCTCATTCGAACAGTCAAGAATCCCAAATGGGTTTGGCAAAGCCAGGAGAGGAGGGGTAAATGGGAAAAAGAGAAGGAGAAGGGCATTCCTAATGATGTTGCAAGAGGGTCTTGCCTGACCTTTGGGAAAGGTTCAGGGTTGGGCCAGGCCAGGAGAGGTGGTAAAGAGAGAAGAGGACCACCAGCAATCTTACTTTCACTCCCCCAATTTCAACTATCACCTCTATGTGATTGTGACCTGAGCTTCTGTCCCTGATTAAAGTGGCAGTGATGTAAAGATTTTTTTTTTAAGGTAAGAAATTTTAAAGGGGAAGGAGAGATAAGGAACTTCCATTGCTTGATGAAATAGATTATAAGTATGGGAACTGGGGTCTAGTTAGTGACATAAGAAGAAAAGGTTTGGAACAGTGTTATAGGGCTATGAAGCATAGGATTGATAAAAGTAGCATAAAAGATAGAGGCATCAGTGATGGCACAACTGAGGTTATATACCATACATTTGTAGTTATGATGTCAAATTGATTTCACAACTATGGTGGTGCTTATTCAGATAGGATTTGCAGGTTGGGAATGCCTGGTTGGAAGAGAAGAGATGAAAGGATTTGGGATATTAGATCATTAAAATGCCAGATTAATGCCAGGTATAGAGGCAAGTAGAACTAGGGTGGACTGGTAGAATAGAGATAGATGCATGAAGAGATTGTATGTAACAATAAGGGTAAAAAATGGGTTTTGTGTCAGTGAGGACAGAAGGGGAAGGAAGGAAAGAAAAAGAAGGAAACAGGCATTTGTTAAGTGCTATTGTATATTAGAAGATTTGGGGACTACTTGCCACCAAAGTTAGAAAATTAAAGTATCCTCTAAGATGAGGAGCTGAACAAATGAACTCTTGACAGTAAATCTCTCTAAATGTGTGATTACTACTTTCAAAAGAAAGTTGAAAGTTCTGTTCAGTCATTTTTTCTTTAAAAATTATTATGAACTTTATAACTGTCAATAACAATCAAATATACAAATTAAACGGCAAGTTTCTAGACTTTAACAAAAGAAAACCTTATGAATTATGCAAAAAAACATACAGAGACAGTGTCTTTGTACATCTTTTACACCTGGCTGAAATTTTGTCACCTTTTAAAAAAAATCTATTTTCCTTTCTTTTAAAAAATATAGTTATAGTTAGAACATATACAATTGTGGTTCTCTAGCTAATAATACTCTGCCTCATATCACACACACACACACACACACACACCCTTTCCCACCTTTCCTCATATGATTCATATTTTTACTTTATTTTTTATTATAATAATTTATATTTATGGAATAGAGCACTTTTGTCACGTAATATAATAAGAAAGAAGATTGTATATGAAACTACAAATCTACTATGAACGACTTGCTATTATTCCTTTCAAATATGCAACAAAGTTATCATGTGCATTCCTTTTCTCCCCCTTTTTTTCTTATCCCACTCTGCCTTAGAGATGGCTACCATTCCTATATATAAGTATACATATATATACATACTATATTCTTATATATACCATATATACATATATGTAGTATATACTTATATATACATACTTAGATACTATAAGTAGGAATATAGATATACACACATGTGTATTTGTGTATAAAATTATTCTATACATATTTCTGTTTATCAGTTTTTTCTCTGGTTGCAGATAGTTTTTCTTCATATATCCTTTATAGTTAATTTGAGTATTTATAATAATCAAAATAACATTCACTCAAAGTCTGTTCTAAAACAATATTGTTGTCATTGTAAAAAATGTTCTCTTGGTTCTGTTCATTTTGCTCTTCATTATTTTATGTAAGGCTTTCCATGTTTTTTTTTTAAAGCAATCGGGCTTAAGTAACTTGCTCAAGGTTACACAGCCAGTTATTTCTGGGTGTGGTGCTGAGTATCAGAGCCCGGATTTGATCCCAGGTCATCCTGACTCTGGGGCCGGTGCTCTGTGCCGGCCTGGCTGCCCCTCCATGTTTTTCTAAGATCACCTCATCATTTCTTATAACACAGTAGTATTCTATCACAATCATAGACCACTACTTGTTCAGCCATTCCCCAATTGATGAGCATTCCTGCAACTTCCAGTTCTTTTCCATCACAACTGCTACAAACACCATAAACATTTTGGAACACTTAGGTTCTTTTCCTTTTCCCCTAATCATCTTTGGAAGTAGACCTAGTACTGGCATTGCTGAATCAAAGGGTATAGGCAATTCGTTAACTCTCTGGGTATAATTTCAGATTGCATTCCAGAGTAGTTGGATAAGTTTACAACTCCACCAACAATGAATTAGTGTTCCAAGTTTCTCACATCTTCTCCAACATTTATCATTTTCCTATTTTGTCATGTTAGCCGATCTGATAGGTGTGATGTGATACCTCAGAGTTGTTTTGATTTGCATCTCTCTAATCAATAGTGATTTAGAGCATTTTTTTCATGTGTATAGATAGCTTTAATTTCTTCCTCTGAAAACTGCCTGCTCATATCCTTTGACCATTTACCATTTGGGGAATGACTTATGTTCTTATAGATATGACAAAGTTTTTGTAATGATAATAGTTTTTAAAATGAAGTTTTATTAATTAAAATAGGGTTTTTTTTTGTTCATTTTTATTGACATAATCAATTGTGTTAACATACCGTACTTGAATTATTCTTTTCTTTTGTATATCTTTTTGGAGGGGGGGAGGCAGGGCAGTTGGGGTTAAGTGACTTGCCCAAGGTCACACAGCTAGTAAGTGTTATGTTTCTGAGGCCACATTTGAACTCAGGTCCTCCTGACTCCAGGGTCAGTGCTCTATTCAGTGCACCATCTACCTTCCCATACTTTAATTATTCTTTAGTTATTGGACACATAGTTTCTATATTCTTTTTTTTTTTTTTGCTATTACAAACAGAACAAATACAAATATTTTTGTATAAGTAGATTCTTTTTTTCTTATGACTTTATTGGGATAGAGACCTACCAATAGAATTTTTGGATCAAAAAATATGCTTAGTTTTGTGATTCTTATTGCATGTTGCCACTTTACTTTCCCAAATGTTTACACTAGATTGTAGTCCAGTAAATAATATTATTGTCATTTCTATTCAATCTTTTTTTTTAATTTATTACTGGTTATGTCCTTGGGATTGAAGAGCTCTTAGGCAGATGATGCACATCTCTTTGAAAATGATTATAGAAATCACTTGGCAAGACAGTCAAGTTAAAAGCACATTTATAATGTACCTACCTTGTACTGGCACCATTTTTAATATTGACATTTGATATTTTTTGATAGTGCTTCTTAGGTACGTAGCAGTCATTATTTGGTGAGTTCTTTAATTGGAAAAAAAGTGAGGTGACTCAATTTCTCTTTTTGCTCATGCACAGTGCTTTATATATAGTGGCATAGTTAAGTTTTATACAAAAATAGTTTTATATAAGTAAAATATATTTCTACTTTTCAAAAGAACTTTTGTTCTTTAGTACAGGAAGTCATATAAAGATAATAATAGAGATTTTTATTATCATTAATTTTGGAGTTAGATAAAGAGAAAAGACAAAAGGACGATGACTGTATTTCAGAAATCTGAGAATAAAGACTATAGTGTCTTGTAAAATAAAACATAATGAACGTGTTGTTGTTTTTTTTAATTTTCTAGTCCGAGTGGTAAGAAGTTCAGAAGCAAGCCTCAGTTGGCAAGGTACCTGGGAAATACTGTTGATCTTAGCAGTTTTGACTTCAGAACTGGAAAGATGATGCCTAGTAAATTACAGAAAAATAAACAGAGACTGCGAAATGATCCTCTCAATCAAAATAAGGTTTGTTTATTCTTTATGGCTATATATAAATTCTATAGGATTGTGAAGTACATTTTACAATATACTTACCCATGATATTTTTCCTTATTAGATTTTTAGATTGTCATTAGCTTTTAATTGTCATTTCCATTGATTAGTGCTTTTCTACTGCTTCAAAGAAGACAAATCTATAAATCCACCATGTCAAATGTAAACAGCTTTTTTTCTTATATCTGGCAGTATATATCTATATAGTGCGAATCATTTGTAAATCGTTTAGAACAAACATTTCAATCTCCTTGTGGGAAAGCAAAATATACCATGACTTTTTTAGGGGAATGGGGAGTGGAAGGGTAGAATGAAGAACTTTTTGTGCTATTAATTAAAATAAGTTTTTTTGTTCATGTTCACTTTTATAATATTTATCTTTGTTTTCTGAATTAGGTAATCAGATCATAGATTTAGAGTTGGAAATGACCTTAGAGGTTGTTTAGTGCAATTACTTCCCTTGTGACTTTCCAGATCTTTTCAGAGTCCTCTTCCCCATCTTTAGTAAAGTGTATTTTAGACAACATTTTGTGTAAATTAAGAACACAGGCAAGACGACTTACATACAAACCCAGTGTTCAAATATCACAAATATTTGCTGAGACTCTACTGTTTACAAAGTGCTGTTTCATTTACTGGGGGAAATACAAAAAAAATTTTTTTTTAAACAGGCAAAATAAAAATTTAACAGGAAGAGAATTCACAAGGTTTCCACTTACAAAAACATGCAGGATTACTAGGAATTCAGTTCAATTATTAGGAATCCATTTAAATTCAGCAAACATTTGTTAAGTACACTACTATCTTCAAGACATTATTTTGGGTACTCAGGGTACAAAAGTGAAAAAGCACACTCATGTCCTCCAGGAGCTGGGATTCTACATAAGGGATGCAATATTCAGCAAAATAAAATTAACAATGCCTTCAAAAGAACAATTAAGAGAAAATGAACATTTTGGAATTCTAATGCCCATGCTCATCCCAGGAGAGTTGAGAAAATTTGCCTCCTTTAGTCAGTCAGTCTACAGGCATTATTAAACTATTAGTGTGCCCTAGGTCCTGTACTAAGTATTAAGAATGTGTGTATGTGTGTGTGTGTGTGTGTGTGTGTGTGTGGAGGGCAATTCCTATCTTTTGAAAAAATATATATATCTTTATTTTTAGTTTTCAACATTCATTTCCACAAGATTTTGAGTTCCAAATTTTCTCCCCATTTCTCCCCCCTCCCCAATCCCAAGATGGCATGCATTCTAATTACCCCTTACTCTGGTCTGCCCTCCCTTCTGTCATGTCCCCCTCATCCCCTTCCCCCTTATTTTCCTATAGGGAAAGATAGATTTCTCTACCCCATTGCCTGTACATCTTATTTCTCAGTTGCATGTAAAAACAATTTTTTAACATTTGTTTTTAAAACTTACAAATTTACAAATTCTCTCCCTTCTTCCCTCCCCATCCACCCTCATTGAGAAGGTGAACAATTCAATATAGGTTATACATGTGTAGTTATACAAAACACTTCCATAATAGTCATGTTGTGAAAGATTAGTTATATTTCCCTCCATTCTATCCCACTGTAGCAGCAAGCACCCCAAGCACGTCCTCAGGGTTTGCTGCTCACACAGGTTCTTGGATCTGCTTTGTTAAAGGAAAGCAACTCAAAATGGGTTAACAAGCTTACTTTAATCAGTCAGACATATATCCATATATCGTTTACCTTGTTCAGGAGAAAAAAGGTCAGCACCCCGAACTTCAAAGTATACAGGCAGAATTATCAAGACAGAAACAGATCAAGTAGACAGATTTCCAAGCTGTCCAACCATTACATCCATACCCAGTCAACATCTGGGTTTCCACATCTGGGTTTTTCAAAGCCAGGGGGGCCCTGGACAACGGCTTCCCAGAATACAGATCAAATCACAGAACACTTCTCAAAGTGAGGCCCCAAAACAAAGCCTCACATCTGGGCTTATATAGCCTTCTCCTGGCTCAGAGAATGTAACAACCTTATTGACCCACTGGCCAATCAAAAAGTATCTACTGAAAAACAAGCCTCCCACCCCAGGCTTCAGGTGCACTTTAGCCTAGGGGCAGGGAAGATCTTCCAAATTTGCATTCCCATTACACCCACCCCATACTTATTCTATTTTTTTCTTTGTCCCTGTCCCTTTTCAAAAGTGTTTGCTTCTGACTACCCCCTTCCCAATCTGCCTTCTCTTCTATTATCCCACCCATTTATCTCCTTCCCCCCTTACTTTTCTGTAGGGTAAGATACCCAATTGAGTGTGTACGTTATTCCCTCCTTAAGCCAAATCCCATGAGAGTAAGGTTCACTCATTCCCTCTCATATCCCCCTCTTCCCCTCCGTTGTTAAACCTTTTTCTTGCCTCTCTTATGTGAGGTAATTTACCCCATTCTATCTCGCCCTTTCTCCTCTCAATATATTCCTCTCTCACCCCTTAATTTAATTTTTAGATATCATCCCTCATATTCAACTCACCCTGTGCCATCTATTTATCTACTATATATCAACTATCTTTTATCTATCTTATCTATCTATCTGTCTGTCTGTCTGTTTGTCTGTCTGTCTGTCTGTCATTTCCTCCTACTACCCTAATACTGAGAAAGGTCTCATGAGTTACAAATATCATCTTTCCATGTAGGAATGTAAACAGTTCAACTTTAATAAGTCCCTTATGATTTCTCTTTCCTATTTACCTTTTCATGCTTCTCTTGAGTCTTGCATTTGAAGGTCAATTCAGCTTTGGTCTTTTCAGCAAGGATGCTTGAAAGTCCTCTTTTTCATCGAATGTCTATTTTTTTCCCTGAAGTATTATACTCAGTTTTGCTGGTTAGGTGATTCTTGGTTTCAATCCTAGCTCCTCTGCACTCTGGAGTATCATATTCCCAGCCCTCTGATCCCTTAATATAGAAACTGCTAGGTCTTGTGTTATCCTGATTGTATTTCCACAATAATCTAATTATTTCTTTCTGACTGCTGGCAATGTTTTCTCCTTGACCTGGGAACACTGGAATTTGGCTGCAATATTCTTAGGAGTTCTCCCTTTGGGATCTTTTTTTTTATTCTTTTCTCTTTTTTTAAAATTGATTTTTGTTTACTTTTAGTTTACAAGATTCAATTGCATAATTCCTTGAATTTCACATTTTGTCCCCCTCCTTCCCCTTCTTCCATGGCCGCATGCAGTCAAGTATAGGATCTGTAAATACTTTCACATTATACATTAGTCAGGTTATAAAGATGGATTGTATCAGATGGAATGAAAAATGGTAAAGAGGACATAAAACCAAACAAGAAAAAGAAAAAGATCAGGTAGTTTGCTTCAATATAGATTCAAACTCAGTTCTTTCTAGTTCTTTTTCTGGATGTACACTTTCTGGATGTACACATTTCTCTCCATCATGAGTCTTTTGGGATTGACTTATATCACTGCATTGCTGGGAAGAGTCCAGTCTATCAAAGTTGGTCATCACACATATGTTGTGTCTGTAATTGTGTACAAATTTCTCCTGGTTCTACTCTTCTCACTTAGCATCAGTTTGTATAAGCCTCTCCAGGTAAATATGAAGTCCATCTGCTCCTCGTTTCTTATAGCACAATAGTATTCCATAACATGCATATACCACAACTTGTTCAGCCATTCCCCAATTGATGGGTACCCCCTTAATTTCCAATTCTTTGCCATCACAAAAAGAGCTGCTATGAACATTTTTGTACATATGGGTCTTCCTCCCACTTCTATGATCTCTTTGGGATATAACCCTAGGAGTGGTATTGCTGGGTCAAAGGATAATAAATTATTTATAGCCCTTTGGGCATAATTCCAGATTGCTCTCCAGAAAGGCTGGATCAGTTCACAACTCCACCAGCAATGCATTAGTGTTCCAATTTGCCCACATCCTCTCCAGCATTTGTCATTTTCCCGTTTTGTCATCTTAGCCAATCTGACTGGTGAGATGTGGTGTATCAGCAATGCCATATTCACAATGCCTATGGAGATTACAAATATGCTGATATAATTATCCATTACAAAATACGTCATGCTTGCCATATGGGGAAATAAACTAGAAAATTTATTAAGATACCAAAAGACTGAGTCCCAAAACCAGAAAGTGAAAGCCATCAGAGTAGTTATGATATTGGCACAGGTAGATAAAGTAGAAAGCACCCACATTTTCAAGCCTTTAAAACAGAAGAGGCTACCTCAGGCAAAGGTCCTCCTCTCCCCACTCACAGCAACCACCCAGCATCCGGGAAGCGCGCTCCCAGCAGCTCCGGCTCCTGGCAGTCCTCAGCAGGAGTCCTTAGCAGAAATTCTGGCTAAGTCAAAAAGGGCTTTGCGCTGCCGCTGCCTCTGCTGCTGCTGCCGCCGCCACCACCGCCAGCCACTGCAGGAACGCTAGCTTGGCTTCCGCTTCCTCTTGCTCCGCCCCTTCCTGCTACATCAGCAAGTCCAACGGGGCATGGAAGACCTTTAAATCCAATAACCCTTACATGTGGTACCTCAGAGTTGTTTTGATTTGTATTTCTCTAATCAATAGTGATTTAGAGCATTTCTTCATGTGCTTATTGATAGCTTTAATTTCTTTCTCTGAAAATTGCATGTTCATATCCTTTGACCATTTATCAATTGGGGAATGACTTGTATTCTTATAGATTTGACTCAATTCTCTATATATTTTAGAAATAAGTCCTTTGTCAGAGACATTGGTTGTAAAAATTCTTTCCCAATTTCCCACCTCCCTCTTAATCTTGGTTACATTGGCTTTGTTTATACAGAAGCTTTTCATTTTCATGTAGTCAAAATTATCCATTTTACATTTTATAATACTCTATAATTCTTGTTTAGTCATAAAGTCTTTCCCTCTCCACAAATCTGACAGGTAAACTATTCCTTGTTTTCTGAGACTGCTTACAGCATCAATCTTTATACCTAGATCATGCACCCATTTAGACTTGATTTTGGTATATGGTGTTAGATAATGGTCTATGCCCAGTTTCTGCCATACTATATTCCAGTTTTCCCAGCAGTTTTTGTCAAATAGTGAGTTCTTATCCCAAAAACTGTGGTCTTGGAGTTTATCAAACAATTGATTACTATAGTTGTTGACTTCTGAATCTCATGTGCCTAATCTATTCCATTGATCCACTCCTCTATTCCTCAGCCAGTACCAAGTAGTTTTGATGACTACTGCTTTATAATACAGATTGAAATCTGGTATAGCTAGTCCACCTTCCCTAGCATTTCTTTTCATTAATTCCTTTTGAGATCTTTTTAAAGAAATGATCAATGGATTCTTACAATTTCTATTTTACCCTCTGGTTCTAGAATACCAGGGCAGTTTTCCTTGATAATTTCTTGAAAGATGATGTCTAGGCTCTTTTTTTGATCATGGCTTTCAGGTAGTTCAATAATTTTTAAATTATCTCTCCTGGATCTATTTTCCAGATCAGTTGTTTTTCCAATGAGATATTTCACATTGTCTTCTATTTTTTCATTCTTTTGATTCTGTTTTATAATTTCTTGATTTCTCATAAAATAATCAGCTTCCATTTGCTCCATTCTAATTTTGAAGGAATTCTTTTCTTCAATGAGCTTTTGGATCTCCTTTTCCATTTGGCCAATTCTATTTTTTTAAGGCATCCTTATCTAGCTTCTTACTCTTCAGAACTGGTAGGGTGAAGAAGATAACTTGCCCTGATAGAAATGGTCATATTAAGGGAGGAGAGAGGATGAACCCTTCTTTCTCACTCTGATAACTATCACTGATGATAGTTCCTGTGTCCCAACACTGGTTTTATCAATAGTTCCTGTGTCTGTACACCAGTTTTATCCATGCAGCATTCCATCTCTTCATTCGGTTCTTGGAAGTGATTATCGCAGAAACCCCACTTCTACCATAGTTCCTGTGCTAAGGTGCTCAGATAATTTGTCCCTGGCTTTCATTCATAGATAAGTCTTCATACTTTTGTGTACAAAGAGTTATACTTAGTGTGTCTCTGCCACTTTCTTCCTATAAAATCTAAATCAAGGATAAAAGAAAAAAGAGAGGTGATTAGAAGTTTTGCTCCCTATATCTTCCCTCATTATTAATAATAGTAAAAATTGCATTGGAGATTGTTTTGTCCCACTCTGGTACAAGAAAAGAGAAAAACTCCTGGTAGTAAGTTATAGGTAGGTAGTGGTCCTAGTAAGGGAAACAAGTAGATCATTAGAAAAAAAGAATGGGAATAACTGAGCACTTACAACCCAAGAAGATTTTAGGGATTTACTTGGGCAGGATTCCCTGGTAATCTAGTTCCCTTTTATTCCCTCTATGTATGGGTCATAAGTCCTGTGATTCAATTTCTCTCTTTCCTACTGTGGTTGGAGTCCCTTCCCCTAAGAATTATCATCATGGCATTAGAATAGCTGAGGGACTGTGTTGCTCAGTAGTTTGAGAACTGAAAGAAGGTAAAGAGCACCAAATGAGTAATCCTATAAAAATACTGTTGTACATGGTATTTAAATTCTTTAGTACTATTAGTGTAGCACAATGCTTGAAGTACATTATAGGTTAAATGAGTTTGCATGATGGTGTGGGAATCTTTCTATCATTTGTAACATTGTTTCTTGAGGGGAATGCATTCTGACTTCCAAACAACCAGTTCATGAAGAATTTTTGAAATGCAACCTATTAGTAAGTTGGAGATTGTCTAATATATCTATTCAGCTTCTGGTAGTCTAAAAATGTATCTAGGCACTTTGTTTTGGTAATTAGACTTTGGAAAGCTAGGATTTATTTTTTGAGGGTAGAAAACCATGAACTTTGAATAATTTTGGTGACTGATTTTTAAAAAAAAATTCTTGTTTTTATTGGTTTCTTTTTTTTGGTTTGTTTTACATAATGTTCATTTCTGAATATATCCCTCCCCTTCTCCTACCCAGCGAGCAATCCTTATACCAAAGGAAAACAAATAGTTCAGCAAAACTAAACAACATACAAACAAATTCTGATGGCATATGCAGTATTCAAAACCATTCACCTTCATCTCTGTATATGAGAGGTGTAGTTTCTCAACTCTTTTCTTGTTCACTATATTTACATACTATTCAGACTCTCTTTTTGTTTTCTATTTACATTTCCATGGTCATTGGATTTATTATTTCCCTGATTCTGCTTACTTTGCTTTGCATCAGTTTATATGACTTTCCATGCTTTTTTGAATTCTTCACAGTCATCATTTCTTAGAGCATAGTAATATTACATTACATTCATGCATTACAATCGTCCATTTTCCAAACACTGGACATCTACTTTATTTTCCATTTCTTTGCTGACACAAAAAGTACTGTTATGGCTATTATAATGTATCCAGGACTGTTCTTTCTGTCTTTGAGTTCTTTGGGAGTATGTATAACTTAGCAGTGGAATCTGTCAGTCAGAGGCCATGGACTTTTTATTTCATCATTTCAAATCATAGCCTTACCAACGGTATATTGATGTGCTGGAGACAATGATATTTAAGAAAAATATTTCTGTTCTAATATTGTGAATTGAGATTTTTCCATTAAGTTTATTTATTTATTTATTCATTTATCTATTTATTTTTGCTTTTTCTTGGAGTACAATTGGGGTTAAGCGACTTGCCCAAGGTCACACGGCTAGTAAGTGTTAAGTGTCTGAGTTCGGATTTGAACTCAGGTCCTCCTGACTCCAGGGCTGGTGCTCTATTCACTGCGCCACCTATCTACCCCTTCCATTAACTTTAATTTTTGTTGAAGCCATTTCTAAATATAGTTTATAGTCCATTGCTGTGGAATCCGGACAAACAGCAGTTTCAATCATGACATATCAATTTACTGAATGCAAACACATTATTCATTTGAAAACTTAATTGTATACAAGAGATATAGAACAGGGAGATAAAGATTACTTTTCCTAACTGAATTTATTTGATTTTTTAAAATTTCCTTGATTCAGTTAGGAAAAGTAATCTTTATCTCCCTGTTCTATATCTCTTGCATACATTTAGGTTTTCAAATGAAATATGTAAATGCATTTTAGATATATAAAGATTTTTGAAAACAGGCATGTGTAAACTTGGATATTGCTGTCAGTTTTTTGAAATCAATAAATTTATTTCATGTATAAAGTGTTGGGGAGAAAGGCATTTTTTTTAACTCAGGAAGAAAGATAAACTGGTTAATGGGGAAAAAAAAGAGCACTCCCTTCCCCTCTGGCCCCCCCTTGCCCCACATTGCATTGCTCTCATTTTAGCTCTTTAGTTCAAAATGTGTCCCTTAAAGGGAAGGGGAAAATCTTTCATTCACAGTAAAAATATCAGGTGGAGCCTTCCTTTGTGGATTTTTGTAACTCTGTATAGTTTACTGCACTAAGTCTTTGGGGACACCCTGTATAAGTATGCTTATTTCAATGTATTTAAAGTGCCAAAAAGATTGACTTGGACATTTGAAATAATTTTCATTGGAATATATATTTCATAGAATTAAGACATTTAGACTTGGAAGGACTATCAGGATTCAGAACCCTCCTTTTACCAATGGGAAAAAACAAAGTCCAGAAGAAGTTAAATTCTTTAGAAAGGTCAACAAGTAGATAATGGTGGAATCTAGTACCCAGTTCTTTTGATTTCAAGATTAGTATTCTTTTCAGTAAATCATTTCACAAGCTAATCAATGAACTAATTTGATTGTCTTCATATGTGTTACTTTTGTTATTAAAGAATTATATTTGCATTTACAGGGTAAACCAGATTTGAATACAACATTGCCAATTAGACAGACAGCATCTATTTTCAAACAACCTGTAACTAAAGTCACGAACCATCCTAGTAATAAAGTAAAATCGGACCCTCAACGAATGAATGAACAACCACGTCAGGTAAGGGTGTCATCAGTTTCCAGCCTTACAATTCAGGATTCAGTATTATGACTGGAAGAAATTCAAGTAAAATAGTTAATTTTCATTATGTTTGGAAAGTAAGTAAGTCTTTTATGCCAGAGAACTACACAAAAATAAGAAAATAAAGATATAAAGTGAATTTTAAAGATATTTTGTGGAATTTGTTTTCATGCTATTGGGATATAATTTCTTAATGTTACTATTGGAATGCTTTTAGGATACCCACTTAGATATAAACTCTAATAGATTGACAGTAATGAATATCAACTTTAGCCTGTTATACCCTTTCACCCTTCCCCATTAGAATTTGCATTTTTAAATATTAAGTTTCTAAGGATAGTGTTTCATAAGGGGGTGAAATGTACAATTTATTTATTTTTAATAAAAGACTTTCTTATTAATGTTCAAAACTGATTGCTTTTGATTCCTTATTTCATTAAATCCCCTTTAATTATATGAAACAATTTTTTTATGAAAACAATATATTATATTCCTGTACATCCTCCATTTTTTAAAAAATTTAATTTAAACTCCCTTTCATCTTTATATCCAGCTATTCACTAACAGAATCTATTCTCAGAAATTAAAATATGCAGTTATTTACAGAAAGGCCTACTTACTGTGTAATAATGTCACATAGCTAGAGGACAGAGACTTTTCAAAGGTTTAGAGAGATCTTTTATTCCTGTTGGTGTTTGAAAAGTTTAGCTACTTCATTAGTTTTTAGTGGTAGTTTGGGGGGTAAAGACAACAATAAATAATTATGTTCTCTTTTTTCCTGCTTCTTCCTAGCTAAGGAACAGAAAGTACTGATTTACTTACAACTTTGACTTTTGCTCTTTCATTCCCTTCCAAATTCAGTTGTCTCATTCTACCCTTTCATTTTAATTTTGGTTTTCATTAGTCCCTCAAATTTTTCATCTTCAGACTTCATAAGGATTTGGCCAAACTTTCAGACTCTAGAAGAGGCTGTACACAAAGAAATCCAGTTCCCACATCCTCTGTAGTGTTTTTTCCTCTTCAGGTGAGCCAGGAAAACAGAAGATCTTTGGAGCCACATTGGATCAGCATCTTGCTATAGATGTCTCCAGAATTGAAGGTCTAAGCTTGCTTTACTGTTGGTCCCCAAGAGAATCAACAGGGGCCATGTAAGTGTATCACATCCAATCTAGAAGATGCATACCTGCATGTGCCTTTAGGTTCTTGTCACCACTTAGGTTTTCCTTTGAGCCATTCATTTTTTGGGTACCAGGCTTTGAACTTCCGTTTGACCACTGCTATAGTGATAGTCATCAAACGACTGGTGGCTGGATCTAGTATGTTCATTACAACAGTGAAGAAATTCTACTATTCAGAACTTTGTCTCCTTGGGTAAAGTTCTTCTGATTATTTTCTTTTTCCAGATACTGTCTAAAGTCTTGAACATCTTTTCCTTTGGCTTTTTGGTGATTAAAAATCCTCTCCTATCCTAAAGATTTTCATTTAGTAATGACTTATGGTACATAATTGGGTAAGACTTTACTTTTAAGGGAGGGGGAGTAGGCCCAAAAGATAAAGAAGGTGGAATGATATCTTTAAATAATACCTTTTTGATTGTAGATTTTGGTTTCCTAGGTAGAATAGATATTATTTTTACAGACTCCCATCTTCATCTTTTCCTTACAAGAACATATTCAGTAAGCTCTAATGTCTTGATCACGACCAAAATGAGGAGTATTTGAGTCGTTTGAAAGACAAATTTAGTGATAATTGTATTTCTGATAATAATTTCTAGCATTTATATAGTGCTTTAAGGTTTCCAAAGTGCTTTATATATGTTTTCTTATTTTTTAACCATAAATTTTAGATACCATTAATAATCATGTTTAAATGGCTTTGAAAATATAGGTATCCTGAAGTGAGAAATTAAAGAATAATTTTGAAGATCTTAAGATGACTTTAGCATGGCTTTATACCAAAAAACCCCTAAATTTTGTAATCAATTTATGTTGGAGTTTTTGATCTTCCTTTCTTCCCAGGGTAGATAGGAAGTATTAAAACTATGGAGGAAAATACTTCTTCTAAAGTATGGACTATTACCTAATTTTTATCTCTGCTTCTTTTCTGGGTAGAAAATTTCCCTGGATATTAAACTTTAATTATCATAGGACAAGTATCTATTTTTCCCCTTCTTTATCTTCTGTGTAAACATCAAGTTGATACTGTTTGATAGTTCCTTATTCAGTATCTGAAGTTAGAGAGAGGACTCTATTTTGGGCTGGCATAGGAAAAGACAGAAAGAGGAGGGAAATTTATTCTGTTAGTGTTTTTTTTAATAGTTTTTTTCTGTCTTATATCAGCCATTCTAGTTAAAATTAATTATAACAGAAGCCAATGGTTGACCAGTAACAATTTATTGTAAAAGATCTTTGGCTCATAGCATTTGAACTGAAAAGAACCTTAAAAATGATTTTTTTCCAGGTGAAGAAACAGATTTTACGTGTTTACTTGTAGCGGCAAGCACCCCAAGCACGTCCTCAGGGTTTGCCGCCCATACAGGTTCTTGGATCTGCTTTGTTAAAGGAAAGCAACTCAAAATGGGTTAGCAAGCTTACTTTAATCAGTCAGACATATATATCGTTTACCTTGTTCAGGGGAAAAAGGTCAGCACCCCGAACTTCAAAGCATACAGGCAGAATTATCAAGACAGAAACAGATCAAGTAGACAGATTTCCAAACTGTCCAACCATTACATCCATACCCAGTCAACATCTGGGTTTTTCAAAGCCGGGGGGGACTCTGGACAACGGCTTTTCAGAATACAGATCAAATCACAGAACACTTCTCAAAGTGAGCCCCCAAAACAAAGCTACACATCAGGGCTTATATAGCCTTCTCCTGGCTCAAGAGAATGTAACAACCTTATTGACTCACTGGCCAATCAAGAAGTATCTACTGAAAAACAAGCCTCCCACCCCAGGCTTCAGGGTGCACTTTAGCCTAGGGGCAGGGAAGATCTTCCAAATTTGCATTCCCATTACATTACTTGAAAATAAAGGATAGTGAGTTCTTGTTGTTCAGGTAGTACTAGGTCATACATAAATAGCCCCTTCCTTAATTTGACTTTGATACTTTTAAAATTTATTGAATTGAACTATTGGATAGGTGCTAAGTTCCTTCAGGGAAAATTTTTTTTAACTCATTGAGCATTTGAATTAAATGTTGTTTTGTTTTATATTCTCATAGTTTAATGATTACTTTTTTGACTAATCAAGGTCCTTCACTCTATGAGATGAGATGGAAAGCAGGAAACATAACTCCCTTAAAGGATTTGAATATGAAGGCACAGACTGGGATTTAGATTTCCAGACTTGTGGTATAATTGTTTTCCCATGAGTGGTTTTGAAGCTATTCGGTTGTAAATAATTATTCAAATAATAAAGTAATTCTGCCAGACTTTGCATTAAGCGGCAATAATAATAATCACTAATATTTCTATAGTGTTATGTGCCAAGCTCTAAGCTAAGGGCTTTATGATTATTATCTCATTTGATCTTCACAATAACCTTGTGTGGTAAGAACTATTATTATCCCCATCTTACACATAAGGAAACTGAGGCAACAAGTTAAATGTCTTACCCAGGGCCACACATCTCATAAGTGACTGAAGTAGGATTTGAACTCAAGTCTTCCTAACTCCAGGTCTAGCTTTTTATCCATTGTACCACTTAGTTGTTAATAGCATGTAGTAACCTAATTTGCTATACATTTACTATGCTGTAAATATTTTAAAGATTGATAGAATATGAATCTGTTCAGTTCAGTGACTTTGGTAGTTCTAGAGTTGGAAAGACTAAAAATTGTTATCAAATAAGGTCATATAAAAAGAATGCCTTAAATAGAATCTAGCTGTGTTTTGTTTGTTATTTACATCTAAGGAGATTAATTTCAAGATATCATATTTATAAAACATAGTTGGGTAAGTAGCCAGCCAGTGTTGGACATATTGCTTAAGATGATTTGATCTTTGTTATTAAATAACAATTAATGACAATATCCATACTGAGTAGTTCAGAAAAGTATTTTGTGTATTACTAGTAGGCTTTGCAACAATCATTTTAATATGGCGCCAATTGGCATTTTTAATGAACAGTTTAACTGTCATGGGTTGATTGATATCCAAATCAGAAAAATCTATTGGAATTTTAATCATATTAGCGATACTATTAGAATATTTACCAATTTCATAGTACCCTGAAGAACATTTTTCCAAATTTTTCTTTGTAAATTCAGAAAGAATTCATTCTATTCCATGCTCATTGTTTTGACATTTTTCTTCCTGACATGTTATTTTTTTTCATTTCATAGATCTTCAACTGAGAGTCAATGCTTTTGATATTGTTGTTACATGTATTTTTAGCTTAAAGGAGTAGAAATTTAGTGTTTTTTCTATTTCTTGATTGCTTTGTTGAGTGTAGTAGCACATTACAAATATTTTTTATCCTAGATTACAAAAAAAATCCTTACATAGTTTTAATTGTATTAATTTTTTAAATGGGGAAATATTTTTAAAACTGGGGCTAAGCTATTTAAGTATCCTTTTGTTTTCTTTTATATTTGTATTGCTCTCATATAAAAGAATGTCAAACTTTAATTTATTATCAGAAACCAAGCTTTTAAAATGTATGTTCTTAGTAGAAACTGTACAGGCTGCATAAGCAACCTGGGGGCAATATAATCTATAAGAAATCTTTGGCCCAGGATTTATGTATTAAAATTTTATTACCAAGAAACATCCTAGTCAGTGCTAGAAATTCCAACCACATTCCCTTCAAAGGCACTCTGTTCTGCCAGTTATTTCCAGAAGAGTTTTATTGCATTTTTATATTTCTTAAGAAATGGATTAGCTTATGCATCCAGTACCATAGAGAGTATTATATTCCTTGTTTTAAATAGGAAAAGTAAATTTCCTCATTCTCTCTGAAGCCATATTTCTAAAATTTGATTTTAATGACATTAACAAGAGTAGTATAAAATGTTACCAGTGTAAACTTTATATTTTTGCCTGTGGATTAATACTATAACTAAACTTTATAGTTTTCAAAGCACTTTCACATTCTTTATATATATATATATGTATGTATATGTGTGTGTGTGTGTGTGTGTGTGTGTATTATATAACATAATATCTGTATATGTGTGTGTATTACAACAATCTGGTGAAATAGGCAGGTTTTGTTCTTTTCCTCCTCCTTCTTTTCATCCTTTTTTTAACCTTTATTGACATCTATGTTTTTACATCACCCTTATTTCCAGGTTTGCCTTTCTCCTCTTCATTACCCAGTATGGTGTCTCTTGTAACCAAGAATAAAAAGAAAAGGGGGGAGGGGGAGGAACTCATTACATCTAGTCAGCACATCAGTCAAGTCTTTGCAATATTTCATACCCATGATCTCTCATCTGTGCAAAGCAGGTAAACTTTCTCATCTTGAGGAAAAGTAACTTTTATCCCTATTTTATAGCTAAGAAGACCAGAGCTCAGAAAGATTGAGTGACTTGCTCAAGGTCTTAGAGCTAATGGCAGAATCCAAGGAAGGCCTGGAATGTTTCCTAATCCACCAGTCTTTCCACCATTCCATGATGTATCTGTAAACCTGACATATAGAACATTGCATTTTATTCAGTAGAAAATGGGAAACTATTGAAAAAATTTTAGGAGGGCAAAGCAGTATTTTAGGAAGACTACTTGTAATGTCGAATTAGGATTACATATCTAGTGTCCCAATTTATGGTCTTTGGCCATTGTGAGGTGATGAAGGTTTAGACTAGAGTGATAGTCATAGGAACAGAAAAACAGATGGATAGGAAAGATATTAATGAAGAATTAACAGGATATGGTGATTACCTTGTATAGTGGGACTTTAGGGGAAGGAGGACTGAAGTACTCCCTTTCTTGTTGTCTTAGAGAATGGTAGAAACTCTGACAGAAATAATGGGATTATATTGGGGCTTTTGGTTTTGCTAAGGTGAATTTTATTTTAGACATGCTTGGTTTGAAAGGATCACAAGATAGTCAAATGGGAATATTTAGTGCATAAGAAGAAATGTAGTATTTCAACTCATAAGAAAGGTCAGAACTGGAGATAGTATAGATAATACAGAATTTTAGAGTTGGAAGGGGTAACAGGTTTTCCAATGCAGCCTATATTGGCGTTAAAATCCACTCTATAACACTCTAACAGTTAAATGGTCATCTATATTTCCCTTTTTGGTATTTAGTGATGTGGAGCCCACTACCAATAGAATCTAATGGATGTTTGGATACCTGTAATTATTAAGAAATTTCCCCTCAAATTGAGCCAAATTCTGCTCTTTGTAGTTTCTACTTTTCCTTCTAATTCTGCCCTCTGTTGTTAAAAGACAAATGGAGTACCTTTTCCACATTGCAGCCTTTCACATACTGAAAAGCAGCTATCTTGTCTTCTCTAGGTCTTATGTTCTCTTGGTTCCTTCAACAGATTCTTTTATGGCAGGTTCTTTAGTTCCTTTGCTAAAACAATAATTTCTGGCACTTTAAGGCTTGCATGCCACCATGCTTTTCCTCCTTCACTGTGTCAGTTTCCTATCTGCACGTGTGGTACTGTTAATTAAATGTAATGGATTAGGCATAGTCTGACAGGAAAGAATACCATCACCTCTTTCTCTCCCTTTGGACGCGTTGCCTCCATCAGTGTCATCTAGGATAATATTAGCTTTTTGGTTGCATTGTCATATTTTTACCTCTATTAAAACCTGCAAATAATTTTCACTTTAACCATTGTCTAGCTTTATTTGCCTGATTTCTATTTGGAAAAGAAAATAAGTAAAATACGTAGGGAGGCAGCAGGAAATGAGTGAGAGAGCAGAATGCTAGTGGTCATAGGACCTAAGCTTAAATTCCAGTTCTGCTACTTGCTACCTGTGTAACCTAAGCAAGTCACTGAATATTTCTGGGTCTTCATTTCCACATCTGTAAAATGAAGGAGTTGAATTTGATGACGTATCAGGTCCCTTTCAACTCTTAACTCTATGATCCTTTCACAAGTCGAGTAGTTTTGCCTTCTGACTATCCTGTTATGGTTGTTAAATGCATCGTTAGGCAATTATAGTCCTTTTTGGATCTTCTTGCACCCAGAAAAATATAAAAAAGCTCTTTTTTTTTGTTTGGCTGAGAACATTCATTACCCACCTCCATTTATTTTGGTGTCTTGCAGGATGATGGAATCATTGACAGAAATAATGGGATTATGTTGGGGCTTTTGGTTTTGCTAAGGTAAATTGGATTTTGGACATGTTTGGATTGAAATGGTGGCAAGAAGGAAAGATGTCAATTTGGGCTTTAGAGCTCCTAGAACCTTTCTTACAGAATTTTATTACTCTTTGCTATTCATCACTTAGGCATCATGAGCCAGTTGTGTTACTAGGTGGTATAACGATGAGAGCCTTGGATGACCTAGAATCAGGAATACTTGAATTGAGTTCCAATCTTCTCTCACCACTGGATTCGTGATTGTGGGCAAGTCACTTAACCTGTCTTAGACTTGTTTTCCTCATCTGCAAAGTAGGGACAATCATAGCACCTATATCTTAGGGTGGTTGTAATGATAGAATGGGATGATATATGTTAAAGCTTAAAGCACTATGTACATTTTATCTATTATAGTTATTATCTATAGTTACGTGCTCTTGTTCCCATCTTCTTTATTTATCTTTTGCTTTTGGGCTTTTTGCCACAGTAGGACTCTGCCACCAGACAGGGGAGCTTCGTACCAAATGCTTAGGTTTTCTCAGCTGCCGAAGGTATTAGTTGGGTGCCCTCTCTGAAGCCTCCACATACTCTGACAAGCTGGTAACACACCCCAGCACCTCCACCCTAGATCGCAATCCAGATCCAAGCAGGTTAAAGCAAGAGCGATTACCCCTCAGACTGGTTGCTTGGTCCTGCTACAGTCTGCAGGCCAAGAGCTGAAGCTTCCATGTGGCGATGGCTGTATCGGGGGCAAAGGCCCACCGCACTCCCAAACTACTGGATCCTAAAATCCACACTGCACTGACCTCTCACTTTGTCCTTAGCATCTATGTGTTGATAATTCTGGAAACCGCCACAGCTGCTGGTGATCTGAAGTCCCTCCAGCCTATGGCTGGTCATTCCCTCCCTGAGGCTAAAACCTCCGGCTTGGGTCGGCTCCCAGAGCACTGCACCGGCCTGCTGGGCTGTCCTCAGCAGGAGGTTAGCTTCTCTGGGTCATTTTGTGGGTTCTGTAGCTCCAAAGTTTGTTCAGAGTCACCTTTTACATGAATTGGAGGAGGTGGGAGCCTGAGCCCCATGGAAGTTCTGTTTCTACTTCGCCATCTTGATCCCTTCTCTTATTTATCTTTTAAACCTAAATTATTGACCAAGTTGTAAGTTGAAGAGGCTGTATGTACTTGGTAAATTGGGATCTCATTCTTAGTTAGTAGCATGTTCAGCTGATGGGTCCCCTATCACTTTTTGAGTAAGGGCCACCTCTTACATTTATTCAGATAGCTGGTGGTTCTCCTAGACTTAGGTATATATCTTCTGTCTCAACAATATTATGGAAAAAATTCTTCAATAAAGCAGGGGAGGGGGAAGCAAACAAGAAAACAGTAACAAAAACAATAGTTGACATTGGTTTAATGTTTCAGGGGATACAGATGCTTTGCATACATCATCACATTTAATTTCCACAACCATCCTGTAAGGGCATTGTTATTGTTCAATCATTTCAGTCATGTCTAGTCTTTGTGATCTCACTCAGCATTTTCTTGGCAAAGACACTAGAGTGGTTTGTCATTTTCTTCTCCAGCTCATTTTCCAGAGGCAAACAGGGTTAAATGAGTTGCCCACAGTCACACAGCTAGTAAGTGTCTGAAGCCAGTTTTAAAATCAGGAAGATGAAGTTTCCTGACTTCAGGCCTGGCACTCTATCTACTCCATCCTAGCTGCCAAGAAACACAGGAGAGGGGTACAAATGCTATAGGACTTTACCTCAGCGTCTCAGTTTCATTGTCTGCATAATTTGTTGTTATAAATCAAATGATATAATAAAGGGCTTTGTGCCCAAAAAGTCACATATGTCTGTAAATGATAATTCTTAGAGTACAGGTGATTTGGCTATCTAAGGGAAATATAGCTGAACAATTATTCTAATTTACATTAAATGAAACTGAGGCCCAAAGAGGTAAAATTTCCAGCCTGCATTCAGACTGTGGAGAATTGTAATGTAATTGCCAAGGAAAGGCAACTTCCCAGGTTCAAAATACCAGCATAGGTGCTCTCCATTTTATTCAGTGACAAACCAAGAACAGAGAAGGTCAAAACATGACATCATTCCAAATACAAGCATTTACTAAGTGTGATTTAAATAATCTCCAAGCACTACCCCACCCCAGGACCTTCCAATCATTCAATCAATTACAAAGTCTCTGTTCTAAATACTTCTCCACCCCTAGGCTATACTTTCATTTAGTCCACCACAAAGCCCCTCTTCTCAAATGGAGATTAGTTTCCAAACATAAGGTCAAAAGTTCCCCACCCCTGGATCACAATTGAATCTACCCCAGAGTTACATCAAGTTTAAACACAGCACTTAATACCCAAATGGAGGTCTTTTCTTCATCTTGACACCAGGCAAGTTCTCAGCAATCTTAGTTCCTGGGGAGACAAGGCTTAGCAAGGCCATAAGATACATTGCCAGTCCCTTCATGAATTTATCCTCTGTCTGTAGAACAGTCCTAGAACCCCTGAACACATTAGCAAAGCCCTCTCCCAGGATTTCTGTAAACATACAACAAGAAAATCCTCCTTCAGGGCTTCTGAACCAACAGAAAGGCTCCCAGACCCCTGCAACAACAGCACTGTCCTTCACCAGTGGACAGTATTCACTCTGTCTGCAGGACAGTCTCCAGACCCCTGCAACAACAGCACTGTCCTTCACCAGTGGACAGTATTCATTCTGTCTGCAGGACAGTCTCCAGACCCCTGCAACAACAGCACTGTCCTTCACCAGTGGACAGTATTCACTCTCTGTCTGCAGGACAGTCTCAGGGCTTCTTAGTGAACAGCCAGGTTCCAGGACTTCTTCAACAAAAGGACTGTCTTTCACCAGTGGACAAATCTAGCAAAATAACATCAAAACAGACTGACAAAGTACCAGCAAAACAGCCATGTCTCCTCAGTCCTTGGCAGCTCAGGGGGCAGGTCTCAAAAGTCCAGGGCAATTCAAAGCGGCCACCAGCAATTCTCTTAGCCTCTCTCTCTCCACAAGTGCTGCTTCCAAAAAGTTTCTTCTGCCTCTCTCTTGTCTCTCCAAATCTACATCACCAGCTCCTCCCAGTTCAGGACTTTCTTTTCACATCAACAAGTCCATCCCACAGGTGGGATTAACAAGCTCTGGGTTTTAACACAATCAATTTGAAAACCAAGCCAATACAGGGGAATCTTTAATTGCCATTACTATCACAAGAATTGAGAGTTAAACCCAGATTTTAACTCAGATTATAGTGTTTTTGCCAACATAGTAATGCTGCCTCTCTGTCTTTGTCTCCCCAGGGCTTAGTGTAGCTGTTGCAAAGAGAAAGCAAGTCACCTATTATATAACAGAAATTGTTCTAAGGATTGGGGATACAAAAAAGGCAACCCCCCCAAAAAAAATCCTAAAGCGCAAACAATCTTTCCTCTCTCAAGAAATTTATGCTCTAATTAGGATGCCTAAACAAACTATATACAGGATGTTCACCCACAAAAAAGAGGAATGATTTAGGATGATAGCTAAGTGGGAATGGCACCCACTAAATGTTTGATGAATTGATTTACAAGTGTTAGTTCTTGTTATCTAAGTTTATTTGGACCACAGTCACTTCATAGCAATTTTTTTCATCTCTCAAATCCTGTCTGTGTTGTTTCTGGGTCTTGAAGGGGTTTACAACAATAGTCAATCTTATCTATAATCCTAACAATGAGTGAGGTTGTTATATTGGACAATTATTGAGGTGGCCGATTTAGCAAGTCTCTTAATGTTGAAGGAGTTCTCCTTTGGGGTTCAGGGAATCATGGGGGAAAGTTGCAGAAAGCACAGGACAGTTCTAAAATAATGCCCTCAATATCTGGACATCTCACTTCTATTTTTACTTCCGTTGTTCCAGTACTGCCATATTAGAAAAAAAGAATATTAGTGAGAAAACAGGAGGGAGGGAGGGAAGAAGGAAGGGGGGGGGAGAGAGAATGAGAGAGAGAGAGAGAGAGAGAGAGAGAGAGAGAGACAAACATTACCCATACTTGACAAAACAATACTACTTTGTTTAATCTATCTGTAAAAATGCCCTGCTCACTGGTACCAATTGATAGAATATGTTACTGGGACTAAAAGGACTCCACAGAAAAATTATATATAAATTATATGTAAAAATTACATGATTCAGTTGCTTCTAAAAGGCCCTTTATTTGTCATCTTTAAGAAAAGGCCTTAAAAAGCAGGTATGCGTTTCAATCTGAAGGATTGGGAGGTGGGAACAATAGAAGGGTGCTTGAGTAGTCCAATGAACTCCCCACACTGAGGGACCAGGAGTATGGTGCCTTCTCAGTACGGAAGGAATGAGGATGGACTACAGTCAGGAAGATCACCAGGGATCCTTGGGCATCATGGTGTTTAGATTATGGTGAGAAGAGGTAGTCTGGGTTTGTGCTTTGGGGCAACTTGAGAAGTTTTAGTGTCTAAAACACTCCTGTCAGGCTTGCTCAGGTGCATGTATAGGGGAGAGGGGTAGAGGAACTGCTCAGGTAGATGTCATTGGATCCTAACCCTGAAGTCATAGGTAGAGAGCCATTAATTAGCTAGGAACCTGGAAGCTTCTAGCTTGAAATGTATGTTTTTAGCATGTGTTTTTTTTTTTTTTTTTTTTTTTTTAGATTTACAGGTTTGTGGAGAGGGGGAGAGGTACCAGTCAGGAGGGAAGGTTCATGACAGAAAGATTAGGTTGGACATGGTTGACAGAAAGACTAGGCTCATAAAAAACAGAAGTGTTTTCAAGACTGTAGTAACTCCCTGTAACACTCCACATAACAGCTATTTCAGACCTTCCCCTCTCTAAGTCTTGCTGTAGTTTCTTTACCAAGCCTAGTCTGCCTTCATGCCCTCTCATCTTCATTGCCTTCCTGTATACTGACTCTTCTGTTACATGCTCTGGGCTCACTTATCTCTGTGGGAGTAAATGACTGTTACAACTTGGTGTGAGTTTAACTTGTAATAAATTGTAGCATGAACTTTCTGAAAAACTTTTGCCAGGGGAGCTGCCCATTATTTAGTCTAGCATGTTCAGTGGATTTTCAAGAGTAATGTAAAAGGAGCCTTGTTTAAAAATAAGAAAAAAAACATGAGTTACTATCAAAATAACTGCTATAGGGCGGCCAGGTGGCTCAGCGAGTAAGAGCACCGGCCCCAGTGTCAGGATGACCTGGGGATAGAATCCGGGCTTTGATACTCAGCACCACACCCAGAAACACCTGGCCATGTAACCTTGAGCAAGTTACTTAACCCCGATTGCTTTAGAAAAAAATAACTGCTATAAACTTAGTGAAGAGTTCTGGAAGTAGAATATAATCTTACCAATCAATTTGCTTTCTTTTAGTTAACTTCTTACAAGAGGGCATTGTCAGCAACTTGGGGTCACAGGGTCATGTTCATTTGCTCAGATGAAGCTTCTTAGCTACTCTGGGCATTTTATTTTTTTTTCTTTCTTTTTTTTTTGGAGGGAGGAAAGCAGGGCAATTGGGGTTAAGTGACTTGCCCAAGGTCACATGATTAGTAAGAGTTAAGTGTGTGAGTTTGGATTTGAACTCAGGTCCTCCTGACTCCAGGGCTCGTGTTCTATTAATAGCACCACCTAGCTGCCCCACTCTGGCCATTTTCTTTAACAGACCGAAGATCCTGCAAACTCAGAATACCATTTTATTGTCTTTCTTTCTTCATGCATTTTAGCTTCTTTCTAAGTTGTGTTCTCTCAGTTTATTGAAGTTTCAACTTCCCTTTTCCAAACTTAATTGTATTCTGGACAAAAATATTTAGATCACTCACGAGGAATGCTTATTTTCCATAATTTAATAGACCATGATAAATACATTCAGAAATTCTATGACAGGAAGCAGTATCAAGGTTCAGTATGCCATTGATAAGTAATTTTCTCCGTTAGTTTTAAAATTGGTCATATTAGAATCAAATTAAAACCCAACTTCCAACCCATTCTCATTCACAATCCAACAAATCCATATAGGTGTACCTCTAACAGAATTCAGATTAATGAAAAGAGAAATACAAAACATAAAACTCTTTAGATTACCTTGTTCTTAGCTATAAATTGAAACTTTAAAAATATTAGTTCAGGAGCGTTTATTAAAAATGAGGTGAGGGGGTGGGTAGGTGGCACAGTGAGTAGGGCACCTACCCTGGAGTTAGGAGGACCTGAGTTCAAATTCGGCCTCAGATACTTAAACACAAAAACTAGCCATGAGACCTTGGGCAAGTCACTTAACCTCAATTGCCCCCCCCCCCCAAGAAAAAAAAAACAACCGAGTTTTAAAAAAATGAGGTGAGAAGAACCAGGAAAAATGTATACAGTAAGAAAAAATAATGAAAAAAAAAACAATGTTGAAAGACTTAAAAATTTTGATCAGTGTAATGACCAGGATTTCAGAGGATCAGTGATGAAGAATACTACCCACCTTCGGACAGAGAAGTCAGTGGTCTCAAGATTCAGAATGAAATACACATTTTTGGACGTGGCCAATGTGGGAATTTGTTTTGCTTAATACACTCCTGATAAGGTCCTTCCTGTCATCTATCCTCAGTCTTTCTCTTTTTCCCTTCCTTTTTTTTTCCAAATAGGGGCAGTGTAGAAGAGAAAAGAAGCAAGGCCACAAGGAATCACAGGAAAATAGGACAGTCTTGAAGGGTATATAATGAATTTATTGTTTGCTTGGGATGAAAAGCAAGTTCTGCACAGCAGAGATTCGCAGTTTCATGTATAAACCCCTCTTTCTGTTTTTTAGTATATACGAAAATGTTCATCTTGTTTGATGTTTGTTAAATAAAGAAAAACATAAAGAAAAATTTAGGAACTTTGCAATGGTGAGAAAGGGACCTTCTAATTAAAAGTTTTGATTTGCTTGGTATAAGTTCGTTTTCAGATCAACTCTGAAATGCATCTATTGTGAATAACAACCAGCAGTTTTTCAGATTTGCAAAACTGATGAGATTTTTGAGTAAATCTCTACTGTGTGGTTTGTTTTTTTAATTTTATTTTAGTGTAAAAATTAATTTTTTATTTTATTTTAGTGTAAAAATAGGGAAATAGATGAAAAACTGTTTATATGCCCTGAATGAAAACTCTTTTCTCCCCATTTTTTCTTTTTTATTACTAATTAAAATGAGTATTTTCATATGACATGTAGAAAAGATGATTATACATGAAACTATGAATTTCTATGACATAGAACTTTTCTTTTCAAACATATAATAAATTCAACATTAGCTTTCAGAGTTGTCCTACTTGTGTGATTTCTTCTAGCCTTTTTGTTCTTACTTTAAAAACAATGGAATATTGTCACTATCCACCTTTTTCCTCCCACTGTCCAACCCATTGGGAAAAAAAGAGAAAAACAAAATTCTTATAACAAAACATACAGGATCAAACAAACCAAATCCTAATATTGGCTATTTGGAAAAATGTGTGTCTCACTTGATACCTTTTCTATCAATGGTTTAGCATTAGGCCTCTATAATTCTGGTTTTTCATTGCATCAATCAGAGTAATGAAAGCCCTTATGTTATTTGATCTATTTAATATGGTTGTGGGATGTGTGTGTATGTATGTGTTTTTATACTATCACTATCTATATGGATAGATGAGAGGCTCAACTTTGTCAGGCATTAGACTTATTGAAAACATTCTGTGTGGGGAGCTGTGGTGTAATTTGGGGAAGAACTATAAAGTAGACCCTTTTTTTCTCAACCTCTTCAACTCATATTTTTCAATTTAGTGACAAGTTATTGAATAAACAAAACTTCTCTGTTCAACTCTTAGTGTGATAGTAAGTTACATTTAAATTAAGTTCACGAGATAATACTATAAATTGAGTAATGAAACAGAGAAGATGGGGTTAGTGTGAGAGTAAGTTTAAAATACACATGAATACACATCATCATTGCTTTTTATTTTGTTACCTTGAAATGAGTGAAGGGAGCAACCTATTACTATTTGCTATTAGAATTAGGGGAAAGCCCTAGGAAAATCAATAAGCTATCTATTGAACTTGATGAAAACAAAAGCCCAGACTGTGTAATTCAGAGTATTTTAAAAACTTTCATATATGCTTTATATTTTTCAAAGTATTTGCATGTTTTCTTAATCCTCAAAACCCTGTGAAGCATGGAATGAAATATTGTCCCTATTTAACAGAAGTACAAACTAAAAACCAAAGAACAGGTGACTTTCAAGGTCACAGTCCTAGTTAGTAGTGGAACCAGAATAAGAGTTCAGATTACTTGGCTTCCAGCCCTGTACTTTTTATACTGTATCACATTTTCTGTAGGTATGTGGGTATAGAATGTATTATAAAAATATTGTTTAAAACTGCTCATATTGCCACATGTATATAACTGTGTGTTCTTATACTTTTCCCCCCAGATATCAAAGAGTTAAACAGACATATTTTTAGTAGGGAAAGATAATAAAATGTGATGAAGATCTTGTTTTTAATAATTAAACTATCAGGGAGACATAGTTTAGTTTCAAATAATGCATATTATCTAAAAGCAGGGCTTGATAAGAATGCAAATTTATATTTCTAATTTGAGTTAACAAATAGTTGGATTAATGCTAAATAGAATTAAATTAGAATTCAAGAGAATATATATTGAATCTAGATGTACTCTATATTGTTTTGCAGAGGTCGGGGACTATGGGCGTGGAATTCTATATATACTATCAGACTCATTCTTCTTTCTTTTTTTATTTTATTATGAGGGCTATCTCTGGAAAATGGAAGAAGGGATGAAGGCGACGTAATAATGAAAATATCAGTATCTTCCTTGCCATTATTCTCCTTTCTTATTGCTGATTCAGTCTTGTTTGATGAAGATGAGGTGGAGTTCCTTCCTTGTTGCTCTGGTTAATCTTGTTAATCAAGTGTTGATTTTACTTTGGTTTTTATCTGTCTATCTATCTATAAAGCATAACTTTCCTCTCAATTATCTTTGTGATTTCTTTCCTTTTCTTAAACCTCTCATCCCTTAAACATGAACATCATTCTTATTTTTTGAAAACTTCTCTTCTAATTAAATACTAATTCCAGGTACTTCAAGGGTAAGAAGAAAGTTAGTTTGGGGGAAATGGAGGATCTTTATTAGAGAAAAAATCTGTTTGTTTAAAGTGGTGGTAGTGGTGGTTGTAGTATTAGCAGTAGTATTAGAGATCTGATAAAGAAAAACTAGGTAAAAAAATGATTGTGATAGACTTTTAGGAGAATCATGTGTGAAAAAACTTCAAATGAGATCTATAGGATCTTGCATGGGGATGGACCCCGGAGGCTAATTTGTTCATCCTGTATCTAAGAATTGCTATAGAGTTACCACAGTGGTAAATGGTCATCTGGTCTTTCTTCAATGTTCCTCTCTTCCCCTGCTTGAAATGACTCTTCTTCTTCTTTTCCCATTGATTCATCCTTACTTCAAGGCCCATCTTCTGTATAAGTCCCTTCCTGACCATACCAGTTGTCTGTGATTATTCTTGCCTCTGATGAATAATGATCATGTGGGGGAGGGAATGGAGTTCAGTTTTCTGACACTGGAATAGTGACATGCATTGTTAACCCAGTCACAGTGACATGTGATATTTAGGCAAGAAATTCTTCTGTGTTTACAGGCTTATTGTTTTATCCTATTTATAATAAACTGTAGCAATTTTAAATTTGCACCACTGCAGATTATTTTTTTCCTTTTATTTTTTATTTAAACTTATTTTCCTCTATATGGTATTTAGATAATAGTAGTTCATATTCTATAGTTCTTTATAGTTTACAAATACTTTGCTTTACTGAAGATTCTAACCTCAAATACATCCATTTTAAGAGCAAAAATAACATTGAGTCTTTAAAAAAAAATTGCTGTTTTCATTATGTAGCTGTCATCCCAACTTTTTGTTTTCCAGAGATATCCCTTTTAATAAAGAATAAGAAAAAAAAGAAAGAAGAATGAGTTTGATAGTATATACAGAATTCCATGCCTGTAGTCTGTATCTCTGGAAAATAATGCATTGATTCTAGAATCAGTTGTGAATTAGGGTGGTTGTGGTATAAGGGGAGAGAAAGAGATGGATGTTACAGAGGTAGAATTGATAAACTTTGACAACTGAGTAGATAGGAGGAGTGAGGGAGAATCAAGAATTGAGGATGATTTGACTCCTAGGTTGCAAACCTAGGTGACTTAAGAATTGATGATTGTCCAAAGTAGGAAAATTAGAAGGAGAGGTAATTTTAGAAAAAAAATGAGTTCAGTTTTCGAGCCTGTTGGGGTTCTGATGAACATGGAACATCCAATTGGAAATATCCATTATGCAGTTCTACATATGGGACAAAATCTAGGAGGAGGGAATGCTTAGCTATAAGGATATTTAACAAGGTTATGCACTGAAGACATTGACTTGATTTAATTGAGTGTAACTTCCTTGCCCAAGTTATTCATCATGGTCTGCCAAGCATCTGAGAGAATTTCTGAACTTCTTCGAGGTTGTTCTATATTCAGGCAGCCAGGAAATGTTGTCAACAGCTTGAGCCTTTAACCCTTGAGCCAATCAATTCTCAATGATGGTTTCAATTCTTTTTCAGAAAACCAAACAACAACAAATCAGCCTAACTTTCATGGGGAGAGGGGGTTAGGCTACTGCTTCCTCCCATAGAACCTTATATAGAAGAGAGATTATTTTTGTTCCATTCAGCCTTGGAGGTCAGAATGACCTTGGAGTGGAAATTAGAAGTCAAATTTGGACTCAACTTAAATGAAAACTTCGTAATAACTAGAGTTTTCCAAGATTGGAATGGTCTATCTTGATATTGAGTTCTCTGTTTCTGGAGATCTTCTAGGAAAGGCTAAATACCACATATCATAGACCTAATAGAAGGAATTAATGATTTTGTATGGATTATGCTAGGTGTCATCCCCGGTTCTTTCCAAGTCTAAAATTCTTTGTCTTCATTTATATAACCCCACATTGAGAATTGCATCTTAAGTATATTATGCTTTTTGCCATGTTTTTAATTTGTCTCAAAATAATTTTGTTGAATTGTTGGGTATGCAAAATCCATACAGCTCCATTCAAATATATTATTTGAGTGAAAATGATAAAATTAGACTTTACTAGTAACTAAAGATTATAAAATTCACAGGATCATGGATTGAGAGCTAGAAGAGGGACCTTAAAAGTAATCTAGTTCAGCCTTCTAATTTTATAGGTGAGGAAGGTGAGGCCGATAAAAGAATTGTCCAAGGTCTTACCCAGGGTCACATAATAGGTGGTAGAACTGGTACTCAACCTCAGGTCTTCTGATTCTATATCCAGTGCTCTTTTCACTACCTTATGCTAGCTCATGATTTCAGAATTCTAGATGGACATCTTCTGCCTTCAGACATTGGCATAAGCCATGTTCTATACCTGGGATATACTCTCCTCATCTCTACCTTTGAGAATCCTTGTCATCCTTCAAGTCTCAGCGCAAGTGCTTCCTTTTCTGTCTGGGGTTGTTATCCTCTCATTTGTCAGTGTTCTTTCCACCTCAGTTTACTTCATATAATGCTTATTTTTATACACAATAAGCCTACCAAGTAGCATATAATCACCCTGAGGGCAGGTGTTGGGGTTTTTTTGTTTTGTTTAGATCTTTGTCCTTAAGAACCTGCTTGTCCCATAGAAGGACTTAATAGATATACTTGTGTGTGTATGTGTACATATGTACTCCTACTTAGTTCATTCTATGATAAACAACTCTACTTTACCATTTGAATATAGCCTAATAAGAACTTGCCTTTTTAAGTAACCAATGACCTATTCAAAAATTTATTATTTCTGCATATTTCATATCTGGGAGCTCCCTTTGAGGTACAAGACTTCAAATGTTGTAGCTCATAACATATTTATCATAGAAACAATGTTTTAAATGATGGCAATTGGTATGCTAGGTGAACCCAAACAACTGCTGAATGTACCTGATACTTAGAACTTAAACAGAATTCATAACAATGTATTTGATGGGAAAATGTTACTTCTATTTATATTCTGTCCTTAGTGTGTGATCCCAGAAAGCACAGAACTTCAAAACTTCATGATAAATTTACAACTTTATCCACTACATGGTTTCCAACTCACTGAGGGGATCAGTGTGAGCTCCTAAATTCAGATTAAGTGTTGTTTTCTGTGAACTGTATCATGTTATTAGACACTTTCTAAAAACATAAAGGGATGATCCATATCTACTCTGTTCTCTATATTCATGGCCCAGTTGGTTTATGGTATTTTCTCTTCTGTAATTTAAAGTTAGCGTATGAGCCTGCTTTGGGGCATGGGAAGCTTTTTTTGCTGAATGATCTCAGAACTTCTTTCTCATTTCTTTTACTTGTTCAGTGGTTTCATTTCCTACCCCCCTTGTGCACTTTGTCCCCTTGGACCTCAAGGGGAATTGGATATTAATTTTTCCTTCTTGAGATGAAAAGATCATCTTTCTCCTTTATGGTAAGGGGGAATTCCTATAGGCTGGATAAATGTACTGATGAATGAATAAGAATGAAGATTCCAGGAAACCTATGAATTGGAGTTGTGCAGTCTCTAAAATGTGACTGGGGCCATGAGAGAAAGGATCCTGGGGTTGGTCTAGGGTGCAGCAAATATGACAAGGGTCATATAGCAACTTCTCTCTCTCCCCTTCTCTCGTTTTCCCTTTCCCCCACTTTCACCACTGAAGTGTGTGTGAGACCCAGGGCCCTTTGCTGGTACAAAATCCTGTGAATATTTCTCTAATATAAAGATGAATCCTTATCTCCTTTCTTTTCTTTCTTGGGCTTTAGATTTATATACTTGATTCTCACCCACCCACCCCCTTCCCATATGCTATAAGTAGTTATTTATGACTAGAAATATAAGGCCATTCTCTGTACTTCATAATCAGTCAAACATAATAAACCAACACAATGTCCCCATCTAAAAATGTAGGTAGGTCTCATTCCACACCTCTAGACTGACACTTGGGGGTGGCATGCTACTTCATCAGTTCTCTGAAGTTTTGATTGGTCATTTACTCTAACAGAGTACTGTAGTAGTCATCAACTATTAATGGGCATCCATTGTATATAGAACATTCTGCCAAGTACTATGATGAGATAATACAAACAGAATTAAGTAATTATAGGGGATAGAGAAATAGTCATTATGTATTTTCTCTCTTACAAAGCTGCAAGTTCTTTGATGATAGAGGCTCTTATTTATTTATCTATTAATTTGTTTATTTATTTTTTGTATTCCTCATATAGACATACAGACACTTCCCTCTAGTTGAGGAGATAAAAATGAAATCTGTAAAACTGAAGGAAATAGTTGATCATAGATGAAATACTTTAAGACATTAAGCAAAGAGAAAGTTTGGTTGCAAAGGAAGGGTTCATGTAATATTAAGTAAACATTTACTATATGCAAAGGATTGTGCTAAACACACAATGGAATGCCAAATTTTAAAGACATCATTACTGTCTTTAAAAATAATCTAATGTCTATTTTCAGACAGACCATGAGTATTAACTAAACTTTACTATTTAAAGCATGTAATAATGATAGGATTCTCTTCTACTTTGGATACAAAGTCAAATTTTGTAGGACCCATTATGTATCTTAAATGTTGAATTTATAAGCCCTAGCATATACTTTGTAACTATAAGATACTTTGATAGATCTGTGATTAATTGGTATAGGTACTTCAAAGAGGCTGATTGCAAAATATTTCTTTTTTTAATCTTTCTGCAGACTCTTTTCCATGTCCTCTTATAATTCCTTCATGGGGGCAGTGGGGTTGGGAAGGTCCACCCAAATACTGGTGATATTCCTTCAAGATTTCATGCTATTGTCAGGATACCAGTGTAACATATTGGTTAGTCTTTCTATTTTTCCTTGCTCTCACTATGTTACTGGCCTACCTTATTCTCTATTCATATTTTTCCACAGTTGAAAATCTTTAGGCTATTTCTATGCAGCTCTTCATTGGTAATATATTGTAGCCTATTCATACTCACTATGTTCCTTCCTCTAATTCTCAAATTTGATTCTTTAATAGCTAATTCTTTGGTATTCTGTGACTTAAAATATTATAATGCTTTTCAGCTTCACTTGAAAAATACTACTATTAAAAATAAGGGCCTTTATTTCAAGGAAACATTTGAAGTCATTAAAATCACTGTATTGTTTCACAAAGTAAATTTGCCTACTTTGTTCCTCCCATGTAATACTGGACTTAGTTCACCATCAATCCATAGTGTCTGTCCAAAACAGACTGACTCTATAGATTGTGCATCTGATTGCATGTCTTAGACTGGACAAGAGGCATTCCTTGGCCATTGTTTTTTCCTGTGTGGATTGTTAGGCTGAATCCTTTAGTGATTATTGTTTTAACTTAGGAAATCCTGGAATATTTTGGAGTTTAATGCAGTCAGAACCTTGTCATCTACAAAAAGCAATGTCTGGAGGCTCTTATTATTTATAGAGAATTCATCTTCAGTATGGATTCTATGTTGGCTATCTTCTATGACAATGGAAAACACTTTTGGAAAGGCATAAATTTTCCTTTTTTGATGCTTTTCTTTAAAAGATCACTTGAACAAAGTTTTCTATTACATTTTTCAAGAAATTTTATATGGTTTTAATGTTTGTGTTGGAGATACTTTATTGGAGCAGAGTATTTAAGGTAGTATTTTACTTTACCAAATTGAATGTTTTTTTAAGCCAATAAAAATAAGCAGAGTGGGATCTTATATCCTCTACACTTTTAGTAAACTGTGTGGTGCAGATTTGTGATCTGTTAAAAGTTTTTTTTTTAAGCCTGTTTCCTTTTTGTATCTTTGTCAAGGGAGTTCTTGATATCTGTCTAGGTCAGGCTGGCTCGTATTATATAGACATAGGAGAAATATACACATAGAGATCAGCACCTATTGCTATTTTCACGCATTTTTTTTTGTATTAGCAGTGGTCAGGATTCCTCCCCCCCCTCCCAAAACATATGGTATATTCTTTCTTCTTTTAGATATCTTAACTCTTTTGCCTCCAGCATGGACTCCTCTGTATGTACTAGGTATTTTTAGTATAGCTACTCTTTACATCTTTGTCCGCTTTAGTCCTTTTCTTCAGGGTAAAAGTGTGATATAGGGGAAGAGCACTTAATCTAGAGTAAGATAAGTAACTTGGGTTCAAATCCCTGCTCTGATGTTTATTAATTGTGTGACCTTGGGAAAGTCTCTTAACTTCTCTAGGTCTTAGTTTCCTCATCTACAAAATGAGGAAGTTGGAGTAGATGGGTTCTGAAATCCTCGACAATTCTAAATCTAAGGCCCTTTAATCTTTTATTTGTCTTCCATTAACTGTGACATTACAATTCAGAATGTTTCGCCTCTATCATTAATGGAGAAACCAGCTAGTTATAGAAATTTTGACAGATCTTTGTTCTATTTGTTTGTTTGTCATCCTCCCAATTTCATCTTTAAATGCTCTTAGAATAATTTGGTAAAATGAGTGTAGTGCCAAACCTATGGTAAGCTTGTTTTTCCCTTCACTGATTTCTGTTGTTTTATGAAGCATTTTCTTCTATAACATTTCAAAAATTAACTTCTAAACCAGCTTTACCCTTGGCTTCCCATTACCTCTCTTCTTGGAAAAGAGATCAAGCATTTACATTTAGAAGAATATGTCAAGATTTTTTTTTTCTTTCCCCTTGTGGCAAGTGATTTACATTGGCTCAGTGCCTTTAGGAAATGGAGATAGTTTGTGTTGATTTCTGTTCTTTTATCCATTTTCCAAATTTTAATATTCACAACTTGTTCAAATAGATGAAGTTGCTTTTGTCTCAACTGCACACTGTATTTTCTCATATCATTTTCTTTTAGTTTGGTATTGGTTTTGATCTGTGATTATAAGTGAGTAGTCTAACTGATATAGGTATATAAGACACCTGATTCAGAAATAACTTCCATGTTAGCAACTAGTTGTTTCCTGTCTTGTTGAAATAAAGTCTTTCAGCCAGATTTCCATTTAACTGCAACTTCTTTTTGTCTTCTGATTTCATTTATAGCCAGAATATGAAAATTGATTTGATTCAGTTGTTTCAGTAATATGTCACTGGACAAGGATCTTGTATTTAGAGCATCAGCAGTGTAATTATTGTTTATGGATGGCCCCTAAGCCCTCGTGATTGCCTGTTTCTATTTTTCTGTTGCTGAAGGGAAAGGGAGGCTGCATAGTACTGTGAGCTGTTTAAAATGTTTCTTTGTTTTATGTGTTGTTTTGGCTAAAGAATTAATTACCAGTTGTCTAGTATATTGGTTATAAATCTCACTGCACTTGGCTCAACTGGCCCTTTGGAAAGAAAACAAAATCATAGGACTCTATTCAGAGCTTTTCCAACATGATAGAACCTGCCAGAGCTCATGCTCTGCTGGCAGTTTAAGAATCTAGAGTCACATTATTGACATGCTGAGTCATCACAATAGGATTTTGAACAGGGCTTTCCATTTACAAAGCATAGTCCCTATTACAACTTTGTGAGGTTGGCTGTACAAGTATTTTTTATCTCCATTTTATAGATGAGAAAACTGAGGCTCAGGAGTGAAATGATTTTTTGGTGGTCACACGGTTAAAGATCAAACCTAGGTCTCCTATCTTTAGGCCCAGAGGTCTTTCACTTGTACCATATGAAGTGGGGATAGCAGTATCATAGTGAAATTATTAAGAGTTTTCTGGCTACTAATCAGATTTTAGACTAGAGATTCCCTGGATCTTTTATAATTTGATATCTGAGTCACAGACTCAAGGGATTTTAATCTATAACTTTAGCAATTAGCTAGTAGACATCTCAGCAGTCATCTTGGTATTTTTTCATTTTTTAATCCAGCCATAATATTTATCATATTGGTTTGAATATAGACCATGTCAGGACATAAGCTGGAGTCCTTGAATGAGATTCCTTTGAAAGGAAAATAAAATACATATATACCGGTGTATGTGTATGCATGTACACTTTTGTTTGTGATTAAAAAACCCCCACTAATTATATCAGGGCAATCGAAAGATCACTCAATGGATGTGGAATAAGAGGACCTGAATTTGTCTCACTTCTACTATTTGTGATCTTTGTGGCTTTAGACAAATCCCTTAACTGGGCTACAGTTTTCTCATCTCCAAAATGAGGGGAGTGGATTAGATAGCCTCTGAGGGCCCTTCCAGCTTTAAGTCTATGATCCTTTGCTACTCAAGGTTGCACTTAAATTTTGTAGTGTACAGATTTGGATATAAGGTACTGTTTATGTTTAATTAATATGAGAAATCTCAACCATTTCACAGATGAAAATTTGGTCTTTAAAAAGCAAGTGCAACATCTTCTAGAAGTTGTCAACTTTCTTTCTAGAAAAAGGAACTTCCAGGAAGTATTTAGTTAACTAAAATACTGTCCGTTTTATGCATTCTGTTTGGTGTTTCAAAAGAAGTTTTAAGTATTTTGTATCTTACAAGCCTTACGCAAGGGCATATCCAGTTTTTGATTTCTTGAGAACTTTAGCAACTTGCCTGATGCAATCACATAAAAAAGTAAACTGACTTTCCAAACATGTTCTAACTTGTTATGCCCTTAGGTTGCTTCTTCATTATTACCTTAACTTGTGATTCATGCTTGGATCTGTAAAGTGATAAGCTCCATTGCCAGGTCTTGAAAAACTGGGAGCTTTTTAACCAATTGTAACAAAAAATACTTTCAGCACCTCTTCAGTGTCCGCCACAGTGTATCCTTGACCTTGAAGACTTTACAGTTTATTAGAGGAAAAGGCAGTAAGGCAATCCTTTAGACATGGTCACACTTTGTTTTTCTTTACATCCTAAAGCATATTGCTTTGAGCATAATTGACACTTGACAAACAATAGAAGAATATATGTGTTTAAGTACTACACTGAAGCATTGTGGACATTTATAGAAGAAAAATATCCAGGAGAGATTGAGTAGCAGCAGTGGCCGTATTATTACTACTACTGCTACTGTAGTGGTATTTAGAATCTGTGCCTCTGAATTTAGACTATGCTGGGATATAGGTCAGAATTCTTAAATGAGATCCCTTTGAAAGGAAAATAAAACACACATATAAGTGCATGTATGTGTGTGTGTGCTGAATGAAAAAGACGTTAACTGGTGTATCTGTGTAGTTGAAAGAATACTCACTGAATGTGAAGTCAGAGTACCTGAGTTTATAGTTTATAGTTCTGCAACTTGCAATCTTTGTGGCTTTGGGCAAAAAGAAAATCTCTTTACTAGGCTGTAGTTTTTTCATCTCTAAAATGAGGGAAGTGAATTAGATGGTCTCTGAGGGCCATTACTACAGTGCTGGTAGTGGTGATGGTGGTGCTGGTGGTAGTAGTAGTTGTTCAAGTCCTCAGAATAGATATATTTTGAGGAAATGAATATAGAAGAAAGACTAAGCACTGAGAAAGAGAAGGATTAAAGGGAACCCTGGGAGTCCCATGATGGAGGGAAGAAAGGATTCAGTGAAGAGGAGAGGAAGTAAGGAGAAATAGGGTAGTAGAGTTTATGTAATTTGAATAAGGAGAGAGTTGCAAATAACAATGGCCATTCAAGACTGTTGTTCTATGAACAAGTCAAGGAGAATCAGAAAAAATTATTTGTTTCACTTAGATGACAAAGGGATTAAATTAGCTCCACTGGAGATGGTAGCTATAAACTGTTCATTGGAGAGGTTTGTTGAGAAGGAAGAAGGAAATTAGTATGTTTGTTTAAGGTGGGTCAAGTGTAACCTGTACATGTTTGACAACTAGGGGGAGAATTGATGAGAATAAGTATTTAGGAAGTAAGAGAAAGAATATTTTAACATTTAAAAAGGCAGGTGGGGAGTTCATTCAATGACAACCTTTTACTAAGCACTAAATTTTTTTTTGAGGGGTGAAGGTAGGGCAATTGGGGTTAAGTGACTTGCCCAAAGTCACATGCCTAGTTTTTGTGTTAAGTGTCTGAGGCCAGATTTGAACTCAGGTCCTCCAGACTCCAGTGGAGCTGTATTCACTGTGCCACCTAGCCGCCTCACTAAACTTTTATTATGCAGAGATTTATAGAAGAGTATCTAACCTTAAAGTGTTTCTAGGAAAGATAAGACATACAAATAACTGTGGTTTGAAGTAGAATATGAAAAGTGCTATAAGAATGAACCACAGTGTTATGAAATTTTGTAGATTGGAATGATCAGAAAAGGAGTTTACACTGGAATTCAAATGGTCTGAAGAATTTTAAAACCTGTAAATGGGAAGTGGTTGGGAGGTGGTAGGAACCGTATGGATAAAGTCTTGGAAGGCATTTATGTGGAATGACGGTATAGTTTGACTAAAGCATAAGGGAAGTATTGTGAGATAAAACTGTGGAAAAGTAGGTTGGGGTCAGATTGTAAAAGGTCTTCATTGTCAGGCTAATTAGTAGTAAGCAGTGCAGTGACATTGAAGTTTTCTGGAGAGTTACATCAGGGCTGTGCATAAGAATGATATATAGCATGGTACCCTCATAACAAGGTATAGGATTGATTAAAAAGGGGGAGAAATTGGAGGAAGGTAGATGAAAGGAGGCTATTTCTGTGGTTAAGAAAAAAAGGAGTTTTGAAAGAAAATGATTGCAGGGAAAATGAAAAGGATCTTATTAGCAAAGTAAGAGGTCAGATAAGGAGTTTCTTAGGAGAGCTAGGTGGTGGAGTGGAGGAAGCCCTGGACCTGAGTTCATATCTGTCCTCACACCCTTGGCATTAAGTCACTTAGCCCTGATGACCTTCCTCCGTCCCACAAAATGAGACTACATTGCTTCACACAGTCAGACTTTCTGAGTTGGAAGGGCCCTCGGAGGCCTATACCTCAAAAAGATTCTTCTATATAGTATATCCTGTAAGTGGTGTTTTGGTTTGTTTGAAGACCTTTGGCATTGGGAGACCCACAGTCCTCAAATCAGATTATTTCATTCTTGGATGCATGCATTAGGAAGTTTTTCCATATTCTTAAATATTCATATGACTCTCTGATTTCATATTCCCTCTAATGATGCAGATTGCAACCCATTCATTACTCCGTCCCCACCTCCCAATTATATGAGACTCTTGTCCATGTCCTGTAAACTCCCTGCTAAAGACCTTCCTTTTGACATCACATTGTACCAGTAGGATACTTGAGTTTTTACCCATTGATTATCCTTCACAATTTCCATTTGATATCTTTTTTTTTTAATGCTACATTTCTTTAATGACATCCTTTATTCTTCCCCTTTTTTGTAGTTCCTTTTCATATGATGAAGTTTGCTCATTCTTACCATGCAACTCTGAATTGCCCTTTGGGTGACTGTCATTTTTAAATACTTAAAGAATGTAGTGTTGTTCCCTGACTCACAGCCATATAAAACTCATGGAATATTAGTATTAAAAGGATACTTTTAAGTTTGCTTCAGAGAGAAGTTTGGGGACATTAAAAGAACTTTGTGATTTCCCCAAAGCATTCCCACCTATTCTGCTTCTCCTTAGTTCTCTACCCAACTTATTGTCTATCTGAAATAGCTCTTGCCCATGTAAAGGTGCCTTATAGTTTTGATAAAACAGGCATTTTTCATCGACTTGGTTTTTCCTGTGTGAATGGTTAAGCCAAACATTTTTTGAATATTCACTGGTATCATCCAGAAGGAGGCTTTAGGTGTTCTTGGGCTTGATGCAATCAGTATAACATGATTTGCAAAGAGGATCATCTGGGGACTTCCCCATCTACAAAGAATCTGTCTTCAGCTTGTTCTCTGTCCTGAATCTCTTCCACAACAGTGGCAGACACCTTTGTGGTTTTCTTGTTTTATGTCTGTTCTGATATGAAATGTCAGATATTATCAAATATGGGCATTTCTGATAAATCTTTCAAAAATTTTGCGTGATTTTAGTGTATGAATGAGAGACAATAGCTTTTAAGGCAGTATTTTCCTCTGGCAAAAGAAATGCTTTTTAAATCAACCTTTTACTCACATCAAGGCAAACTTTGCCTCTTTAAAGTGTCCATGTTCCTAGGGCTATTTTTGGTTCCAACTTGATCAAGTCCAGTCCTTCTTCTATATAACAGTATTTCAAATACTTGAAGATAGCTGTCATGCTCTCCTTAGTTTTTTCCCCCTTATCTTATGCTAAACATCTTCAGTTCCTTCAGCTAAGCATGCTATGATTTTGAGGCTTTCACCATCCTGCTTGCTCTTCCTCTGGACACTCTCCTGTTTACCTGATTCCTTCCTAAAATATGGCACACAGAAACGACCAAAATATTCCATATATGGTCTGACCAGGGCAGAGTGCAGAGAGTGCATTACCTTTCTCTTTCTTGACAGTATATCTCCCTTTAAGCATTGACCTTGTAATTCAGTAAAATACCCAGTTGTTTTTTTTTTTTAAAGATAAACTGCTTTCTGCTCCCATTTTGTACTTATGAGGTTGATTTTTTGTTCCGAAAATAGGACTTTACATAAAAAAATATTAAACATCATATTGGAATTCACACAGCATTCTAGCTGAGCAAAATTTTTCTGATTCCTGATTAAAAACACAAAATTAGAAAAGGGTAAATGTGCTAGAAGTAGACATGGTGATAGGTGACAATGAAAAAGGAGGCAAGAAGTATTGTCTCAAGAATGAAAAATACAGAAATCTAGGCTCAGACAAGTGTGCTATACTTTAATAGATCCTAAGGGCATTACTATTTGGTAACTGATGATTAATAATGCTGACCCTGAGTTATTGAGATGAGATTTTAGTTTTGAACTCTTTAGTTTCTTTAAGAAGACAGAAAAGTATATAATGCGTTTTTGAAATATTCTCATCAAAATAGCTTAAGTAACAAAATTTTTTTCACATTTTTAATGAATAAACTTCAATTATCTGTCAGATTTACTCATTTGGATTGAGGGCAATGTAGTTTTCTAGAAAGATTAGTGAACCTGGAGTCAGGAGATTGGGTTCAAATTCTAGTTCTGAATTGAGTGTAACTCTGAGTCTTCATTTTCCCATTTTAAAAATGAGAATGAAGATATTCATTCAGCTCAGGTCACTTGGTTGTTTTGAGGAAAGCACTTTGTAAACCCTAAAGTAAAAAAGAAGCATAAGTTGATGTTAGTACCCAAGAAGTCTGGATAAGTGAGGAATTACTGCTTATATTCTTTCTTCCCTGGTTAGTTAAAATACTAAAACTTTGATGCAGCTTGCATCTATAGAATTGAAAATATTCATAATGAGTTATGTCTAACCATACTGCAAAGAGAAAATAGTGACAAAGTAGAACTGTTATTTTAAAATGGTAGGGTATTTAAAATTAGAAATGCATGTTTTGAAATGTTTAATGATAACTTGTATGTTTTTAGCATATCATCATTTGAAAACATGTAGAACAAATAAAGTTTGTGTCCTGGCACTTCTGTGCCCTGGCATATAGTAGGCACTTAATAAATGCTTGTTGAGTTGCACTGGAATTACTTAGGAAGAAATATAAATCTTGTTTAAATTTCATGATTCAGTAGCATGAATGTGTTAACTTTGTGTTTCAAGCATGTGTCTATTAATGGTACTTTTGCCTTTCAGCTTTTCTGGGAGAAGAGGCTACAAGGACTTAGTGCATCAGATGTAACAGAACAAATTATAAAATCTATGGAACTTCCAAAAGGTCTTCAAGGTAGCATATTTAGCATTTTATTATGCTTATTGGGTACATAGCCCTTACGGCACTTTTTTTTAAACTGAGGAGAGTGAATTTAAATTTACCATATATTGTAATCTGTGATTTTACTCACTGTATGAATAAGTCAGAGCTTTGTGAAAATTCCAGGTTTCCACTTACACTGTCATACCTGGGCAAGTGCTCATCCTGCCATTGTTTTTAGCAGTAGCTGCTGACAGGCAGTAGAATCCACAATCTGATTTTTTTTTTTTTTGCCTTTTGCAGGGCAATTGGGGTTAAGTAACTTGCCCAAGGTTACACGGCTCGTTTTTTTGTGTAGGTATTAAGTGTCTGAGGCCGGAACTGAACTCGGGTCCTCCTGACTCTGGGCCGGCCTTTACTCACTGAGCCACCTAGCTGCCCCCACAATCTGATTTCTTAATCAGTATTGTTAAATGGGAATGAGAATCACATTCATTTCAGTCAATTGCTGCTTAAGAAGCAGCAGTAAGTGAAAACTTTCATTAAAGTTTCTTTTGCTGGTATACTTGGCACCTTTTTAAGTCTACTTTTTGGAAAATAATGTACTCTGTTTTTTAATCTTTAAAGTCTGACTTACACAATGTAAAATGTGCAGTTTTATTCACAAATATCTGTATGTAAATTGGTGGTTCAGTATTATCCCTTAACCTTCATGAAAATGATTGCTTTAAGCAGTTGATATTCAATAATTTTGCATTTGTCACTCTAGTTCAATGTAAATAAAACTAAATATAAATTAAAATTTACAACCATTTCTTCTATCACTTTGGGTGTTTTTAATAGGGATTTGAAGGATCATAGAGTTAGAGCTGGAAGGAGTTATAAAAGGTATTACTATAGCACAGTTTTGAAGCCTTGATATAATATTGAAATATTATTATATATGATTATAACATAGGTGCCTTGGAAGAGATGGCATGGAGGTAGCTTAGAGGCCTGGTTATGCTGAAACATATTACAAAACTGTTCAGGATCCAAAGAACATATTAAGGATATTTGAGTATAATATTACTTAAGAAAGAAAATAAATCATGAAAATAGTTGATTTGATGAAATGTAGTTTATTTATAATGTATAATACCTTGAAGTCTTTTTGGTTATTTTGAATGTTTATTAAAATGCTCAGCCATCTTTATAGTATAATTTCATGTAAATGTTAAAATGAAGTGTGTGTGTACGTGTGTGTATAGGCTTGTAAGATTTGTTACTAAGTTAACTTGATGCTGCTCTCTGCAGTATATGTTCATTAAAAATAAGCTATTTCCAGATGTTTAACATGTCTTGTTAATTTCTTGTAAACATTTTTTTTTTAGGGGTTGGCCCAGGTAACAATGATGAGACTCTTTTATCGGCTGTTGCCAGCGCTTTGCACACCAGTTCTGCACCAATAACAGGGCAAATCTCTGCTGCTGTGGAAAAAAACCCTGCTGTTTGGCTTAATACATCTCAACCCCTTTGCAAAGCCTTTATTGTTACGGATGAAGATATTAGGTAAGGTGATTTTAATATAAAGTTGTTTTGTCTTTGAATCAACATTATCAAAAATTATCCTATTTTTGCTACTTAGTAATTTTGTTTTTATGTTGGGTAAATCACTAAATCTCTCTAGGCTTTAGTTTCCTTTCTAAACAATGGGGTTGTTGAACTAGATGACCTATAAGGTCCCTTTTAGCTCTTATTCTGTGATTTCTATATTGTTTTTTGTGCTCAGCATGATTGCTGATTTTTTAAAATAATTTTTAAAATTTCTCATCTGTCAGTTATTGTTTTCCTTAATTTCCTATGTCATAGACTTGTTTGGATAAACAAGATAATAAATGATGCTTTTAACATGTTATAGGTGCTGTTATAATGTTAGTGGGGATAACAAAAACAAATGTCTCTCCAGTACTGTCTTTCATTTGGTTTGTATTTTTCTTTTAGCTTGCATGTATAATTATTTTAGTAATGCCCTTCATTGTGGTTTAACTTTTTTTGTTTTATAAACTGGGTAGTGCCCTTGTTTAAATTTATCCCATTTCTAATCACAGTCCAGATTAGTTTGTCCTGCTTTTATTTTGAAGTATCGAATAAACATGTTGTGTTGATTTAGTTGTATTCATGTGTGTAGGCACATCACTTTACCTCTTGCCTGAGCTTTTGTATAGCAGGGAATTTATTTTTTACACATCCAATTCAGCAGAATTGTATGATAGGGAATGTTGATTACTTTGGTGTTGGTAGATTCCTCTCCAGCTTCTACTTATGACGCTATCATGCCACAGAAGTCTTGTGTGAAGAGAATTTTCAAGATTGTATTTAGTGCTACAGAATCAAATACTCTTGAAATAAATGAGTCCATTATCTTCTTGCCATCTCTTTCACCTTTATGATCACAAAGAGGTCATCAACTTTTGAAAGTGATTTATGGAATCTTGGTTTTTCCTTAATTTTAAATAGTAATGCCTTCAGTGTGAGTATAGACTATTCTGAAAGATTTTATAAAGATGAGGGAGCATATTGGTCAGTAGCTATTAATATCTTCATCACTTTTATCACCTTTTTTTGGTTATGCACATACATATTTACAGAAACCACATTATATTCTCTTTTCCTTATTTGATTTTTTTTCTTTCTTTCTACCCCAAATATTTATTTTCTCCCTGTATACCAAGTCCTTCCCTGTATCCCAAAATTCTCTCAATTTTAAGAAATTCTTAAGGACTCTACCTGTTGTCTTCTCTTTCTCAACCAAACTTCTTGAATAAGCTGTTTACACTGATTTCTTCCACTTCCTCTCCATTTATACTGTTTTAAATCTCCTCTGATATGATTTCCAACTTTACCACTTCTTCCCCTAAATACTGTCTTCTCTCTTGGTTTTCTTGATGTTGTGCTTTTTTGGTTCCTCTACCTGTCTAATCACCTCTTCTCAGTCTCCATTATTGAATCTTCATTCACATTATGCTATGCTCTCTAACTATGGGTGTATCCTAAGGCTCAGTCCTAGGCTCTTTTTTTTTGCTATAAACTCTAATTTTGGTGACATTAACTAACATTTGTTTACTTATTATCTTTATGCAGATGACTTTAGGATCTATTTATCCAATCCCTTTTTTTCCCCTTCCAATCTCCAGTCTAATATTACCGACTAACTGCCCATGGGCATTTTGGACTAGATGCTCCATAGCACCTCAAATTTAACAAAAAAGCACATTTTTTTTTAGCCTGAGCCCTCTCCAGAACCACTCCTCTCTCAAATCTCCCTATTTCTGGTGAGGACAGAACCATCCTTAACTCTTCCTTCTCATTCAAGTCTTACATAGTCTGCCAATTGCTGAGTCTTGTAATTTATACCTCTACAGTATCTTTTGCATTTCTCTCTTCTCCACACAGGAAGCCATTCCCCTTGTTCAGACACTTCTCACCTTTGTTCTCCATTAATACAATTACAGTTACATTATTTAGATTCCTAAATTGTGCCTAGTCTCTCCTTCTTCTACCATCTTATCTTTGTCTTACCACTGGATTCTCATGACTGTGGAGGAGAGGATGAGACTGACAACTTTGTGTAACTGCCTCACTTAAACCCAGTTCACACACAAATTAAAACATCATCTCAAGATGTGATTGATCCTCTTTAAAAATGAACCTCTGAAAATACCTCTTACAGCTTTGTTTTGAATTCTTTGTTCTTTTTTCCCTAAATTCAATCCAAAATTTAAAACCCCACCATTGTTGAAATTTAGGTCAGCTTTTTCTCCCTACATATTCTCTGTTTTTCTCATCTTTCAATTTCTATGGGATATGCTCCTCTAGGAATACAGAATAGTGTGTAAAGAACTCTAGATTAGGGTCACAATTTATTAGGCTTCTCTGAGAACTTATTGAAGCTCTGTGACTCTAAGATAGATGTGTATTTTAGTGTGATGTCATGAGGAAAGCAGCGAAATTGCAATCAGGAGATTTGTGTTTCAGCTTTGACTCTATTATCAAGTAACTGTCTGATCTTATACTATTGATTCACTTCTATGAGGTATTTTCATATCTAAACTTTTAATAAAATATGTAAGGAAGACTAGAGGAGAGAGATTTTAAGAAGCTGTTTACCATGGGAAACAGTTTCAAATGAATCATATGTATGACTAGGTTTTAAAATGTAAGTTCTTTAGGGCGGCCAGGTAGCACAGCGAGTAAGAGCACCGGCTCCAGTGTTGGGATGACCTGGAGATCTAATCCTGGGCTCAGACACTTAGCACCCACCCAGAAACACCTGGCCATGTAACCTTGAGCAAGTTACTTAACCCCAATTGCTTAGGGGCGGCCAGGTGGCTCAGCGAGTAAGAGCACCGGTTCCAGTGTCAGGATGACCTGGATCAAATCCGGGCTTAAATACTCAGCACCACACCCAGAAATAACTGGCCGTGCAAGTTACTTAACCCTGATTGCTTTAAAAATAAATAAATAAATAAATAAAATGTAAGTTCTTTACTTAACTTTTATGTCAACCTGTCTTTTATATTGAGGGTGGATCACATTGGAAATGGTTCCAACTTGTTTTAAAAGCAATTTCTAAATTATCTTTTAAGGCTTTCCAAATCAGGTAACATGATTTCTTTTGTCTCAGAATTTAACTTCAAGAGATGCTCCAAATGACTTTGTGTGTGTGTTTGTCTTAACTCTTGTTCTTGAGAATGTATGTGAGTATGTATGTTTATGTGTACATAGAAATGTCTTAGTCTTTTTTGTTTATGAAATTAAATGGAAAAAAAAAACATCAGCCAAAATAAAAGAATGTATCGTATATTCCTCTTTGGTGTTTTTCCTTTAGTGTTGTATTTTTAGTAGTCAACAATCTCATTTATAAATGTAGTCTAATTTTACTGAATCATCTTGTTTCAAGTCCAGTGTGTGGATTAACTTTCCCTTAGCCATCTTTTGAGAATGTTTGGAGAATTAAAAATAGCCCATGAAGTGTGTTTAGGAGGTAACAGAGCTATTTAAAATGAAAACTTTTTATAGTTTCCTGGGATAACAAAGTCTATTTTGTTGTTGGTTATTTGATGAAATAGAATATCATATTTTGCTCATTAGTATTGGTTCTTTTACCCTTTCTACTAATTTGTGGTTGAACCTAGTGTCTTTTTTCCTGAAATACTTTCCCCTTACCAAGGCAAGCATCTTTCTACATATGAACTGTTAGTATCTTTCCTTCCCCCAATTCTGATACTCTTAAAATTCCACATCATCTACAAAGTATTTCCTGAGTAACTGGAAATGTAATAGTTACCCCCCACCTCCCCATTTTCACGTTGTCTGGACGTGTAATTCGCATGACTCACTCTTTACTGAAATTCACACAGAATGACCTTGTACCTTTGGTCTGGTATGGTGGGAAGAGCAGTAGATCTGGGGTCAGAGGGTCTGGGTGCAAGTTCCACTTCTTCCACTCCCTGGCTCACCCGAGACACATCACATCATCTCCGAGGCTCATCTTCCTTGTTTATGGAATGACGGGTTGGGATGCATGTTCTCTACGGTCTGTGATCTTAAAGATTGATATTTATGTTTATATGATTGTTTATGTCTATGTTGATCCCCAACAGTCCCGTTTCTAAGACAGGGTACTGAGTTTCTTAAGTTTCTGTGGGATGGGTCCTTTTTATGTATAACGTGCGCTACACAGTCCCTGGCACAGAACTCTGTAACAGAGGAAAGGAAATAACAAACTCTTAGGTTGTTTTGATAGCAATTCCAAGGAAAATAAAATAAAATAAAAGTATTTCTCCATGATTAAATTGAACAGTCCTGTTCCTGATGGCTTCCTGCTGACTGGTCTGCCAGCTTTGGTGGCCTCCCCATAGCCAGACCAGACACATGTCTCATTGCTGTAGACTGTCTCAGTGGATCTTAATTGAAGCGACTTGTTCCTTTGTTCCCTTTTTTTTGTTATTACTTCACTTTATCTGCTCTACATTTCTGCTTTAGGCAACACCACAGTAGCAAAGCTTTAGGGGGAAAATAGGTCTATTAGTTTTAACATGTATAAAGACATTCTTTAATTTCTGGCAAAGCCAGGTGATCTTTTCCTTGTTTGCATCCTAATAAGTTTTAAAAATTACTATGAAAATATGTAATACACTTTTTAAAAAAACATAAATGCAAGAAAACTTGTGATAACTAGAAGGTCTGAGTTTCTAATTCAGAATTCAGTGTTGATAATGCTTCAGGATAGAGAGAATTGTGGGGTTAGAAAGGCTTGAATAATTAAATTACAGAAAAGAGAGTAGTCTAAATAGGCAGAAGGACATTTTAGTTGCTCAATTCAGTAAATAGATTATGAGAATATTGTTTGTGGCTGCTGCTTTTGAACTCAAAATATTAAATTAGTTAAAATGAAATAATTCATTTTTAGGATCATGAAATCCCCAATCAGTCCAGGTAACAAATCCTTTACTACTGTATGTTGGAGTACATTTAAATACTTTCATTGAACTTTGGTGTTGGTTGGAGCAGATGGCCTTTGAGGAACCGTCCAGCCCAGAGTTCCCTCCACTGATATAGCTCACAACCTCTCTTAAGCTTACTAGCTAGGTCTTCATAAAGTTTTTATTAAAAAAAAAAATCTGCCTACGGGGGCTTGCCACTCTAGTGATGAAGAACCTTTCTGATCTTAGGTAAGAGGGCAGTCTGCATGTAACATCACCAGACCTGTACTTGAAGTCTTTGCAGCTTGATGGAGAACCAGCCTAAACTTATATTCTCCTGGTATAACCTTAAGGAAGTTAGTGCCATGTTCACATCATTATGGGGTATTCAGTTTGGGTTATGATGGAAGATATTTGAGTAAATGTCTTAAATATTCTGTCGTTAGATTTATCCATTTGGCCCTAGTAGTGTTGTCATAATAAAAAACCATTTACTGATAGCTATGTAGTAGAAATAACAACAATAAGAACTGCAATAGCAGCATCCAACATTTATGGAGCATTTCAAAGTTGACAAAGTACCTTTGCATGTTATCTCAGGTGATTCTTATAACCTGTAGGTGTGATGATTATCCCTGTTTCACAAATGGGGAAACTGAAACTGAAAGAGGTTAAGTGACTTCCTCTCAGTCATATAACTAGTTAAGAGGCTGAGACAGGCCTTAAACTAGTCTTCTTGACTCTGTAAGTCCACTTCTTTATCATCTATGCCAAATTTTCCTTTTCATTAGTGTTGAAACTTCACATAGTAACAATTATCATGCATTCTTTGGTGAATACTTGTGAAATGGTTCTTTTCTCCTCCTTTATCAACAAGAAATGATTAAGATTACAGTAGTCTAAAAAAAGATTAAATAACCTAAGGAAACTATGCATGGAAAACAGTCAGTGTTTATTTGTATATTAATATACCTATGAAGTTAATTCTACTCTCCTTCCTCTCCACTGGCTCCTTCCCTTCTGTCTCACACACATTCTCAGGAGTCCCTAGTCAAAAAAAAAGTCTTCTCTTGGCCCTTCAGGTCCATCCATCTTGTGTCTTGCCTCTCTTTTTCACCTTCAGTGCTAAACTTCTGGGGAAAAAAAGGTTGTTTATACTTGGCATCCCTGTTTTCTCACTACTGTCTTCTTGTCTTCTTTGAGTCCGATTTTCACTGCGCAACTTTCAAACCTGCTCTTTCAAGCAGAACTAGTGACCTAATCCTCAAATTCAGTGACCTTCCTTTTTGTCTTCATACTCAAACTTTTTTTTGCTACTTTTAGCAAAGTTGACCCCTACCTCCTCCAGATAATTCCAATTTTATTGACTTCAGAGATACTGTGCTCCCTTGTTCTTATCCTAACCTCTTTAACCACTTTTACTCTTTCTCTTTCATTGCTTCCTCAGTCTCTTTCCAATCTGACTGTGTCTGATTGTGGATATTCATTAATAATTGGTTATCTTCTTTCTCTACCTGTCTCTTTTTTTTTGGCAGTCTCATTAAGTCCCAAAGTCTCACCTACTACTCTGCACACTATTTCATATAGGAGAGGGATTTTATTTGTTCTATTCTGAGGGAAGAATAATAGGTAGAAATTATAAAGATGTAGGGCAGTTTTAATTGAATATAAATAAATAATTGCTATAGTTATGATTGTCTCAAGATGGAATGGGATACCTAGTATTCCAGGAGAGGCTTGATGATTACTTATTGGAGTGTTGTAGAGGACATTCCTGCTTCAGGTTGTGGGTCCAAATGATGACTGCTAAGTTCCATTTCTGCTCTAAAATTCAATGAGTCTGTATTTTTATCATGGCTTGTATATATCATCCTAACTCTTCAAACTCAACATGTCCCAAACCAGACTTATTATTTTACCCTGGTAAACTTTTTCCTGCATCTGATTTTAGAGTTTCAGCTTGTGGTGCCAACATTAATTCAGTTTCTCATGCTCATAACCTTAGAGGATTTCCTTTCCTCTAATAACCTTTAATCTCTCTCACCTCTTCTATCCAGTGACTAAATTGTTTATTTCTCTTCCATAAAATCTTTTTCCATAACATTCATTCTTCTCTCTTAACACTGTCACCTTTCCCCATCACCCATTATAGATCCATATTAACCATTTGCCTAGCCCTAGACTGTTTCAATAACCTTCCAACAGGTTTTCCTGGTTATATTCTTTGCCACTCTCTAACCCAGCTTTTATTTCCCTGCCATGATAATTTTTCCTTTGCAAAGATTTGGTCATGCCATTCCGCTACTCACAAATTTCAGTGACTTCCTATTGCCTTACAAGTAAAGTTCAAACTTCTCTGCCTGATATTCAAGTTGCTCCACAATCTGATGCTAGACTTTCTAGACTTTCCTCATGTTATTCCATTTTTATACTTGTTATTATGGTCTGACCAAACTAGTCTATTCTCTATGCCCCAAACAAACTGTGTATCGCTCTGTCTGTTACCGATATCTTCATCCTTTTTTCCTACTGAATTCCTAGCCATTCTTTAAAGCCTAATTTAAATGTTATCTTCTTCATTAAGTCTTCCCTAATCTTACCAGTTAACTTTCCCCTATGGTCCATGTATACTACCTGGTTTTGCAGTACATTTGTTTTACAATGCTTTTTTTTTTTTTTTTTTTTGAGATACAGCATGGCATAGTTGATAAAGAGCTAATGTTGTAGAGAAGATGCCAGTTTACATTGGCAGGGGAAGTACCTTACCAGGAACTCCCTACACCAATTATATCACAGCTATGTTTTTAAGAATGCATTTTTGGTTACAATATTAGGTATTAGTTATGATTTAACAGTTTTTATATTTTTTTTCTCCTACTAAATAATAAGCAGCTTGTGAAAAGACCCTCTTGTCTAAACTCTGTACATCTCCTAGAAGCCAGCCCAGTGTTCTGCATAAGCTATAAAGTGATTTATTGAATGAATGACCTGGATTATGTTTATATTCACCTATTTTTTATTTCCAACTTTTTATACTCATCTCCTCCATGATCCATCTTCAGTACATATTTAATAGTCTTACCTTTGAAGGAACATATTCAGTATTTTAATCAACAAATATTTATTGAACATCTTCTTTGTGTGGCTCTCTACACTGCAAGAATTCTTAATTTGAGGTCCATGAACTTGCTTTTAAAAGTATTTTAATAAGTATTTCAACATAATTAATTTCCTTTGGAATTTTATGTTTTTTATTTTATGCATTTAAAAACATTATTCTGGGAAGGGGCCCATAGGCTTCACCAGATTCCCATCAGGGTACTTGGCACAAAAATAAGGTTAAGAACCTCTGCTTAAGAGAAGTATGACATACATAAGAATAATCCTACAAAGAATTGTCAATGTGGATGATTGTTTTAAGAACTATAATTATTAAGGGCAGCTGGGTGGTGCCGTGAATAGAGTTCTGGCCCTAAAGTCAGGAGGACCTGAGTTCAAATCCAGCCTCAGACACTTGACACTTAACTAACTGTGTGACCTTGGGCAAGTCACTTAACCCCAATTGCCTTGCCTTCTCCCCTCAAAAAACAAGCAAAAAAGAACTATAGTTATTTATGAAGAATTGATGACTGTTTTTTACTTTTAAAAAGTTCATAAACTTGACTTACCATATCATTTATGATTTTTATAATTGTTGATTTTGGAATGAAATACCAGAGGTCTCCAAAGTGGGTGCTCTGCATCCCCTAATGGCCTGTGGCATGACCTGAACAGGTAATCTAAAGGTGGGTAGAAATATGATCCCATTTTACCCACTCCACAATAGCCAACTTGCATACAACATCGTTATACCACCTCCTTCTATTCACCCATTATCTCAGCATTCACCCACCTTACCCTTTCCTATATCTGGTCATTGGTGGCTTTCTAATCTCCCAAACTCTCCCCTTCTGTGTTGGGTTATATGTTATAACCCAACCATGACACAGGAACTTGGCAGCAGCTACACAGGCAAACTAATGACATACTCGCTGCATCCTGCCCTCCAGATCACCTTGTGCCTAGATCAGGGACCCATTAGAATGTTTGCTCACTACTCTAGAGCAGTAGGGTGAATCAGACACCCCGTCTCCCTTTATATTTTTGATAGTAAGGAGCATAAAGCACAGAATGGGTAAAAATAGATACAAATATCATTGTGTCTTTTCTCCCTCAAACTCACTTTTTTTTTTTAACTTACATATCTGTCCAGGAGACTACCATTCTTCTGGTTTCCCAAGTTTGCAGCATCTGTGTTATCCTTGATTCACTCAACTGAAGCTGTTCTCTACAAAGTTACTAGAATTTGCCAAATCTCCTATTAATCAGTCTTGAACTTCTGCATGGATTTGCCACCGTTGACCTTTCTTTCCTCCTGTATTGTTCTCTCTTCTCTGGATTGCTGAAAATGATTTGTGTCACCTATAAAAACTCACCTCTGTACATTTAAACTTGGAAAATGAATCTTCTAATCTGTTTAAAAATCTTCCAAATAAAGATTTTTAGTGGATTTTAAACTCATTTGCTGAAAATATTAAAATGCAACACCTGATTAGTTTGCAAAAAATATTTGATTGGCATCAAAGAAAATAGAATAGCTGAATTTCAACAACAACAACAAAAAACTTTGCTTAATTGATGAATGGGATTGAAACCTGTAGTGTCATGATTATTAATAATGATAGCCAAACATGCATTTATTCAGTATGGATCTCTGGGTCTGTGTGTGAAATCTTTTTCAACTACAACCATTAAAACCAAGTATCAAAATACATCGAACTTCAAACTAGTACCTTGATTGTTGTATTGTAAATTATTAAGCTGAGATTTTAAAATAATGAAGCACATTGAATCATAATGCTCTTACTAAAATAGATTGTGGGGTGCACTGGTGGAGGCCACAATTAATTCACATATTTCATCAAACTATCAGTCTGGTTTTTATGAGCATCAAGAGACTCTAGGAAAAAAAATAAAGAACAAGAACTGCGCTGATTCTTTTTCAAGATTTTAATATTAATAATAATTAGTGTTTTTATTAAACAGGAAGAGTTTTTTGAATGATTGATAATTAAATGATATTTAATAATATTTAAATTATTTTAAATAATTTACATAATTTAAAATAAATAATTGTTTTGAGAATATCTCTTTATCTTATCTTTTTTAAATTTCCAGATTTTGAAATAATTTTATATGTCTATAATTTTAAGGACAGTAGTATGTTTATAATTTATAAATTAGCTAAAATATACATATAGTGAGGAATGTGTTCTAAAATTGTTTCTTAGTGGGTTATGCAATGAGAAATTTTGAATAGAGCACTGGCCCTGGAGTTAGGAGGACCTGGGTTCGGATCCGGCCTCAGACACTTAACACAAAAACTAGCCGTGTGACCTTGGGCAAGTCACTTAACCCCAATTGCCCTCCAAAAAGCTAAATAAATAAATAAATAAACATTGTTTGGTATAGTATTTGGGATTTGGGGGCATATTTTAGAAGCATATTACACATAATTTTGTCATTGAATTATTATCTGGATATAAACTTAAAAGTCTTTTTCCACATGATCTAGTTCTATGTAATTTCATTCTATTCACAAAATATTAAAAAGTGCTAATGAAAGACTTTCTGTCCATTGGGTTGATACTTTATGAAGAATTTATGGAAAGCATGGGCAAGAATCATATAGAAGGAAAAGGCCTGAGTGGTTTGTGGTCTCTTCTAGTGGAAGAATGTGTCTGATGTGGCATGGAAGATCTTGAAGGCTTTCTCAGCAGAAGTTAAATTCTGATAAGTCCTATGAGACTGGAAAGACTTAGATTAAGAGTGTGGTCCTGGTGGTTAACTGTTTTTTGTCCAAAGACCTGCCTAAAATTGGATTGGTTCATAGCCAAAAGTTGTTGGTAAAGTCTTAAAATTTTTAGGCTACAGCAGTTCTTGAAAATCATCTTCTTAGTCATCAAGGGTATGCTTTCCACTATATGAAGTCACATATCCTTAAAGTTTTTAAGGATAGACAAAAATTGTGTAGGATAAGAACACAGAAATGAATTGAAGTCTGAACTGGTGGAGTTCATGTTGAGTTCACAGATTTGTCATATTATCAATCTGATTAAGTAACAAGCGGCCCTTAAAAACAAAACAAAACAAAACAACTATACTGTTCTTTATCAAGAATTTAAAATTTAAGAACTTTCTGAAGTTGTAATAGAAGTATAAGAATGGTCTTTTGATTTTCTTGTGAGAGTCTTCAATGTTTTCTTATTTTTTTAAAACAGAAAACAGGAAGAACGAGTACAACAGGTGCGTAAGAAATTGGAAGAAGCACTGATGGCAGACATCTTGTCACGAGCTGCCGATGCAGAAGAGATGGATATTGAAATGGACAGTGGAGATGAAGCATAAGAATATGATCAGGTAAATAAAAAGTAGAACTAGTAAGACTACAATCTTGTGTTAGTTGCACAGAAATGAACATTTTCAAAAAAACTATGAATTTCTAAGATCGTTAACTTATGTCACCATATGAAAGAGATTGTTCTTTGAATGAATTAATTGATTAACAAGCATTGATTAAGCACCTACTAGTGCAGGGAAAGAGTGCCTAGTGAGTGCATTAGGGGATAGGGATTAGTGTTTGGCGTTCTCTATACTTAGTTCATCAGGGTTTTTACCCCCATTGGATTTCTTGGTGTCTTAGAGTGTGGAGAAAGCTAAAATTGCTTTATCTTGCTCATAATTTGTATTTTTGAGGGATTATAATAATTAGAGAATGTGTTTAGTCTTCCATCTTGTTCAATACTATTTAGAATTTTTCTGAGGGGAAGGAAATAATTGATTTTTATTAAAGATTAAAATTTGACCTTAATGATCATCTTGTCCAACCTTCTCATATTACAAATGAGAAAGATGAGGCCCAGAGAAACAAAATGAGTTCTCCAAAGTGAAACATCTAGTTTTCTGAAATTTTATTTCTCTACTCAGTTACTTGACATGAAATTATTGCTTATTAAATTGAATTCAAGGACCTTTAGTAAGTACCTATTCCTTTTAGAGCTCAGAAAGGTGAATTATGACATATCATTTGCTCTCAGGGAAAATCCGTAAGGATTGATGTGGTTAACACACTCAAAGTCTTTCATTGTGACTTCTGAAATTTTGTTTCTCTTCTCTGAAGAGCACACAGTGGAGAATCTAGATCCCTTAAGATTTGACCAAGTCAAAAATAACATCCCAAATGAAGAACCGTGTTATTCTTTGATAACAGCAAATTGTGATGCACACTTAAACTTTTGGGACTTTTGATTTTCCCTGGCTTGGAGCTTAGAAAAAAATGTCATTTAATTGAATGTCCCTCTTTTTTTTTTTTTTTTAAAGCAATCGGGGTTAAGTAAATTGCTCAAGGTTACACGGCCAGTTATTTCTGGGTGTGGTGCTGAGTATCTAAGCCTGGATTTGATCCAGGTCATCCTGACACTGGAGCCGGTGCTCTTACTCGCTGAGCCACCTGGCTGCCCCTAAGCAATTGGGGTTAAGTAACTTGCTCAATGCTACACGGCCAGGTGTTTCTGGGTGGGTGCTAAGTGTCTGAGCCCGGGATTCGATCTCCAGGTCTTCTCAACACTGGAGCCGGTGCTCTTACTCGCTGTGCTACCTGGCCGCCTCTTGAATGTCCCTCTTATTTAGATACCAGTTAATCTGTGGTTTTTGAGACAGAAATAAAAATTTCCAAATAGAAGAAAAGTTAAGAGAATATCTCAGTGTATTTAAGCAAGTTTATTTGTTCAGCTTTTGCATTTTAACTGTAAATTACCTGGAGGGTTTTGAGAAGAGCTGCTGATATGCCATAGCAATCAGTGTTGAGTAATTGAGAGAATCGTGGTGAATTTTGATAACTGGTATTACAGGTTTCCTCTCCTTAGGTTATATTTTAAATAGCATGTTTGAAAGTTGAGTTATTTCTTCTTTGATAGCCTCATGATGTGTTAAGCCTGTGGGTCATAAAAGAAATATTTAGTAATATCTTTTATTGATAACTGCTATATGTGTCTAAATTGCTTAGTACAGGTACAAAATAACAAGAAGCACATCGCACCTCATTGGATAAAAAAAACACCCAAACCAACCCCAAACAACCTAGTATTAGATGAAATGATGTTACAGGAATCTGTAAAAAAATTGCATCGCAAATGGATAATCAGCCAAATGAATTTACAGTAGTGGTAATTGTAATGATAAAAAGTGATATAGATTAGGGTAGGCTTATGCAGGATATGCCTGCAGATGTTTAATTAATATGCTTTGCACTTCTTGAACAGCTTTCACATATGTTATCTCATTTGTTCCTACCTGTGGAACAGATGAAACAGGTAGTAGCCCCTTGTCAGAGATCACAAAACTCAGACCTTGTGTGATGAATTGATTTGCCTGTGCTTTTGTAGCTAATAAGTGGTAAAGTGGAGACAAACATGGTTCTCCTGACTTGCTGTCTAATAGTCTTTTTGCTATTACATATTACTTGTCATTAATAAATGATTATTATTGATGAAGCCACACTCCCTCTTTGCAATCACCATTTTCCTTTCTGGACTACCAACCTTGTCTTTAATGATACATTCTATAATTTTCCTAGGAATCAAAGTCAAAATCACTGTTAAAATCTGTACTCTTATTTAAAGAAAAAATTAAAACATTTGCTTTTTCCCAGTTTTTTTGTGACTTGTCATGCTTTCCATGATTTTTCATATATCTCTGATAGTGACTCAGCAATCAAATCTTCCACTTCTTTCAATGTCCAAGGATACAATTCATCTGAGCTAGATGACTTGGATTTATTACGGGTGGCCAGGTGCTCTCTTATTGTTACTTCTCTCAGTCCTGTTCATCATTTTTGTTCTGTTATTTCCAGTACAAAGGTAATTCTTTTTGGCAGAGAAAACAATCAAAACAAGGACTGAGCAGTAATGCATTCTCTGTTGTTAGCTCTCATTGTTTCATCCACATCAAACAAAGTTTCTGTGCTTTTTTTCTACATGTGTTAACTGGTAGATAAAGGGAATCCTGTAGCTATAGTTTACCTAGCTTTTAGCACAGTTGTAAAGATTTTTTATTTGTATATTTTTTGCTTTTGTGTCACTTTCATTTCCTAATATATTAATCTCTCCCATGGAGCAATCTTTATAATAAAGCATTAAAAAGAAAATAAAAGTAGTTCAGAAAAATTAACTAGCATATCTAGGAGACTGACATTTTTAATTTAATGTTTACAATTAATAAGCATTTATTTTCTCTCCTTCCCACTCTCCCCACCAGTTGACAAAAATAAAACTTTTGTAACAAATATACACACTTTTTCTCCATGACTCTGATATGGAAATATGTTTTGCATGATTTGTGTGCATAGTGGATATTGTAATTCTTCCCTTCTCAATAGATGGGAGAGTTGGGGAGAGAATTTGGAACCAAAAAAATATTTAAAAGTGAATTAAAATAAAGAAATAGTTGTAGTCCAAGGACTAGAAAGTAAGAAGGTACTTATAAATTGGTGAATGGTTAAACAGATTGTGCCCTATGCATATAATGGGATATTTTTGAACCATAAAAAATAATGAAAGAATGTTTCAAAGAAACTTGGAAGACTCATATGAGCTGATCCCAGGTGCAGTAAGCAGAATTAGGAGAGCAATTTATATAATAACAACAATGTAAAGACATGTTTGACAAACTTGAAAACTTTGATCAATACATTATCAAATATGATTTCAGAATACCAGGCATTGGTATCTACCTCCTGAAAGAGAGGTGATGGACTCAAAATGCAGACCAAGTAATATATTTTTAGACATGGCTAATATGGGAATTTGTTTTGGCTGACTATGCATATTTGTTACAAGGGTTTTGTTCTTTAAATTGGAGGGGTGGCGTTAGGAAGGAGAGAAGTTAAATGTAAATTAAAAAAAATATAATTATAAAATAAAACCAGGGGGAAAAAAAGAAAACAGTTTATTTGTATCTTTTGATCATTTATCTTTTGGGTAATGATTCTTTTTCTTAAATGAATCCATGTCTAATATCTTGAATATGAAACTTCATTGGAGAAATTTGCTGCAAAGATTTTTTTTCCTTCAGTTTCCCTTCTAATTTTAACTGGATTGGCTTCAACATAATTTGTCAATAGCTTTGCCAAAATAATCTCATACAATTGTTTTGGAGAAGATAGAAAGATAAGATGATATGGGTGAGAATAAAATTTAGATGGATTCAGAACTGGTTGGGTAGTTAGACTCAACATAGTTGTTCATAGTTCAATTTCATTGTGGAAAGGGTTCTCAATAGAGTACCTCAGGGATCTCACCTTGGCCTTGTATTATTGGATATTTTTATCAGACATAAATGGTATGCTTATCAATTTTCAAATTGCACAAAGCTGGGAGGGATAGCTAACAGAATAAATTATGGTCAGTATCCAGAAAGATCTTGATAGTCTAGTTACTTGGTACTTAGTCAGCAAGAATTTATTAAGCACTTAACTATGTGCCGGGCATTGTACCAACTACTGAAAGATAAAAGCATAGTGTCTCACCTCAGGGAGCTTATATTCTAATGGATAACATGTAAACAACTGCTCCAAGATAGATATGGTATAAAAGGGAGGTAATTTTGGTGTAGAGTATGTGGAAGTCAGTAAAGTGTAAGAAGGGTGGAAAGTCAGAAAGGATCTAGGTTATAAAAGCCAAACTTTATATTTTATCCTGGAGATAATAGGGACCTGCCAGAATTTTTGTAGGGGGAAACATGGTTAGACCTGCACTTTAGGAACATCACTTTGGCACCTGAGTGGAAGATGGACTAGAGTGCAGAAAGACTTGAGATGTGGAGATCACCTAGAAGTCTAGGAGTGAGATGATAGGGCCTGAACCAGGCTGGTTGTATGAGGGAAGAGAAGGGGGTGTATATGACATACCTTGTGAAGGTAGAAACAAGACATGGCAACAGAAAAGCAATATAGGATAAGTGCTTGTGAGAAGTTGACAGTGATACAGAGATTGCAAGTTGGGCAACTGGGAAGATACTGGTGCCCTTGGTAGTTATAAGGAATTTCCAAATAGGGAGGAGTTTGGGGGTAAAGTTCTGTTTTGGACATGTTGAATTTGACATACAGAACATTCACTTAGTATATCCATTAGTTTGTTAATATGAGACCAGAAGTTAGAAGAGCCATTAGAGCTGGTTAAATAGACTTGAGAATCTAGAGCAAGGGTTCTTAATGTAACTTCCAGGGGGTCTATGGATAGATTTTCCAAGGGTTCATGAACTTGGATGGGGAAAACACCTTCCATTAATCTTTAACTGAAAGTTAGCATTTTCTTCATTTTTAAATTAAAATATTACAAAACATTATCCTGAAAAGGGCTTGAGGGGTTCACAGGCTTTACCCGACTGGTAAAGGGATCCATGTCACACACAAACAAAAAAAGGTTAAGAACTTTGGTCTAGATCTAATTGATATAGATTTAGGTGGACTCTTAACAAGATGAAATTCTGTAGGGATAAATATAAAGTCTTATATTTGGATACCAAAAGAAATCACTTTTACAAGTACAAAATGGAGGAGTCATGGTTCGACAACAGTTATTGTGAAAAAAATTTGGGGATTTTAATGAATTACAAACTCAAATGAATCAATTTGGCCCCCAAAAGAACTGCTAATATAATCTTGGGCCACATCAAAAGAGGTGAAGTTTCTCAGAACTGGGACATGATAGCCCACTGTAATGTATTCTTATGGAACCTCATCCGAAGCATTGTTTTCAGATAGGTCTAAAAAGAGAATGGGCTGCCAGGAAAGGTTCAAGTTGGAGGCTAGATAACTACTTGTATGGTATAATGGAAATTCCTTTCTAGTTCAGTTTGGGTGGTCCCTTTCAAATATCAAATTTTGTGATTCTGAAGTTATAAAGAAAAGAATTGTGAATATTTTATGTATATGTGTGTGTGAGGCAGCTTGTGACACAATGGATATCGAGCCTGGAGTCAGGAAGACCTGGGTTCAGATTTTCAACCTTTAACACTCTCTAGCTATGTGATCCTGTGCAAGTCACTTAACCTCTGTCTGACAAAAGGATCCATTGGATCTGCTAGAGAAGGAAATAGCAAACCACTCCAGTATCTGTGCCAAGAAAACTCCATGGACAGCTATGGTCCAGGGGTCATAAAGAATCTCATGTGACCGAACAACAAAATATGTATGTTTTATGTCATATGTTTATACGTCATCATATGTTGATATGTCATCTTTCTAAATAAGATTTCTCATAAAGATAGAATCTACTGGGAGAGAATGCTTATGAAGTAGTGGGGGGAAGTACATTCGGTACTTTGCAGTATATATAAGAATTTCTTAACTGTGTAACTCTTTTAACTATGTGGCCTTAAAAGAAGTGTTTCTACTTTGTCAGAACATTTTGCAGTCAAATGGAGCTCTCACATGAAAAACAATTGACTATTATTTTTGTTCCTCTACAGGTACTTTCAACGGACTTTCCCCAAAAGCAAATTCCTAGAAGCTGAACATAAATGTTTCCACTGGGTTTTGCTTATAAGAAGAAATGGGCCCATGCACTTATATAGCTTTTTAATAGCGTTAACCAATGCATTTTTAGACATATTTTGATGTATATATCTATTATACAAAAATTGATCTTTATTTTGAGTCCTAGGACTTAAAAGTAGCCTTTTTAAATATCAAGCAGCACCCTTAAAATGAAGCCAAGCTTTTTTATACCAGATTGCAATCTGCTGGAAATACTGTATTTGTATGAAATACTTGCTTCCCCTACAGTTTTAGTATCGATGGATCAGGAGAACTGAAAAATTACCCAATTAAAGATTATTGTGACTTCAATGTATATAAAGAGATTTTTATACTTCTATTGAAAGAAGACGCCTGTACATTCTTCCATCATCACTGTAAAGACAAATAAATGATTATATTCACATGCTCTTTGGAATCCTTCCTGTTTTAGAGAAATAATACAGGAGTCTCCTTTTAGAATTCAAAATTAAACTTAGCTTCAACCATTGGCATTAGATTTGGAGGGGAGGTGGCAGAGAGTATATTTACTATTACCACTTCAAGCAGTGTCTCAGGTTATTATGGAAAGTTGAGCTACTCTCACCAGTGTGTATGCTCTGGTTCCCCAATGTTTCTTATTTTTCTTTACCTTTCTTCTCTCTCTCTCAAAAACATTCATTCCACCATTATTTGGTTTAGTAATCAGCTATACAAGTGCCCTCTAGCTGTCACTGATATTCTCTAGTTTCATCCAAAAATAGTTTGGAGTGTCTCATGTTCCCTGTCACACTGAGTTATGCAGGTATAACTACATTTGTTGCAGTGAGAAGCACTCTCTGGGCAGAGTCTCATAATGAATTAGATTCTGATACTTTCCCAATCAGTGTTCCACCTCCAAAGTACAAACATTTATTTGCTAATTTCATAAATATAATTTTGAGTAGTTATACTTTAGATTTGGGTGGTGATGAAAATAGTAACTGTTTTATCATATTTCATTAGCAGAATTGGAACAGCAGACTAAAACACATTGACATTCCACTGGTGGTAAAAAAAGAAATATGGGTAGGTTTGTGAAAGGGAAATGTATCTGGGAAGTACTATGTACTATGTTGGGTATATAGTACAAGGTGGGGTGGGAATGGAGGAGGAGATACCCTGAACACTGGGTCGTTATTTCTAAGCTTGATATCTTACTAGAGTTCAGATCTGGGCAGATCCTGTAACTTCTCTATACCTAATTTTAACTTTTTTTTTGTAATGAAAGTTAATACTACAGACATTAGGAATAATAATGTTAGCAAAATCCTTTGCAATTATTCAAGTACTAAAAAATATATTAGTTGTAGCAAGTATGTGCAGAATTAGTGCAAGTAAATGTTTAACAATGAATAAAGGTACTGCAGTGAAGTTGGAAATATATCAGATTTTATCAGCCTTAATTCACAAAATCTATTACTTTCCTGATAGGATTTCAGAATGGATTGAGCTATTCTTAAAAAATTGGATCCTGAGCAGTTAAACTGTTTAACTCACACTTATTTAACTAGTCACTTGTAAATAAGTGATTTACTCTGTTTCTCAGATTTAATCTATCCTGCCCATATCTCCTGAAATCCTAGAATTAGTGAAAGATCGAATGGGCATCTCAAAGCGTCAACAGCAAGTTTCTTGGAAGGCCTACTGAGTGTAGTCTCCAAACCTCTACTAGGATCTTTGTCATCTCTCTTCCAGTGTTTGTATTTTTGGATTTCTCGTATAGCCACCACATAATCTTTCACCTCCCCTGCCCATCCACTGCACCTGAAAGTTGCAAAAGAAATAGGACGGGGAGATGAAGGAGGATACAGTGTGGCAGGCTTAACTATTTTTGAGAAGTGGAGGCAGAAAAGGCTTCAAAGTCCTGTGAGAACTCTAAACTTCTTAACCCCAGGGATTTTCCCTATAAGGTCATCTTAATATCTGTGTGATGGTAATTGCTCTTATAACTATGTGACTTTTAGTTTTGAGGGAGTATGGTTAGATGTTTAACATAAGAATTGAGGATTCTGTTTTAATTTCTGACACTACGATTCACTCACTGACTCCTCTAGTAAACCATTTTAGTCCTCATCATATAATGCGTTTCTTCTGTCTCTACAAGGAGTGGACAACACAGTACATAGATAGTCAAGCTCTTAGGACCTTTATTGGAGGGTATGTAAAGGGCAGAGTATTTCATTTCTGATGAAACTTATTCATGTGCACAGTTAAAACGTGCATTAAGACATGCATAGTGGCATGTCTTTACTAAGATTACCTTATGTAAGTGATAGAGACAGGTGCAACTTCTTTAGAATGAAATATTAGTTATTTTTAACCATGGATTAGGAATTTTTTTTTGTCACTTTGCCAGTTCTTTGCTTCATGAAGTTGGCAGCCTAAGAAGTCTCATAAGGATTATACCTGTCTTTTAACTGTGCCTGATGTACTTATGTTTGGGCTTGTGTTTGGGTCAGGTCAGTAATGGCCTTCATGTTAGAGCAAACTGATCCTGCTTGCTGCCTCAATTATAGAGTACACATTGAACGTGTCTTTGTAACCAGTTTTCATCTTGCCTTGACTGGATTTTGTTGCTTGATGTATTCAGCCAATAAGGTGCCTTTGGTTTACCAGATGATTAAAAAACCTCAAAGGATTGCATTTTCTTTTTTCCTTGCTTCCAGGCCAGAACCTGGCACCTGGGCTTTTTTATCTTATACAACTTCAAGATGTTGTTCAGGCAATATTAGCTTGAGCTTTGTGTTCTGAATAGCCAATGTATATCTTCTCCCTTATGAGATACATGTAGAACAGATCAGTTTACTGGAACCTAGGGCCTCCAAAGGGTAGTAATAATGCATGATAAAGCTAGAAAGGTAGAGTGGAATTGGATTGTAAAGGGCTTTTAAATGCCTGTTTATATTTGATCCTAGAGGTAATAAGGAGCTTAATAGACTTTATTGAGTATCAATAAAGATTAGCACTGCATGAAAATCACTTTGGAAACTGTATGGAAGATGGATTGACTCAAGAAATTAATCCTTTTCTCTTTCAGTATTCTTGCCTAGGGGCCCCAACACAGTCTACTTCACTTCCCTACCATTCAAATACACTGTTATTAGTCCTGCAAAGGGTATGTTGTTTTGCTCTCCCTATGAATGCACTCATCATCCCATAACTTCCCAAACCAAAAATGTACCTCCCTGGCCACCACTCCCCTACATGAGTTTGTCTCTCCCTTATAATGTAAGTTACTTGAGGGTAGGAACTGCCTTCACCTTTGTATTTATATTCCCAGTATTTGGCACACGATGAGGTGATTAATAAATATTTTTTTCATTCATCCACTCATTGAGGCAGAGAGACCAATTAATAGGCTATTGCAATAGTCCAAAGGAGAGGTGATGAGAGTCTAAACCGGCATTGTGACTGTGTGGGTAGAGAAAAGGGAATGAATGTGAAAAATGTGTTAAGTACTATGTGCAGTTTCCTCCCCAGTTAAAGGAGGGCTGTGTAGTCAAGGATATGTCCATCTCTAAAATTGATAATTCTAAGTGGTATCTTGAGACGTAGCATGGTGTAGTGGATGGAGAGGAGACTTTGGAACCCAGAAGACCTGGGTATAAGTCTCACTTCCTAGAAATACTATGTAACCCTTGGCAAGTCTCTTACCTTTCTTTATTTTTTATCAAATGCTTTATTAACTTCTAGTTTACATCATTCATTTCCATGAAATTTTGAGTTACAAATTTTCTCCCCATTTTCCTCCTACACACCACCTCAAAGTAGCGATCCCACTGGATATCCCCTCCTCCAATCTGCTCTCTCCCATATCTTCTTCCATACCCCCTTCGACTTTCCAGTATGGCATGGTGGATCTCTATGCCCCAGTGCCTATATATCTTATTTCCCAGTTACATGTAAAATACTATCAAAAATAGTATGTATGTATGAATGCATGTATATATATATATATATATGTATAAAACATTTGATTTCAAAACTTTGAATTCGAGATTCATTCCCTTCCTCCCTTGTCACCCACCCTTACTGGGAAGATAAGCAATTCAGTATAGGTCGTACATGCATAGCTATGCAAAACATTTCCATAGTGGATATATTGTAAAAAACTGACCATATTTCCCTCCCTCCTATCCCACCTCCCATTTGTTCTATTCTCTACTTTGATCCTGTCCCTTTTCAAAAGTGGGTGCTTCCAACTTCCCTCTCATCCAGCCTACCCTCCCTTCCATCATCCCCCCTCTCATCCCCTTCCCCCCTACTCTCCTGTAGGGTGAGATACCCTATTTAGTGTGTATGTCATTCCCTCCCTAAGCCAAATTCAATGAGAATAAGGTTGACCCATTCCCTTTTGCCTTCCTGTTCTTCCCTCCATTGTAACCATTTTCCCTTGCCTCTTCTATATGAGCTATTTACCCTCTTCTGTCTCTCCCCATCTCTCATTATATTCCTCTCTCACCTCTTAATTTCACCTTTTAAGTATCATCCCTTCCCATTAAACTGGTCCTGTGCCCTCTATGTGTACCTGTACACATATATACACACATTCACATATGTATGCATATGTCCATATACCCTCTTATATAGACATATATATGTATGTGTGTGTGCATATACATTTCTATTCCCTTCAACTATTCTCATACTGAGAAAAGTTTCATCAGTTACAATTATCATTTTTCCATGTAGGGATGTAAATAGTTTAACTTTGATAAGTTCCTTATGATTTCCTTTCCTTGTTTACCTTCTCATGCTTCTCTTGTTTCTTGTATCTGAATATCAAATTTTCTATTCAACTGTGGTTTTTTCATCAAGAATGCTTGAAAGTCCTCTATTCCACTGAATGATCATATTTTCCCCTGAAACATGATACTCAGTTTTGCTGGGTAGGTGATTCTTGGTTTTAATCCCAGCTTCTTTGACCTCTGGAATATCATATTCCAAGCCCTTTTATTCCTCAGTGTAGAAGCTGCTAGATCCTGTGTTATCCTGATTGTGTTTCCACAATACTAAAATTGTTTCTTCCTGGCTGCTTGTAATATTTTCTCCTTGTTCTGGGAATTCCTGAACCTGGTTATAATATTCCCAGGAGTATTCTTTTTGGGATCTTTTCCAGGAGGTGATCGGTAGATTCTTTCAACCTCTATTTGCCCTCTGGTTCTAAAACATGAGGCCAATTTTCCTTGAGAATTTCTTGAAGGATGATTTCTAGGTTATTTTTTTGATCATGGCTTGCAGGTAGTCCAATAATTTTTAAATAATCTCTCCGGGATCTATTTTCCAGGTCAGTGGTTTTTCCAATGAGATATTTCACATTGCCTTCTATTTTTTCATTTTTTGGATCTGTTTGATAGTATCTTGATTTCTCATAAAGTCATTATCTTCCATTTGCTCCAATCTAATTCTTAAGGAATTATTCTCTTCAGTGAGCTTTTGAAATTCTTTTTCCATCTGCCAAATTTGGCTTTTTAAGGCATTCTTCTCCTCATTGGCTTTTTGAGCCTCTTTTTACCATTTGAGTTAGTTTATTTTTTAAGGTGTTATTTTCTTCAGTCAGGTTGTTGATTTGCTTTTTTCATAATTTTCTTGCATCATTCTCATTTTTCTTCCCAATTTTTCCTCCACTTCCCTTGTTTGGTTTTCAAAATCCTTCTTAAGCTCCTCTATGGCCAGTTACCAGTTAATATTTTTCTTGGAAGCTTTTGGTGCAGGAGTTCTGACTTTGTTGTTTTCCTCCCTCTCCATACTTTGATCCTTTTTGTCCCCAAAAAAGGAATCTAAAGTTGGATTGCTCTGCTTGCTTTGCTTCCTTTGCTTGCTCATGTTGCCACTCAATTACTTGACTTTTGAGTTTTTTGCCACCGTAGAACTCTGCTTCCAAAGAGGAGAGCTTTTGGTGCAGGAGTTCTGACTTCATTGTCTTTCTCTTGTTCCATGCTTTGATCCTTTTTGTCCCCAAAATAGGAGTGTAAAGTTGGATTGTTCTGTTTGCTTTGCTTCCTTTGCCTGCTCATGTTGCCACTCAATTACTTGACTTCTGGGCTCTTTGCCACAGTAGGACTCTGCTACCAGACAGGGGAGCTTTGTCGCAATCGCTGGGGTTTTCTCAGCTGCCAAAGGTATTAGTCATGTGCCCTCTCTGAAGCCTTCACACACTCTGACAAGCTGGTTGCACACCCCAGGATCTCCACCCTAGACCACAATCCAAATCCAAACAGGTTAAAGCAAGAGTGATTACCCCTCAGACTGGTTACTTGGTCCCCCTACAATCTGCAGGCCAGGAATGGAAGCTGCCATTTGGCTGAGGCTGCACGGACATGGTGCCTCAGCGACTTCTCACCCTGGGGGCAAAGGCTGACTGCACTCCCGAACTACTGGATCCCAAAGTCCACATTGCACTCACCTCTCACCTTGTCCTCAGCAACTATGGGTTGATAATTCTGGAAACCACCACAGCTGCTGGTGATCTGAAGTCCCTCTAGCCAGTGGCTGGTCAGGCCCTTCCTGAGGCTAAAACCTCCAGCTCCTATGCCTGGGCTTGGCTCCCAGAGCACTGCACTAGACACTTCCTGCCAGCTTGCTGGGCTGTCCTCAGTGGGATGTTAGCTTCTCTGTGTCATTTTGTGGGTTCTGTAGCTCCAAAATTTGTTCAGAATCCCCTTTTACCTGAATTGGGGGACGTGGAAGCCAGAGCCCTGTGGAAGTCCTGTTTCTACTCCACCATCGTGACCAAGTCTATTACCTTTCAAGGCCCTGAGAATATACACTGAAGAGCCAGGGTCAATCTGCATCAGTAAAGAGTCTTTCTCATAAAAAACACTAGTTGTTTTTCTCTGGGTAAATAATTTCTTTGGTGAAGGGAACTTCTAGTGAGTAAGTTCCCTTGCCTAGTGTAGGTCAGCAATTATTCTAAAGTTTAAGAATTCTAGAGTTGCTCGAGGCCTTGAGAAATTAAGGGGCTTTCAGGACCTCACACAGCCAATAAGTGTTAGGTGCGAGACTTGAATCCAGGTATTCTGTGAAGCCAGACTTCTATCTATCATACCAAGCTATTGGAATGCAGTACTTTCAATTGATTAGAATAAATAACTTCCTTAAAAATGAATCTCCCACAGTTCACTTTCTCTCCTAAAAAAGGGTATATATTCACCCAGGATTCATTGTTTCATGAAATAGAGATCTCCATAGCCATCTCAAAAGCTATTCTTGTTAACACAGAGATAGAAGCTTTTCATTTGAGAGAAATTTCTCTAAGGTGGGGGAGGGGTAAATTTGTCACCAAATACTGAAAATATTTAGTAACTTTTAAGAACGAAAAAGAAAATTGTGCCTTTTATTTTCAATATTATTCACTATATCTAAAACCACCAGCCTTAATCCTGGAGGCAATCATCTTCATTTTTTAAAAAGGCTTTTCCATGTTCTTTTCAGATGAGAGCAAATAGTCTTTACCTTTTGGGGGACCTTAAATTACTCATGCCATTGAAATTCTGTAGTATAGCAAGAGGAAATACAGATGAGGGAAGGCATTGCAAACAGCAATCCAAAATAGAATTTGGCTCAAAGGAGCTATTAGATATCCTGGAAGATATTCAGGAGAGTTGGGAATATGTCTGAGTGCCATATACATATAGTATTTATATAGTCCTTTCTTTTATCCTCAACAACATTCCCGGGAGGTATGTACTTTAATTATCCCAATTTACATGTGGGGAAAGTAAGGCAGATAGAGGTTAAGTGACTTGCCCAGGGTCCCACAGCTAGTATTAGTACTCAGGTCTTTCTGACTCTTGACCTAGTGATCCATAGACTGCAGCATCTAGCTGCTACGTAGTAAGCAGTGAATAAGAGCAACCCAGCGAATATTCAATTGGATTAGTTTTCCACTTGGTTGTTCAGGCATTATCTCCAGTGTCCAAAACCAAATATATTTATCTTTTTTTCCACTTCCATTCTTCACTGAATTACTCCCCTTCTCATCTTCTGCATTTGCCAATAATACCACCATTCAATTAGTCTCTAGCTAGGCTCAAAATTTGAGTCATTCAGCCTTTCTCCCAACTCCCAGTCCTCCTTTGTGCTTTCATCTCCTCAACCCTGAATTATGGCATTTGCCTCCTAGTTCTGATCTCCCCACCCTCCAGTCCATTCTACATACTGTGATAAGATGAATATTTTAAAAATATCACTTTATTTCCTGTTTAGAATCTATAATACCTTTTCCTTTGCTTGCCAATGCCAAATTTCTCAGTTTGGCATTCAAAAGTTGTCCTTGCCTATCTAACTTTAGCCCGGTGAGGACTCTTGACTCCAGCCTGCTCCCACATATGCTTAGCTTCATTTTCGTGCCTTTTTTAATGCTGGTGCCATCTGCTGGTACCTCTTCTCTATCAAGTTCTGTTTGCTTCAAGACCCACTTGTTCTACAAAAACTTTTCCTCCACACCCCCAAATCTCCTTCTCTTTAGCACATAGTCTGCACCACATGTTCTAGCATTTGATTTTTATTTTCTCTCACGTGGGTAGCTTGTCGTCTAAACTAAGACGTAAAATCAGAGGTGTGGATTACGATGACTATTTCTCTGCAAGGTAGGTAGGTGGTACAGTGGATAGAGTGCTGGCCTGAAGGTGGGAAGACTCATCTTCAAACTCCAGATTCTTATTAGCTGTGTGATCCTGGGCAAGTCACTTAACTTTGTTTGCCTCAGTTCCTTATTTGCAAAAGGAGCTGAAGAAGAAAATGGTAAAAAGAAAACCCCCAATGGGGTCAATGAGGAGTCAGACACAACTGAAAAATGACTCACTCTCTTGTATGAAGCAACGGATGCACAAGCACTTCAATAAATCCTCATTAATCCACGAAAAGGGGGACTTGTGATGTATCTTGGGAGGGATACCTGTCAGAGCATCTAGCATCATGTCTTGCCTACAGTGGTTATTCTGTGTATGTTGATGATGATTCAGTCAGATTGTATTCTATAACAGTCAAACTTTAAAAGCAATTTTTCTTCATTTATTCCACTAACACTATCCTTTGTAACTTTGCTGTCTTCTGACTCAGGGATAGTTTCTTAAAGTTATCACACCAAAGAAAAGCACAGCTCATTCTTTACAAATTATGTGATAAGATAATAAAACCATAATTGCTTCCTTGTTTTCTTTTTTTTTTCCTGGGCGAAATAAATGGTTTAAGAAAAAAAACTAGGTCACAAACTGGGTAGTTTTATATGCACTTTAGCTCCTGGAAAGAGAAAGTAATGATCTCCATTAAACTTCAACAATAACACTTAGTTATTGCAGCAATTACATAGCCCTGTGTACTTTCCATCTTTAATTTAATTTCTTTCAAGCCCTTTCTTCTATTCTTTAACCCAGGGCAGTGGAGTCCTCTATACTAACTTTCTGCTTGCCATGAAATTTCTGAAGTCCAGTTTAGTTCTAAAGGTTTTATCCCTAAAACCATGGAGTTTTAACCACCTCTCTGAGGCCAAGGGGCAGTGGAACTATGTTTACTCATGGTATTTCTGCATAATTATTATATGAGACAATTCCAAAGAGTGAAAAAGAAGACTTTAGTCAGTAGGACATGGGTTCAAACCATGGCTTTGCCTCCTACCTGTGTGACCTTAGGTAAATAACATAAGCTCTTTGAGCATCACTTTCCTTGTCTGTAAAATGAAATGGCTAGACTAAATAATCTCCAAGCACCCTTGATGCTCTAATTCTTTTAATATCTATTTGCTTAATATTGCCTTCCATGTTTATTCCACAAACAGTTACTGAGTATGTAATGTTAGCATATATTTATTCAGAGCCTAGTAGTGCTGGGCACTGTTCTAACCTCTGATGTACCAGACTCGTTCTAGGTACAATGAAGTGGGCACGGAGGCCAAAGGAACAGGAGTCCTCAGCATAACAAACTACTCAGGCCCAACTCCTCACTTGCCTCCTGAAGATCCCTGGCATATCCATTGATTTCTCTATGTTTTTGGTGCTACTATATTCTTTGTTCCCCAGAATACCCTCCACTCATTCCCCCAAAACAAAACCCTTGCTCTCATGCCCACCATGTATCTTTCCATTGTCCTGTGAGTAACCCAAAATGTTATTCTCCAGAGTCTGTGACATTTAATGATGTCTACCCATCTAGCTTCATTTGAAGTATTTTGGTGCTTTAAAAAATGGACCTTGTCCATAAGCAGTCCAGCTCATTCTATTCCTCCTATTCCATTCTGGACCCAGTTCATTGTCTACAATATTTGTATTATTGGACTGATTTAAGAGACTTCCCTGCTCTGAGTACAAGTAGGTTGTAATACATCACCAGTGAAGAACTTTGCAGAAGTGGGGTAATGGGTATCATCAAAGAAATCTATGATCTGAAAAGGAGGTGTGCTGATCATTTATTTAAAGAAAAATATAGCTAGCTCAAGTGCTTCACAGATGTCCATGTGATGTCAAGAGTGCCAAATAGGTGAACCCCTGGAGAAGGGATTCCTAAACTCAGAGTTTCTTAGGATGAGAAGGCATGGGTGGGTTGTGTGATCTCCAGTGTGGGAAGAAATTACTCAAATGGATGAGCTAAAGTTGAAACACAGTAATGCAAATTCTGATTTTTTTTCAAAGTCAAGTTTGAGTCCTAGGAAGGCTTTCCTCATAATGACAACTAACTTCGATCTCTCCTCTTCCTGACTACTCGTAGTTCTTACTGTTTGTATCCCACATTTCAGCTTTGGATTATAAGAAATTCGGCATTTTGTTGCATAAATTGTTGATTTCCAATTCTTTCATATATACTACTTGTCTCCCTAACTGAATGGAAGAGATCATGTTCATGTACTATTTCTTTGGTATATCCCATAATGCTTGGTATGCGGAAGACGCTCAAATGCTTGACTGATAGATATCATCCAAAAGTAATGGCATGTCTAAATGGTGCTTTGCAAGTCACTAAAAGAAATAAGATGTAGTTCTCTCCCTCTTTGAGCGTACAGAACTCACTTTATACAAACCAAGGAAAAGTGAATGTAGATGCAAAAACACTTTTTAAATAAACTACGAAATTGGGATAGGATTCTCAACTGATGTTTTCCTATCAAGTATATGTTGAAGGTTTGGGAAGGATATTTTTCTTTGCTATAGTGGATAGAGTTCTGGTAATCATGAAGACCTAGATTTGAGGCATCCTCCACCCCTAACACTAGCTCTGTCACTCTTGGCAAATCACTTAAACTCTTTAAGCCTCATTTTTCCCATATATGAAATGGGATAACTATGATAATTAGTCAGCAAAGAAACCTTTCTTAAGCCACTGGATGGCCATTTATAAAGACCATAATTTCTATGGGAATCAAAGTGGGTATGCAAATGGGGTCCTTACACTCTACTGGAAATATGCTTTCCTTCCATAATACTTCAGAGGACTGATCTCATCAATGAGTCTACCTCCCATGATCCAGATAACAAGCTATTCACACCTGCTTATTCTATACAACTGTGATCTCCATCAGTGGTGTCCAGCTCAAATAGAAACAGGGGTCACTAAACCATACATGAAGATCCCTGCAATTTGTGTATTGACTTAGAAAACCACATATCAACATTATCTATGTTCTATCCAATTTTTATGTTGTTAAATATTTCTCAACTGTAATTTTATGTGTTCAGGCCCCATGGAGTATTGTGGGAAGCATTTAACATCTCTCATCTACGGATCTTTCCAAGACTACCGCAGTTTATCAGACGCTGCACAATAGGCTGGAGACCTTCTTGCATTGCATTGAAACGCCTGGAGCGCTTGGATTAGAGTCCATCAACCATGACTTGCTCTCAATATTATTGTCCTTGGATTTCTTCTTCTCTGCTACCTGGAGGCTTTGTTTAGTTGGACACTTCTATAGACTGTTCTCAGGTGCCTGTACCCTAAAAGTGATTTCATATGATTTTAGAAATGCAGAGTTGGAGAGTGTTTTTGCCCATGCCCTTACCAGTATAGGTGAGTCAGTAGGAGTATAAAGTATACAGCTTATTAAAATTTTGTTGGGCTAAAATGATGGGTCAAATATACTAAGCTGAAATTTAATAGAGGTATATGTAAAGGTCTTATGCTTGTGTACAAAAAACAATCAACTTTACAAACACAAGATCAGAAAAAGACAATTAGGTAGCAATTCTTTTTTTTTTTTTTTTTTTGCTTTTTGGAGGGGGAAGGTAATGCAATTGGGGTTAAGTGACTTACCCAAGGTCACACGGCTAGTTTTTTGTGTGTCTGAGACTATATTTAAACTCAGGTCCTCCTGACTCCAGGGCTGGTGCTCTATTCACTGTGCCACCTAGCCGCCCCCTGTAGTAATTCTTCTGAATGGCTCACAAGCTCATGGTCAGTTAACAATTTGATACGGAAACCAAGAAGTATAAAGTAATCTTAGGCTATAGTAAGAGAAGTATAGTGCAGAGGATAAGGCAAGCAATAGTCACTCTGTTCTCTGCTCTTGTCAGACTACATCTGGACTACTGTGCTCAGTTCTGTATATCACATTTTAGAAAGGGTATTGATAAATTGGGGATTATCCAAAGAATAGCAAATGGGATAGTGAAAGGTCTCAAGTTGATGCCATATGAGGATATATTGAAGGAATTGGAGGGATGTTTAGCCTAGAGGAAAGAAGAATTAGGTGGCACCTGATAGATATCTTCAAGATGTGAAGAACACAGAGAAGGAGAAATGTGTATTCTATGAGGCATCACAGAACTTAGACCAATTGTTAGATACTAGGGAAAAAAAACAAGAAACCTCTCATGATTGTCATTCTCCAAGTGCGATGGGCTGCCTTGGGATGTAGTGAGTTCCCTGTCACTTGAAGTCTTTTTTTCCTTTCAGTTAAATAGTATGTATAAAACAAGTTTACTTTTTTGTATGATTTTTAATTCAAGACAGCTAATTCTTAGATAAACAGTGAGTTGATTCTACTAGGAACAAAATATGGCACAGATTCCAGATACGTTATCATACCTAACTTTTTTTTTTGTATTCACAAGCTTTCCTTCTTATGCAATGATGATCGATTTGTCAAAAATAGTTGAACAGTCAGGTAGAGATTGGAGAAAAACAGACTTGAGAAACACTTTATTTCTCTTAGAGGTAAAAATAAGTAAATGATTCTTATAGTTCTCTTCACTTGTGAGATCTTTAATTCTTAAAAAAAAAGCAGTTTCCTCAAAGCACCTGCCATCTTAAAAAAGAAAATCTCAGCAGTGCATATACGCTCTCAAACAAAAACAAGCAGCTCCATTGTCTCTTAAAAAAAACTGCATAAAAAATTCAAAACTTTCTGCAAAACTGTTCCCCTGGTGTCATTCCAGGACCCAAACCACAAATAAGTGCTCAGTGCAATTCTACTGCTTCTCGTTTCCGTAGGAAACACAGGGCAAAAGATGACTCTGACCACAACTGTCTCCTCATGTTTAGAGTGACAGCTTCTGTGCTTTACTTAAAATACTCCTTTTTTTAAAACCTGTTTCAGTAAAGTACAAATAGAATCCAGTAAAACATGAGTATTCAGCGAAAGGGGAAAAAAGGACGTTTAATTTCTACACTGTGCCATATACTTAAAACCACAACTAGACAAAAAAAAAAAACACCCAGATTTGATCAATTCACCCTTTTAAAGCTACTTTTTATTTCTGATAGCAGTTCTTAATGCAAATCAAAAGCTGTTCTTGAGTAGCTGCAGTAAACAGTGTCTATATATATATTTGAAGGCAGCTAGGTAGCAGGGTGGATGGAGCTCCAACTCTGAAGACCAGAGTTCAAATTCAGCCTCTGACACTTATTAGCTGTATGACCTTGGGCAAGTCACTTAACCCCAAATGCCCACCTGTGTGTGTATGTACATATGTATATGTATGTATGTGCGTCTATATACATGTATGTATATATATGCAATTCAATTTGTTTTGGTTCTGCCTTAATTTGCCTCCCAGTTTTTAAGTTTAACAACAGCTCCTGTGCAAGTTCAATAGTTCCAGCTCCCAAGTCCAGTGGCTGCAGATATCCCTGCAGCTTCATCTGACCGTGCAGCTCAGGGTATATCCCCACAAGTGCTGCAGAGAGCACCCCAGGGACCAAAGCCTCTAATGCCCAGGTTTCCTTCACATCTTCTTCAGCAGGGACCAGAACCGCCATGTGTGGAGTTTATTGTAGTCTGTCTGTAGCATCTCTTCTATGTGACTTAACAAATTTGTGCTCAAATATCATCTCTGAATTTTCTCTTGGAATGGGTAGAGCTTAGTAGCTTAGAATCATTCCAAATCACTTTTCATTCTCACTACTTTTTCTTCTACTAATGGTGTGTTAACTGGAAAATAGGACCCCATATGTCTCAGCATCTCCTCCATGGTCACATATGTGTGTTTGAGCTCTGACTGAATGTCATTTGGCACCATATAGTTTATGGCTTGCTGTGATCCGCCCTGCATAAGTGCTCCTCCTGAGGACAGGGCTGTGATTGTACTACTTGTAGCACCACTTGAAAGAATCTGAGTTAGTTTCGAGTGTGTAAGTTTCCACCTCTTCCTTAATACTCTGAAACGAATGGATAATGTACTGACTTGTTGCATATTGGAGGGACTGAATTGGAGTTGGGCCATGATAATACCTATCTGACTTTTTCAGGCTTAGTGCGATTGTTTTCGTGTTATTATTTTCTCTCATTTTCATATTCAATGGATTCCTGTAACTTCACCCTTTTGCCGAGTGGCTAGAAAAAGTCTGTAACACCAGAGTTCCCATCTGGGCTGCTGTTTTCATTGTTATGATTATTTGGTGTTTCATTTTTTTCCCAAGAACTGCTGCCAGGACCGTAGCACTATGATGGTAAAATCTCTTGATGATTGTGGCATTGCTATTCTCCTTTATGGATTTTGAAGAGTGGGAAGTAGAAACCCCATAGCCCTCATCTAATGATTTATCTTCCAAAGCTGTCAAATCTAGTAGTGGGTTTTTTCCACTCCTAGTGATACCATGGATTTTAAACCCTTTTCATCCATCCTGGCATATTCTGCAAAGAGATCTTTTGACTCTATGTTGAGCTGATCCCAACGAAAATAATGGGATTTCAAAAATGGTATCCAAAGCTCTTTTTCTGTTATGCGGACCATTTTCTGCACATTTAATTTTTACTGCTGTGTAAGTCCTGGATGTGAACTCAGTGACATCGGAAGTTAAGTTCCACCTCGGGCCACTGCAATCCTGGGTTTGGGGACAGGCGTCAGCCAGGAATGCCCACATGCTGCCTGCCATGCTTCAGGGCCATCTGTCGCATTCCCGATGGGATGATGGGCCCAGGATTCCTCGGCACTCAGCGCCTCCCTGCCGGCCAGGCCTTCACGGGGCTGAAACAAAGAGGCGCTTCTTGCGCTTCCCCCGCTCTCCTTCCCTGGCCCCTGTTTCCAGTGCAGACTGTAGTGAGACCCGAGGGGGCAGCCCCAGACGACTCCACTCCACGCGGCTTCTCAGGCCTTGACTTGCAGCAGGCCAGGCCCGGCCCTCGGCGGCAGCGTGACCTTGGGAAGGTGAGGGGGCAGCGGCAGCCTGTCAGGAAAAGCTGGCGCCCCCTTTGCCACGTAAACCACGAGGGGCCTCTTCCTCCGTTGTGGCTTGGCCCCGATGGCTTGGAGTTCTCTGCTCCATCTTCACCGAGGTTCTGGATCAAGCGCCATCCACCTTAACAATCCATCATTAATTCCACGTGAGACCCTGCCCAAAGCGAGCCGCCTTGTGCCCCTCTCCTGCGGATGTTGGCTGCCCGTCTTTTCTCTTCGTTCTGGCTAGATTTAGAATTCTCAATTCGTGATTTTAATTCTTAATATCTTCTCGCCCACTCTTGAGCTATGAATTCCTGTTTTATTTCATTGTAATGGACAGAACCCATTCTCTGATTTTTAACGGGTTGATCTCGTATTTTTATAATGTATCCATTTTTAAATTTTGTTTTATATGGTAAAAGATGTTGATCCAAACCTATTTTTAGTTAAACAGCTTTTCGGTTTTCCTGATAGTTTGTATTAAATAAGGACTCCAACCCCAGTAAGCTGTGATTTGGAGTTTATACAGTCCTAAAATGCTCCATGTATTTCTTATTGGTTTTATTTATTTAGTCGATTTTGCTGATCTATTATTTTTTAGCCTCAAGATAGTTTTGATATTAACTGACTTAGAGTATAATTTGAGATCTGGTAATGCTTGACTCTCTTCATACTTGAAATAACAGGTCCACCAAAGAAAATAATACAATATTTTATTGTGGTTATTGTTTGTTGGCTACAGAAAAAGCATTTGATTCCAATAGAAAAACTGCCTTCTCTTCCTACATAAATAGGACATTGGACTTGGAGTCAGGAAGACCTGTATTCCAATTTTGTCTTAAATACTTACTATGGGATCCTGGCAAGTCATCCTTCTGTGTCTCACTTTCCCTAACTGTAAAATGAGGAGCTTGAACTCAATGACTTCTGAGATTTTTTCCAGCTTTAAATCTATGATGCACTTCATCGATAGGCATTTATTAAGCATTTACTATGTGATGGGCACACTAAAATGATACACTATATTCTTTTATTATAATGGAGATAAATCTTGTTTCACAATCCTATGATTATTAATATCAAGTAATACATAAAGCAGGGAGATATGCTTGACTAAGGTATTCCCCATAATGGAAGAGAGCCAGCACACAGTCCAAATTTGAAAGGGATTTTTTTACAGATGATGAAGTACTGTTTGTAGATGATATGCTGATTGCATTAAGCCACAGAATATTGCAGAACTTCCTGGAAGAGACATGTAGCTAAAAGAATTTAACTTAACCACTCTAGAAAAAACAAGTAAATGAAGAATCTTTATCATTTAGACCATGATATAAATGATGTAAACAGTCTTATTTAAGACTTTTTTTTTAATCAACAAGTAACATAGTTAGTTAGATACTGCAAATAGACAATGAGTTGGGCTCAGAGTTAAATAGGAAGAGAATAGGCTGGATTGTTTTGGAGAGCTTCAAAGCTCCATTAAGGATTCCAAATTTTCCCCTAAAACAAAGGTCCATTTTCTTAAGACCAGTATTCTGCAGGTATTTTTGCATAAGTCATAGAAAGCTACAATATCCAGCAAGTTAAAAATGAGTATCACTTAAAGGGCACGACATGGTTCAACTCATTGCAAACAAGGAACCACGATGAACTAGAATAAATAATGTAATTAAAACATATGATGGAAAAAGAGTCTGGTTACATGGCATTTGGGGATGATGGCACAATGGGAAGCCACATGCTGTTATCCTTGAGAACCAAGAAAAAGTAAAGAAATAGGACGGTATATTGGGTGGAATCCCTGTGCCTTCATTCATCACTGATTGCAATACTTTCATACTTCAATGGACTGTCTTGCAAATTGATGTACACTCATCCAGTGGCCTTGTTTAGTCAGGTGGTTCCCTAGGTAAGTCTGTCATAGGGACAGCTTTTTTTTCTATATTGGTAAGATTTCCCATCTTTTGGGCAATATAGAGAAATGTGATCTATATGATTGCATAGTTAGGTTGATTAGAATTGAACTAATTTAACCAAGGACTAACCAAGGACTGAACCAAAGACTAAATAATCCAGAGATTATTTAGGATATTGTGAGAGGAACTAACTTTCCAAAATCCAAATCTCCTATGTCCATGGCATACCCATGATCTGCAGTCTAGTAACTGTTAAAAAGAGGAAATAAATTTAGCCTGGCATGATTTGTTCCTAATGAACCTATGCTATTACCTAGTGATCACCTCTTTTCAGCGCTCATACTCTCTCTCATTAATAATCCATCCGAAAGTTGACTCAGTAATCAGTGTCACCCTCTTTTCCTGGTGAACAGTAAGTGCTCAATAATTGCTTATTGGAGCATTCTTTATCTTTTTAAAAATTGAGTTGTTTGTCCATGTCCAGTCCTGGCTTCATGATTCCTCCTTCAGTGATCACCAACATTAGTTCAACAACCTTATCTCAAAGTTATTTCTCTTCTCTAGGATGTGGTTATTCTGCATTAAATGAACTCATTGAGAGCAGCTAGGTATTCTCATACTGTATCAAATATCCCATTTGCAGATTCCCTGTTGAACATCCCCTTTCCCCCAAATTTGAATACAATTCTCAGTGGTAGAGAATGGTGAAGCAAGATACAAATTAGGTAGTTCTGCCTTCTCCATTGTCTTACCAATCATCCGAAGCAAGAGTTCTCTCCTTACCTTAGTATCTATTTCATATAGTGCACAAAGTGCTGACTTCTAATATTGGAAGACCTGTGATCACTTTCTGTCTCTTAACACATCCTGGGTAAGTCACTTGACCTCTCACTGTTCTGGGCAACCCTCTAAGACTATAAATTACAGAAAAGGTGCTAACCTTTACTGGTGAAGGATTTTCTTCACCTCAGAGTTCTTCAGTTCTTCCTAACATTGAAATCACAGATCCTATTATTTATTAGGTATAAATACCACCTAACAGTGAAATCCCTAAAGATAAGAACAATTCTCCACAGGTATTTGTGAAGAAACCAAAATTGAAAATTTTTCATGAACTTAGCAGTGAACAAAATGAACATTTCAGAATATGAAGAACAAAAAAGTAGATTTTATATGAAATTGAATTGTTACAGGTAGCTTTTTAAGAGTGCAGGGGGTATTAAATTTAACTTGGTAGTTACAAAAGTGTTCCATTTGTGTCCCCTTTTGCACTTTGTTTTCTTCTTTGTACTTTTAAGATGTTTTATTGATGAGAAGCAACAAATTTAGAAGATGAGATAGATTCTGAGGGTAGACCTTTTCTAATAGCACCAGTCTGTTTTAATATAGAGGAGATGCAATATACTGGCCCTTTGGGGAGCATATTTCTGCCAATGCAAGGGAGCCGACAGGAAAAATACAATCTAGGAAACACGGTTTTTCTTCTTTTTTTGTTTCCTATTGGAAATTTTTCTCAGATGTGGAAAAGACTTGTTACTTCTTTCTGAGTCAGAAAGTTCTTGAAGTACATCTCTAGGGATGATTCATTCTTTTATGACTTTAATTGCGTTGGGGGAGAGTTGCAGTTCTTATAGAGAAGAAAGGATAGGGTGGTGGTGGCAAATTATTGTAGAGAGGTCTACTGTACCCTTTTCTGAGCAGAAAAAAAAAGGTCACTTTTCCAATAGATTGCCAAATAAAGCTCCTTGAACATGGCCGTGCTTAAGAAAGCCAAGAGAATGCTACTAACTGCTGGTATGGCCTGAGGTAAGTCAGTTAACCACTTGGAGTCAAAGGTTCCTTATCTGTGTAGCACACCCTTTGGAGCTATACCCCATGTACTTAAGGGCTGGATCCTAGTAGAATGGTTTCTGTGGTTAAGTTCAAGGATACCTGAGTACTATAGGTCCCCAGCCCCCACTAGTATGCTTTCCCTTAACAAACAGCCAACAGACCCAATTAACTCTTCGTAAAGACTTTTACTAAGATGGCATAATCAAAATAGTAGCTACAAAAAAAATCTATATACCCTTCCATAAACCAGGGGCATGCGTTACCAAAACGACACAGAGGAAGACAGTTCAAAGAGTACATACAGTGTTAGTGAAGCACACCTGTCAGATACAAGTATGGCAAAAGCCATTTATAACTCCTGGGACTTAAGGGTCTAGGATTCCTTTCTCTTTTCAGAGTCCTCAAACAGCTCTCCTTGAGTACAGCAGCTCTGCTGGGTGGTTACCCATCTGGGCCCTCCCCCTCGTTTAACTCTTAATTGCAGGGCCGTCTTTTGAATCCATAGCCAGCTATCTTCTCAGCTGCTTGTGGGGTCCTCAAATCTACTTCCTGTATCCAATGACTGCCTTTCTTTCTTTATGTCTGGAGCATGTGTCTGTTCTCTCAGTTATGCCTCAAATTTTCTCAAATTTATTAACTCTAAATCTCTTGCTTGGGGTGTCTTCCTTTTGGCAAGTGCAACTAGACACCATGGCCAGTGGGGCTGGGGATGAAAGAGGTGAGAAAAAGCCTTTCCTTTCCTCTACTACTTCTACATGTTCTCTTCTGAAAAATCTCTGCACTCCCTTAAATTAACAAACAGACCACTTTTACGGGTTACCCTGGGACATAGCCATTTTGTGTCCACCAGTGGAATTGTCCCTTCTGAATCACTCAGAGCAAAGTATTTACCACATAAAGGGATGAGGGCATGAATATATCTTTACAGTTAGTTTAAAACCTTGTTAACATTTCTTGAATGCGTTCTGTTTTTTTCTGGCCTGGCAATTCCCCTACTTCTATAGAATGAAGAGGTTAGGCTAGAGAGTCCTTAAGGTCCTTTCGAGGCATAAATTCTATGATACTATAAATCTAAGAAGATATGGAAATAAAGGCATATTGAACAGTCAGGTTGTTTTGGGGGAGAGAGAGAAGCATAAGAAGTTTGAAAGAAGGGAAAGTGATTCTGAATTGGAAGAATTAGGAAAAAGAATGAAATGAAAAAATCAATAACAAAGTTAGAATAAAAAAAGGTAAGAGAGAAATCCATACAAGGTACAATAATGACAATATTAATATTTTAAATAGAGAAAATTCTACATTTCAGCATCTTGTATCTCTGACTAAATGGTATACTTTTTTTTTTTTAAAAGAGCATTTTTATTTTTCCTAGTCTTTGGTTGAAGAAACAGTCTCATTACTTTCATTCTCACTGGCTGTCAGAGATGGCAGAGGTTCAAACAGACTAAGTTGAGGTAATGAGCCAGGAAGGGTAAATGGAAAACTTTCTATACTCTTGGGAACAAGTCATCAGTTTCATATCTTTTCTGAGTGCTGTATTCCCTTAAAAAGAAAATGTATGCAAGCTTGCCTTTTTAACTTGGTTTTTATTCAAGGAAACCTAAGCTGCACATTGGGGACTCATTCATCAATGTCTATAAAACACTTGTGCCCCAAATAGCTGTTAAGAAGTTAGTGCTCAATAAACCTACACAAATCATCAGCATTTCTATACCTTACCAACAAAACCCAGTAGGAAGAGTTAGAAAGAGAAATTCTGCTTAAAATAACTTGCAGACATTATAAAATGCTTGGGAGTTGACCTGCCAAGAAAAGCTCAGGACAATATGACCACAATTACAAAACTTTTCCTGCAAATAAAGATAGATCTAAACTATTGGAGAACTGTTCATTGCTCATGGGTAGACTGAGCCAATATAATAAAAATGACAATTTTACTTGTATTCATTTGTGTATTTAGTGCCATACCAGTCAAAGTACCAAAGAATTATTTTATAGAGCTAGAAAAACAACCCAATTCATTTGAAAAAAATAAAAAGCAAAGAATATCAAGGAAATCAATTTTAAAAAATGTTAAGGCAAGCAGCCTAGCAGTTCCAGATTTCACACTATATTACAAAGCAGTAATCCTCAAAAACAATCTAGTACTGATTAAGAAATAGAGTGGTGGATCAGTGGAAAACATTACGTACAAAATTGTTGTTCAGTGATATCCAACTCTCATGACCCTATTTGGGGTTTTCTTGATAAAGATACTGGAACTATTTGCCATTTCCTTTTCTAGCTCATTTTACAGAAGATGAAACTGAGGCAAGCAAAGTTAGAAGACTTACCCACAGTCACATAGTAAGTGTCTGAGTCCATATTTGAACTCAGGTCTTCCTGACTCAAGGTCTGATACTTGATAGATACACTGTGCCACCCACTGTCCCAAGTACAAAAACCATAGTAGTAAATGATTATATTTATCTAGTATTTGATAAATAAAAAATAAAATAAAAAAGATCAAATATTTGGGTGTAATAACTCACCATTTGACAAAAACTGCTGAGAAAACTGGAGTTTGGCAGAAATTAGGCATAGACCAACATCTCACACTGTATATATGATAAGGTCCAAGTGGATACATAAATTAGACATAAAGGGTGATTTCATATGCAAATTAGGTAATCATAGGAAAGTTTACCTTTCAGAGCTATCGATAAGGTCAGATTATGATCAAACAACAGACAGAAATAATCACAAAGACTAAAATGGATAATTTGATTACATGAAATTAAGAAGGTTTTGCACAAATAAAACAAATGCCCCTAAAATTAGAAGGAAGGCAGGAAATAGGAGGAAAATGTTTATGTAAGTTTCTCCAATAAAGACCTCAATTCTTAAATAGATATGGAACTGAATCAAATTTATAAAAATACAAGCCATTCTCTAATTGATAAATGGTCAAAAGGATATGAATGGGCAGTTTTTAGAAGAAGAAATTAAAGCTATCAATGGTCACATGAAACAATTTCCTATATTACTGTTGATTAGAAGAATGCAAATTAAAACGACTCTGAGGTACCACCTCACATGTATCAGATTGGCTAATGTGACAGAAAAGAAAAATGACAACTAGTAGAGGGGAGGTAGAAAAATAGGGACATTAATGCACTGTTGGTGGGGTTGTGAATTCATTCTGGAGTACAACTTGGAACTATGCCCAAAGAGCTAGAAAACTGTGCACACCCTTTAACTCAACCATACTACTAGGTCTGTATCTCAAAGAAATCAAAGGGAAAAGGACTTATATATACAAAACTATTGCAGCTTTTTTTTATGGTGGCAAAGAATTGGAAATCAAGGGAATGTTCATCAACTGGGAAATGACTAAGCAAGATGTGGTATATTATTGTGATTGAATTCTATTGTACTATAAGAAATGATAAACAGAATGGTGTCAGAAAAGCCTGGGAAGACTTGTATGAACTTTTGCAAAGTGAAGTGAGCAGAACCAGGAGAATATTGTACTCAATAACAGCAATATTGTAGCAATGATCAACAGTGAAATACTTAGCTATGCTGATCAATACAGTGATCCAAAGGACTAATAATGAAAAATGCATCCACCTCCAGAGAAAGATCTTAGGAACTCTGAGTGCAGATTGAAGCATACTTTTTTCACTTGATGTTTCTTGCTCTTTTTTCCAACATAGCAAATTTGGAAATATATTTTGCATGACTTTACATGTATGTTTGACATCACATTGCCTTCTCAATAATTGGGGCCTCCCAGTGTGGGATGGATGGAGACAACTCAGAAATCAAAATTAAAAAAAATTAATGTTAAGAACTTAGTGTCCAGTACCAGAAATGCCTATTAGAGTACCTGCTTGAATTTTACCTTAATCACTTGGATATTTTCTCTTGATTCTTTTTCAAAGTCTAGTGTGATTATTGGGCTAGTAATTCCAATCCTGCCCCCTCCCTTTTCCTTGATTTGCAAGTGAATACAAACTAATGTAGCCTACTCAGTCTAGTCTTTATATCCCATCTCACCATGTACCTGGCCCCATCTTGCCATATGCCGTGCTAATATTTATAGACTGCTACCTACCCTTTCTATTGCTTGTTCTGAGATAAGTAATCAGATAAATACTTCCCTTTCTGTCCTCTGGCTCAATTCACTTCAGTCACCAGGCTGGAAGCTTGCTTATGGCAAGGACCATCTTACTTTTGTATGTTTTGTTCTACCTTTTAGCATAGGACCTGACATGTAGTAAAGGTTTAATATTTGTTTTTCATTCATTCAAGATGGATTACAGAGAGCCACTTCTTCTAAACTCTGTAGATTTTTTTTATAGTACTGATTCTTTTTAGCTTGAGCATTTTTCTGGTGTTGGTTCAGAATGGCTCTGCCACATCATCCATTCATTAGTCAAACAAGCATTTACTTATTCAGCATGGCTACTGTACTTCTCCAAACAAGGGAGAAGCAGTTCCATCCACTGCTGCAGGAATGATTGTGACAGGAGTCAGCTGGAGGACTTGCCCTCTGGCAGAATGCACAAAGGAGGCTTTGGAAGACTTTTATTACTTGAACTTGTTCTTAACACTTAGGCCCTGGATGATTAAAATAGCAATCTGTCATCAAAAAAGCATTGATTAATAGTGGATGGCTCTGTAACTAGTGCTGTTTAGAGAATGTTATGTGAGCCTAATGTGTCCCGTCTTGAACAAGGGTGCCAACCTGTCCGAGGATAAGAGCTAGGAGATAAGGGGCTTTAGAGATTTCTAGGTCATATAGGCAGGTAGGTGGCACACGTGGGTAGAATGCCAGGCTGGGAGTCAGGAAGACTCCTCTTCCTGAGTTCAAATGTGGCCTCAGACATTTACTAGCTGTGTCACTCTGGGCAAGTTACTGTACCCTGTTGCCTCAGTCTCCTCATCTGTAAAATGAGCTGAAGAAGGAAATGGCACACCACTCTAGCATCTTTGCCAAGAAAGCCTTAAATGGGATCATAAAGAGTTGGACATGACTGAAAAACAACTGAACAACAAAGACATATGAAGCACGTTATATGACTTCATTTTATCCTGAAAACAACCCTGTAAATTAGATAGTATAAGCACTATTATCTTCTTGACAGAAGAGAAAACAAAGGGGCCAATGGATTAGATGACTTACCCAAATAGCTACTAACTGATAGAATCAGTACTCAAATCTAGGCCCTCTGACTCCAAAACCAATTTTCTTTTCCATTGCTTTTTAGAATTCACCCAGTGCATCAACAAAGGCCAGCAATATTTTCCTTAAATATAATTACTAATCAATTTACTATACTTTAACCTATATCATATTGTTTACTATCTCAGGGGAAGGAGGGAGGGAAGGATATAATTTGGAACTTTTTTCTTTTTTTCTTCCCTACCCCTAACCATCATCATCAGTTAGATGGCTAACTTTATCCATAACTCTGTGTGTGTATGTGTACACACACATATATATACACATACACATATACATATATATGTATGTATATTTTAAATTATTTCATACATCTATTTATTCTACTGGCTGATTGTTAAGGGGAAATGGTTGGGGCTTTATGAGATATAGTGCTAAGATGATTATTTCCAGGGTTACCCCTAGTAACCTAAGAGTAGTGGAGCCACCCCTTTGGGAACCTCGCTTGCCAGGGCAAGTTGGAGAGTGATGCTGTTACATTTTTCTTTTTTGTTTTATGGTTGAGTAAAGAACTGTATGTAATTAAGGTATGCTTGAGTGAATAACTCCATTATACATACTTACAGATGAAATCTAATAAAATGCAGCCGAGAAGGGAATTGTCCTGGTGGGTGGCAGGCTATCATGAAACATAAGAGTCTGAATGGGAAAAACCCAAGTAACCCACACGCTTAGAACTTCTGACCATGAAACAGGTGGCTCTAGGGAACAGAAGTAACCAGTTTTAAGAACCAGAGGATTGAAAGTTTCCCCCAGCATACCCTCTGGTGTTAGGTGAGTGTATGACCCTAGGGGTGAGTAAATTACTGCCAACTGTGTCCTTATTTCAGAGAGGGTCAGGTACCTGGCCAGCAGCATCCCCTGCTGCTTTAATTACACAGTTTCCACTACGGTACTATTATCCCCTTTGAAATGATAACAATGTCAGAGATTTCTCTAAGCAGGAAATTCTATGTCTTTATTAGTGCAGATAAAGGGAAAAGTAAAGAGAAATTGACGCTTGTTTCTAGATGAGTTAAGGTGAGTATTAGGCTAGTTAACTTCACTTCTCTAAGCTACCTTCCTTTCACTTTTGTTTCTGCTTCCTAACATAAAGTACTCTCCCTTTGAGGTATTGCCTTTTTTGTATGGAACATTTTAGTGCTAAAAGGGACAAAAAAAGTGCTCTTTGCATAAAGAAAAAACTGATATCAACTGTTAAAAGATATAAGACTGTCTCTGTAATAGAGGAATATTTTGATATACCTATATCTATAGGTTCATAGATATAGACTTATACATACACACATGTAGAGATATCCGCTATAATAAATATGACATCTTTTTTGGTATTATTTCTAAAAGGTGTTGTAGGGTCTTTGTAGAACTGATCACCTTTGGCCTCTTTGGCATCAGTAGTTGGAACAGAGTTGTATCACTCTGATGTTGAAGGTTTGCCTTGAATTTAAACAGATACATTCTGTCATTTTTGAGATTATACCCCATGACTGCTTTTTTTCAGGGCTAGTACATTTCTTCTAAGGAATTCTTGCCCACAATATATGTAATGATCATCTGAATTAAATTCAACCATTTCTGTCCATTTAAGTTCACTGACACCCAAGATACCAATTTGTCATCTCGCGTTTGACCACACCAAGTTTACTTTGGTTTGTAGATCTTACATTCTAAGCTCCTAGCCAACATTCATCTTTACAGCGCTGGACTTTCCTTTCATCGCAGACGTCTGCAGCTGGGCTGACTTTCTGAGCTGGCCCGGCTGCTTCATTAGTGCTGAACCTTCTTGTGGTTGTCTTCCCCTCTTCCTCACTAGCTTATTGAACACATTCAGACCTGGGGGCTCATCTTCCAACGCCATCTTGTATCATTTTAATACTAGTTTCTAGGCAAAGATACTGGAATGGTTTGCTGTTTTCTTCTCCAGTGGATCACCTTTTGTCAGAGCTCTCCCTGAACAGCATAGCTCATAGTTTTATTGAGCTATATAAGTCCCTCTGTCAGGACAAGGCAGTCATCCAGGAGGGGAAAGGAGGGCCCAAATTCCATAACTCCAAATCAGTAGAATGTTCTAGCTGGCTTACAGGAACTGAGTCCTAGCAATTGTCTATTCTTTTTTTTTAAATTTATTTTTAGTTTTCAACATTCATTTCCGCAAGATTTTGAGTTATACTTTTTTCTCCCCATCTTTCCCCTACCCCCACTCCAAAATAGCAAGCCTACTGAATACCCCTTCCCCCAATCTGTTCTCTCTTATATCCTCCCCCATCACCCTCCTAACTTTCTAGTAGGGCAAGATGGATTTCTATACCCCAGTGCCTGTATATCTTATTTCCCAGTTGCATGTAAAAAACAATTTTTTTTAAACATTTGTTTTTAAAACTTTGAGTTCCAGATTTTTTCCTTCTTCCCTCCTCACCAGCCCCCACTGGGAAGATAAACAATTCAATATAGGTTGTGCATGTGTAGTTACCCAAATAATTACCATAGTAGTTATATTGTGAAAGACTAACTATATTTCCCTCCATCCTATCCTGCCTCAAACTTATTCTATTTTCTCCTTTGACCCTATCCCTTTTCAAAAATGTTTGCTTTTAACTACGCTCTCCCCCGATATGCCCTCCCTTCTACCGTCCCCCCTTTTACCCCTACTCCCTTATTTTCCTATAGGGTAAGATGCCCAATTGAGTGTGTATGTTATTCCCTCCTTAAGCCAAATTCAGTGAGAATAAGGTTGCCCTATTCCCTTTCACCTTCCTGCTCTTCCCCTCCATTGTAACAGTTTTCTCTTGCCTCTATTATATGAGATAATTTACTCTAATCTATCTCTCCCTTTCTCCCAATAAATTCTTCTCTCAAATTTTTTTTAGATACAATCCCTTCATATTCAACTTGTCCTGTGCCCTCTATGTGTATACATGAACATACACATGCCCACACTCACATATATATTTATATATACATATACCCTCCTATACACACACACACACACACACACACATATATATATATATATATATATATATATATATATTCCCTTCAACTATCCTCATACTGAGAAAAGTCTTATGAGTTACAATTATTGTTTTTCCATGTAGGAATGTAAATCAACTTTAATAAGTTCCTTATGGTTTCTTTTTCCTGTTTACCTTCTTATGTTTCTCTTGCTTCTTCTATTTGAACGTCAAATGTTCTGTTCAGCTCTGGTTTTTTCATCAAGAATGCTTGAAAATGGGGCAGCTAGGTAGTGCAGTGAACAGAGCACTGGTCCTGGAGTCAGGAGGACATGAGTTCAAATCTGGCCTCAGACACTTAACACTTACTAGCCATGTGGCCTTGAGCAAGTCACTTAACCCCAATTGCCCTCCAAGAATAAAAATAAAAGAATGCTTGAAAATACTTTATTTCATTGAATGACCATATTTTCCCCTGTAGCACTGTATTCAGTTTTTCTGGGTAGGTGATTCTTGGTTTTAGTCCTAGCTCCTTTGACCTCTGGAATATGATATTCCAAGTCCTTCAATCCCTTAATGTAGAAGCTGCTAGGTCTTGTGCTATCCTGATTGTGTTTCCACGATGCTAAAATTGTTTCTTCCTGACTCCTTGCAGTATTTTCTCCTTGACGTGGGAACTCCGGCATTTGGCTATAATATTCCTAGGAGTTTCTTTTAGGGGTCTTTTTCTTTTTTTTTTTTTAAAGCAATCGGGGTTAAGTAACTTGCTCAAGGTTACACGGCCAGGGGTTTCTGGGTGTGGTGCTGAGTGTCTGAGCCCGGATTTGATCCCAGGTCATCCCGACACTGGAGCTGGAGCTCTTACTCGCTGTGCTATCTGGCCTCCCCAAGGGGTCTTTTTCAAGAGGTGATTGGTGAATTCTTTCAATTTCTATTTTGCCCTCTGGTTCTAGAATATCAGGGCAATTTTGCTTGATAATTTCTTGAACTACGGTGTCTAGCCTCTTTTTTTGATCATGGCTTTTGGGTAGTCCAGTAATTTTAAAATTATCTTTGCTGGATCCATTTTCCAGGTCAGTGGTTTTTCCATTGAGATATTTCACATTGCCTTCTATTTTTTCATTTGTTTGGATCTGTTTTATATGATCTTGATTTCTCATAAAGTCATTAGTTTCCATTTGCTCCAATCTAATTTTTAAGGAATTATTCTCTTCAGTGAGTTTTTGAAATTCCTTTTCCATCTGGCAAATTCGACTTTTTAATGCATTCTTCTCCTCACTGGCTTTTTGGGCCTTTTTTGTCATTTGAGTTAGTCTATTTTTTAAGGTGTTATTTTCTTCAGTATTTTTGGGGTCTCCTTTAGCAGTCTGCTGACCTGCTTTTCCTGATTTTCTTTCATCATTCTCATTTCTCTTCCCAATTTTTCCTCCACTTCTCTTACTTGATTTTCAAAATCCTTCTTGAGCTCCTCCATGGCCTATAATCAGTTCATATTTTTCTTGGAGGCTTTTGATATAGGAGTTCTGACTTTGCTCTCTTCTTCCTGATGCATGCATTGATCCTTTTGTCCCCAAATAAGGATTTTCTATGGTCTGTTTGTGCTTGCTCATATTGCCAGTCAATTACTTGACACTTGAGTTCTTTGGAACAGGAGAACTCTGTTTCCAGAATGGAGAGAGCCTTGTCCCAAATCACTGGGGTTTTTGCAGCTGCCAGAGCTATTAGGAGGGCACCCTTTCGACAGCCCACACAAGTTCTGGCTCACTGGCTACAGACCCCAGGACCACCACCCAAGACTGCGATCCAGATCCAAGAAGGTTAAAGCAAAAGTGATTAGCCTCTGAATGGTTGCTTGGTCCTCCTACATCTGCAGGCCAGGAGCTCCTGAGGCAGCCACACCAAGGTGGGTGCACAGCCACTGGGCCTCCTCTGCTTCTCTTCCTAGGGGCAGGGCCAGACCACCCTTTTCTTTTTCCCCTCCACCCCTGTTCCAACAGAGTTCCATACTGACCTTTTACTTTGTCTTTGGTGTTTATGGGTTGAGAAGTCAGGAAACTGCCACAGCTACTGGTGATTCACTCTCCTGAAGTATATCTGCTCTGGCTGCCACTTGTTGGGGCCACCCTGGGGCCCAAATCATGAGGCTCAGGTGGGACTATGTTCAGCTCCCAGTTCAATATGATAGATCCTCCCTGTCGGCCTGCCAGGCTGCCTTCAGTGGGAGATTTATTTCTCTCTGTCACTTTGTGGGTTCTGTAGCTCTAAAGTTTGTTTAGAGTACAATTTTTACATGTATTGGAAGTGATTGGAATGGGAGCTCACACCAAGTTTGTGCTTCTACTCTGCCATCTTGGCTCTGCCTCTCAACTGTCTATTCTTGCACAGACCCAAACCAAGGAAAAGAACTTAAGAACTCAGACCAGGGAAGTAGCAATCAAGTTTTGATCCAGACCAGAGCATTTTGTGAGCACTGAAAGCCTGCAGGTCCCCTGCCTCTCCCTGATATCCTGGAATAAGGTGACACTCAATATCTCAAGAAAGCAACAGCAGGATTGGTGCATAACTTCCATTCCCGAAGTGCATAGAGCACAGCCCTAACATTAAATCTGAAATTAGGAAGTAAGCTAGAATAATGGGAAAAGAAAAAAAAAGAACTATTGTAATGACAGGAAAGCTCAATATACAAATGCAGAAGGAGAAAATGAATTAAAAATGTCTACAATCAATGCCCCAGAGAAAAGCATGGCTTGGGCACAAATTCAACTAGAATTCCTGAAAGAGAAGCAGCTAGAGTTAAAAAAAATGTTTTTAATAAATGAAATTAGAGAGTTTGAGGAAAAATTGGAAAAGAAAGAGAGCTATGGAAACAAGAATTGGAAAGGCGATTAATAGCTTGGCACAAGCATTACAAGCAACAGACTCCCTAAACAATAGAAGGTAAAGTAAAGTAAAAGCCAATGACTTCATAAAGTGACAAGAAATATTAAAACAAAGTCAAAAGGTAGAAAAAATAGAACAACATATAAAGCATCTTATAGGAAAACACCCCAACTGTACTAGAAAAACAGATTGAGGAGAAAAAAGATTAAGAATCACTGGACTATGTAAAAACTATGACCAAGAAAAAAAGAGCCTATGGATAATTTTTTTCATGAAATCTTAAAAGAAAGTTACCCAGATCTCTTAATACTAGAGGGCACATAATGGTCACCCTCTGAAAGGTTTAAATCCCCAAATGGAAACTCCCAGAAGCATTATAGTCAAAATTTAGAGCTTCCAGGTCAAAGAAAAATCTTGCAAGAGGCCAGAAAGAAAATAATTTAAGTACTGAGGAACCATAGTCAGGATTACACACAATTTAGCAACCACCTCTATAAAGGAGTAGAGTACTTAGAATATGACATTCCAGAGGGCAAAGGATGTGGGCTTACTGCCAAGAATAAATTATCCAGCAAAACTGAGTATATGCTACAGGAGAAAAATTGGATCTTTAATCAAATAGAGGACTTCCAAGCATTCCTGATTAAAAGATCAGAACTGGAGAGAAACTTTGAAATTTTGTATAGGAATGATGAAAAACATAAAAAGGTAAACATGAATGCAGAATGATAAGGGAGTAAACAAAGATAAAGTGCTTACATTCCAACATGGGAAGATGATACAAGTAGCCTCTCTGGACCTTATTAGCATCAGAATTCACAGAAGTACCATTAGACAAAGACTGGAAATGGTTCTGTAATGTTTTGATGAACTTGAATGAATGAAAACAGGAAGGGAGAGGGGTGAGGGAAAAGAAGGTTAGAGAAAATCATATTACATAAACAGGGTGCACAAACAGACATCTATATATAAAGAAGAGAAGGGTGGCTGTAGAGAGGGACTAACACTTGAACCTCACTCTCATCTGAACTAGTCAAAAGATGGAATAAATCACACACATCTGGGTACAGAAATCCATTTCACTCAATAGGGAAAGAGGAGAAAGGGGAAGAGAAATTACAAAGTAAACTAAGGGACAGATCAGTTTTGAGTAAAACAAATGCTAAAGATGTATAAATATTTTTGTAGCTCCTTTTGATGGGGCAAAGAATAGGAATCTAAATGAATACTCATACCTTGGGGTATAATGAGCAAGCTGTGGTGTATAAATGTGATAGAATACAATTGTGCTGAACTCTCACCAGGTAAATGACCAACCAAGATTCCAGAGGAGGAATGATGAAACATGCTACCCACCTCCTGAGAGAGAAGTGAAGGACTCAGAAGGTCGAACAAGAAAAAAAGTAAATATGGTAGAAGATTGTTATAAACATGAGAACAGTTTTGTACAAAGTTTTAGTAGGTAACAAGTGAGAAAAATGTCGGTTCAATCTTTTCGCTCATGTTTGACTCGACTCTTATTGACTCTATTTGAAGTTTTCTTGGCAAAGATACTGGAGTGATTTGCCATTTCATTCTCCAGCTCATTTTACAGATGAGAAAACTGAAGCAAACACAGTTAAGTGACTTGCTCAGGGTCACACAGCTAGTATTTGAGGCTGGATTTGAACTCAGGAAGGTTCTGATTCCAGTCATTCTGATTCCAGGCCCAGCACTGTATTCAGTGCACCACCTAACTGCTAACACATATAATACTTTAAATTTATGAAGTGCTTTATCTATATTGTCTCATTTGAGTCTCATGACAACTCTGTGAGGTAGATACTGCAAGTATCCCCATCTTACAGATGAGGAAATCAAGGCCCAGAGACTAAAAGACTTGTTCATGTTGATATAGCAAGTCCTGTCTTCCTGACATGAAGTTCAGCACTCTGTTCACTTATACTGCCTCTCAGGATAAGGGACAAAAGATGGAGCTGAGATGGAATCCCGAGCTAAAAGGGACTTTATGGATCATAGGCTTCAACATTCTCATTTCTTGGAGGTGGAAACTGAGGCATAGAAAAAAGAAATAACTTGTTGAAAGTCACATAAGTATTACATGATAAATGACCCTACCCTCAGTTGTGAATCTGGCTGAAAATTCTGGATTGAATTTGCCTGAGATAGCATGTGAAGACTCAGCTGCTCTATCTAAGAAACCGGCCAGGGGGCTAGGGAACTGGTTCCGGCTTTTTAGTTGGCCGGATCCCTTTCTACTGTTACTTAAATTTTGGGAAAACATCTTAGATATCACCTCTCTTTGCCTTTTTAAGTACATGTTTTAAAGACATTTCTCTCATATATGCTTAGATTTATAATCCTTTTTTCCATTGCTCATAAAGGATAAGGAGACTTACCTGGGATTATTTTGCTCAGCTATAGCACTCTTCTGTAAGTTCGGATTCTTCCCATCCTTCTGCCTCTGGAGAGGCAGGCTTTGCTCAAGATTTTCAGTGTTTACCATTGCTGAGAAAAAAAAAAAAACCTTAAAGCTAGCTAGCTGTCTTAGAGGTGAGATCACCATCCCTAGAGAAAACCATTAGGAATTCTTGTCAGATCTCCCAGGCTGAGGCTCAGAAAGAAAGGGAGGGTCTGGAGTTAGGAAGATTCACTTTGCTGAGTTCAAATCTAGCCTCAGACACTTACTAGCTGTGTAACCCTGGGCAGGTCACTGTTTGCCTCAGTTTCCTCCTCTGTAAAATGAGCTGAAGAAGAAAATGCAAACTACTCCAGTTTCTTTCCACACTCCTTGAAACTACAGCCTGAACCCCACTTCCTTTCCCCCTCCTCACCCCCAACCATCTATCATGAAAACGTAGCCCTGTCCTTCACATGGGCAGTGAGTTTTTCTGGTGCAGGTAAGGCCCTGCAGGGATAGCTAGGGGCTGCAATGGCCTTATGGGTAGGGCAGGAATGCTAACCAACTTGGACAGGAGCTAAGAGGAAGCTAGTTGTTGGAGCAACTGCTCATCTAGTCTTTTTCTAGGGCTGAAGGAGCTGAATTTTGTAAGCCCTGCAGTTTTGACTCCTAGGATCTAGGTTCTTATTACCTTTGCTACTGTACCAATTGTAATACCTACCCAAAGGGTTGTTAGGAGGCTGTAGTGCCAGTGCAATATTGACATCATCCTCTATCCTGATAAAGACCATGACTATGAATATAGCATGATGTTCCATCACAAAATACAACAAACTCTCCATGTAGAGGACAGAAACGAAGCATTTATTTAGACACCAGAAAACTAAATCCCAAAACCAGTAAGCTAATTCCATCATAGTAATGAAGTTCACAAGCCATAACAACACAGAGAGCCACAGCATCCTTTAGCCTTCCCACAAACCAGTGTAAGGTCAATATTTACTCAGGAACCTCTCCAGCTCCGACTCCCAGCTTCCTCTGGGCTCTGCTCCACCCTTTAGCAAACTCCTCTCACCACAGGCTCCATGTGATTACACTCAGCCTATTAGAGGGTAAAATTTACTTTCAAAGCGGGGAAGGTCTTCAAATTCCCATTCCCATTACAGAGGCTCAATTTAGATAATGTTCCCAACACACATCTCAAAATGCTGTATAAATGTGAACTCTCTTATTAATTTTGTCATGAAGTTGATCGAGCTGGACTGTGTGATCTTCGGTATTTGATTAGAATCTTTTGGCCTGGAATGCTAACTTCAGAACTGTAATTCCTTATTAGAGCCTATAGCTCCCTCCACATGGTACAGAATACTTGCATGTCCTGGTCACTTCAAAGTATAATTTCTTTGATTTTTCCACTTATTGACAGAGGACCTGGGTTCCAATCCTACCTTTGATGTATATTATGTGTGATCCTGGGCCAGTCTCTTGCTCTCCCATTGCCTCAATTTCCTTTTCTTTGCAATGGGAGAGTTGGACTAGTTGGCCTCTGATTTCCTTTCTACCTCTAGCTCTAAGATTCTCTGACCTTGCTGGGTGGAGGCTTCAAGTCATATCAATCCTCTGATTTCTTCTCTGTGCTGGTATAGGCCTGGAAGTACAGGCAGGCTTACTATAGGCTCAGCCACCATCAAGAAGAAATATAGGGCAGGAAATCAAGGTTTGTTTTAAAATTTAAGATACTGTTTCTAATCTTTTTTTACTAATATTGTTACAAGCTTTAACTGTAGGAGCCCAGGGCATGAGAAATATGCTGACAAGAGTTGTTTCGACTACCCTGGTTTTAAGCGATAGTACTTGGCAGGGAGAGCCTTATTTCCTCCTCCTCTTCCCTCCTGCCTTCATCTCTGCTGAGCCAAGAAACAACACAACAAAGCACTCTCAGAAGTCTTCTCTGACTCCCTCCCTGGGCCTGGTATGGTCCGTTATGAAGAAAAAGGGAGAACCTCTAGAGGTCAGTGTAGCTTAAACAATGACTGATACTCAAACTATACAAGGAAAACTTGCTTACATTTCTGTCAGAACTTATGCCTATTTCATTCTAATGAGAGATTGTCCCATTACCTCATACTGTGCCCAGCTGAAGAACAATTCCCTTGATGGCTGTTCCCCTTTAATATCCATTTAAATTTTTTCAATTAAAGGCAATGCTAATTTGGAATTTTGGCCCATTACAGTCAATTTAAGATATTTTTCTTTTCACCTTTGCAACTTGCATGGCACAGGTCACCTACCCCCTTTGTCTTTTCTCAGATGCTCACTCAGCTTCTGACCAGATGTCAGTGGCTAGAGATCTGTTTTCAATTTACTTTGCATTAACTCTGCCTGATAGATATCCCTGATTTTAGGAATACAGCTAAGGCTTACTCTCTCCTCTCCCCTGCCTGCATCTCACCCAGCAAAAGATGCAGTTCTGCCCATATTTAGGATTCATAGTCTTTGCATAAGAAAGACACTTGACTATCTTAGTTTTGGGGGGGGTACATATAAAAGACACTTCCTGCTCTCATGTAACTGAGACTCGGCAGAGAATTTTTTTCCTTTTGCTATAATGATCTGAATGTAATAGGTGACTAATGCATTTAGAAAGGAAATACATAGAACTGAGGGATGTGTGGGAGGGAGAATGTTGGCCATAATTTGAGTTCTGCAGCACTGAAGGCAAGTGCCCTGAAAACAAAAGCACAGGTCTCCCATTGTCACCCAGATCCTAAGACAATGCCTTTCACATAACACGTGCTGACTAAATGTTGATTTGAAAAAGAGTAGTTGGTGTAGTAGAAAATCACTCGATTTGGACCCTAACACTAGGATTTGAATCCTGGCTCCACCATTTCCTAGCTGTGTGACTCTGGGCAAGGCAGTTCCTCATTCCATTTTTTTTTTTAATCCATGCTCAGAGCAAGGGTTGCTTGTCGATAAGAAAATATTTGATTCAGTAAAGCAAATCATCCTTAAATGCTCCCTGTCAAAAAGTATCACCCATGCCTATGTTAGAATTCTGTAATACTTAGCGATAAAAGTAGCTTCTAGAAGAGCCTTCCCAGTCCCCTCACCTGCTAGGAGCACATCCTCTAAGATTACCTTTCATCTGTTTTGCATTTGTTTTCCCTGTTCTGGTTTCTGTACGGCGTCTCTGCCATTAGACTGCAAACTTCGTGGACAGCAAGGTGTTTTTGTTTTTGTATCCCTGTCACCTGTCACTGTCTGGCCTGTAGCAGGTGATTAATAAGTGCTTGTTGATTAATTGAAGAGGTGCAGGGTGGGTGTGAACAGGATACCATACGTTACAATGAATTAAACAAAAGAAGGTTTAAAGGCTATCAAAAAAGCACAGAATATGAAAATGGACTAACAGCAGTGAGAGTGAAGGGATAACCGACAGGCGTCCTGAAATCTCCAATGGGATCTTTAAGGTGTCAAAAAAGATGCCAGAAGGTATTCAGTAGGGTCTATTCAGGGAAGGACATCACAAAGGATCGATAGCTGGAGAAAACATTCATCCCGACGAGATTACAGAGATTACAAGAGTAATATCTATGGCAAATTCAGAAGGATAGCACATGCACTCATAGTTTTATATATATGTATATATATATAAATATAAAATATATTTGGACATATACAATACTGAAAAAATCTCACTAGTAAACCATGTGTCCAAATAACAATTCATATTGTGTCCTAATAACATTGTCTCCTTAGCACCACACCAAGAACCAGATTAGCAAGTTCTGAAATGTTGATAATTTCTTTCCACTAGAGGGCAGAAACATCTGTTGAATACATTTGAGCTATCATTTTATAATAATGATTGTAAAAAAGGAAAACAATAATTAATGTGAAAATCTATCTTCAAGTCTTACAGAGTATCCAGAGTGGCTGGTCTCATGTCATGGTATAGGATACTCAAAAAATGATAAATATTAAGCTCTATCAGTGATTCTTAGGACAACAGGTTGTTTTGAACTAGCTATTCCTTTTCTCAGAAAGGACAAACATATGGGGATACGTGTTCATATCATGGGGATAAATTTCCATGCTCATCATGCCCATGGCCTCATTTTTACCTACTATACCTGTATGAGCACCATTTCTTTTCTTTTTTCTTTTTTTAAGCAATTGGGGTTAAGTAACTTGCTCAAGGTTACACGGCCAGTTATTTCTGGGTGTGGTGCTAAGTATCTGAGCCCGGATTTGATCCCAGGTCATCCCAACTCTGGGGCTGGTGCTCTTACTCGCTGTGCTAGCTGGCCACCCCATGAGCACCATTTCTAAAAGACTGAGTTTTTACTATAAGTTTTTAAAGCAGCTAAGGGATGTGTCTACTTTCAAATTTCTAGTGTTTGATGCTGAGCATCTCAAGAAGAAAAAAAAAAGAAGAAAGAAAGCCTCCATAGATCTTTCTTCTCTCAGATAAATAAGTAAAATGAATACCAATGCTGTTTTGCTACTGGATTATATAGTTCTTCAAGCCAGCAGGGGAAAATGGAAGTCTTGCAAATATCTTGGTCAGGTAACAATCATTCTGGATTTCTCATTGGTTAACTGGGTAGCTAAAAGCTATTATAGTGAGATTGTTTTTCACCAAGAGTAGTTGAGCTATTACTTTTAAAATAAGTAGCTATGTTTATCAGTATGTCAAATATCCATATTCTTCTTGCTTTAACAATACTATGATCTCATTAATGTGATTATTCCCTCCAGAGACAGAGAACACAATCCATTTTTTTTTTTTAAGCAATCAGGGTTAAGTAACTTGCTCAAGGTTACAGGGCCATTTATTTCTGGGTGTGGTGCTGAGTGTCTGAGCCCGGACTCAATCACAGGTCATCCCGACTCTGGGGCTGGTGCTTTTACTCGCTGCGCTACCTGTCCACCCCGTCTCATTAATTCTTTACAGGGAGCCCACTCAATGTCCTCTGGGTCTCTTTTGGTGTCACAGGATTTCCGGGCATGAAGTTAGGAAGACCCAAGTTCGAATACAGCTTCAGACACTTAGCAACTGTGTAACCCTGGGCAAGTCACTTAACCTCTGTTTGCCTCAGTTTCTTCAACTGTAAAATAGTGATAATAATAACACCGACCTCACAGGATTATAATGAGATAGCTATAATGTTCATGACACAGCACCTAGAGCACTGTAAGAGCTCTGTGTAAGCGGTAGCTGTTACTGTTACATGGGCATCGATGGAGCCAATGGTCTGTCCATGTGCTGCTCCTGCTCGTGTTTCCTGAGCACTCTACTTCCCTTTCCGTTTGGCGCTCTTGTACATTGCTTCTTGCACACAATTCATCCGCGGTATTAATTTTATTAATTAATTGTAGCCTTTTTACATACATCATGTATCTCTCACTATTGGAAAGAAGTGGAACTTTGATGATTCAGCAATTTTCCCATTCCATGATTTGCAGCTTTTGGTTTGCAGTGAAGAATCCTTGATTCTTCACTGTTCCTAAAAACTGGTCATTTGTATTATCTTTAAAAAAAAGGATACTGTGTTCAGAAATCAAAAGGCATTGTGCAGTTTATTAACTCCCTTTGAACAGAGATCAACTTCACATATTCAGTACTAGATGATTATTTGAGAGAAAATCCAAGTCAGAGAGAGAAGAGGAAAGCAATGATTTCTTATTTTATCAAGTGGGCGTGTAGCATAACCAGTAGTGTTACTGGGTTGTCATCAAAGTGGGAGCATTTAGACCACCCAAATACAAGCACCATTTTGAGGTGTCTAGCTTGCATTGCTGTTATCAAAGATGAAGAAATACCTAACATTTACATAGCACTTTATAAAAGGGTTTTTCCAAACACTGTATATATATTTTCATTTTATTCTCGCAACAATCTGAGGAGGCAAGTAATAGATAAGTAATAATGAGTAAGCTATTATATCCATTTTATGGAGGAGGAAACTGAGTGTTGATGAGTTTAAGTGACTTTCCCATTGTCCTATAAATGGAAAGTGTTATAATGAGAATTTGAATCAAGATGCTCTGGATTTCAATTCCAGTATTCATTGTATCATATTTTATATATGTATATATGTACACATGCATAAATATACATTTATATAACCCAAAGCACAATTATGTTATAATATGATTTATATCATATTTCTTATTTCTCATCCTCATGCAACTTGGATTCCAATTTCACTCAATTGAACTGAAAGTTTACCAAACGTCTTATATTGACTGATGACTTGCTTTTATATTATAATATATTATGACATAAAATACATTCCAAATACTTTGCTCCTTCTCCCCTAGCCATGAAACCTTATTTTATAGCAAACAGTTAAACAAAAAATAAAACACAAAAAAGGGGGCATTTCAGTGAAATAAATCCACATGTTGAATGTCTCTTGGAGTAAATGTGATATGCTATATCCATAGTCCCTCTTAACTCTCCTCACACACTTTTGAAAAGAGCAGAGGAAAGAGAATTTTTCACCTCTTCTCCAGCTTTAAGTTAGTTTATTATAATTATATAGCATTTATTTTTTCCCTATTTACTTTGTCATAATCACTGTATAATTTTTTTTCCTGGTTCTGCTTTCTTTATTTTGTCTTCTCATATTTTTCTCAGGTCTTTATATTTATTGCTTCTTAATGGTACAATCATATTCCTTTTCATTCATCTAATACTTTGTTTTCAGTTCTGGTTCTGCCTCTGATATATGGTATCTATATAACCATGGACAAGTCACTAAGTTGTAGATGAATTACTGATCTGTATTGGTGGAAGAAGTTTCCTTATAAGATGGATTCTGTGTGTGTGTGTGTGTGTGTGTGTGTGTGTGTGTGTGTGTGTGCCAGAGAGAGAGAGAGAGAGAGAGAGAGAGAGAGAGAGAGAGAGAGAGATATGGAACCCTTTGGCAGTCTGGTGAAACCTGTGGAAACATCTTAAAATAATGTTTTTAGATGAATTAAATAAGACATATAGAATTACCAGTGCAATTATCAAAATATTAAAAACAAAAAACAAGTTCATGGATCCTAGTTTAAGAACCTTTGTTAGAAGGCTTTCCTTACATAGATGGGTGAGGACCAAAACCTAATGAAAACCAAAATCAAACAAAGGGGATAATTTTTGAAAATCAAGAAACAGGCTTTAGAGGTAGCCTTAAGGGTCCCAGATAGGACCCTCCTGCTCAGGGACACTAACTAAAGAATCTTCCTCACGAGGGCTTCTCAGATTGACTTGGATGAACAATGGTTTAGTAGCTTTTGAAACATCCTTGATACCAGTCCTTCTTCCAATCTTCCAATCCTTGCCCAAGCTGAGAGTTTTAAGAAGTGGCAGCTATTTTTGGACACAGAGGTTTGAAAGCAAAATTAAAGATGTGGTTGGCAGAGCCTTTGTCATGGCTGTCCCTGCTCCTCCATGAGAGAGCAAATACTGGCAGAGACTTGAAGGCCTGAGCAATGCCTCTGAGTTCACTGCAAATTTCTACCTTCAACTTCCTTTGCTGCTGTACAAACTCCTGAAATTTCAATAGTGTGGCAAGTGTGACATCCTTCTTCTGATGCTCTTAGAGCGATGACCAAAAATGATTATGAAATGCTTCCCAACTACCTGACAAGCAATAAAACTGTTGATATCTAATCCTTTATGAACTGTTTTAGTGCCTCTAAATACTCTCTGAAGACATAAAGCAGGATTATTGATTCTTGCTTCAGTTGGGGTAGGTTGGGCCTAAGAGCCATTGTATTGACAGTTACTTGCCTCCAGGGAATGTTGTAGGGGAAGAATAAATACTTTTCTTCTTGCTGTCAGATAGATTCTTTCTCTAGAGAGCTCTAAATAAGAGTTAGTGCAGAAAGATTTCTTGAATTCATGTTTTACCCCACTCCACCAGTTACCTGGCTCAGTTGGACAATATTCCTTTTGCATAAAAGCATTTGGAAGCTTAGAGATTTTCATGTAAGCTGGGGTCATCATTCCTAATTATCTGCAGGTCAGAACCTCCTGCCACAAGCTGAAGTCTTCAGAGGAAGCTGTCTAATGATGAATTTTGGCTCCTTAACATCTTCCAGTCAATCTAGAATTATTACATTAGCCCATAATTGTTGGTCTGTGTATACAAATGGTTTCCAACCAGGATTCAGGTTGGAGTGTATTAATGCATCCTCTGGAAACCTTTATGAAAGAAAAATGAAATCACACCAGACCAGCTGAAGCTTGTAGTCAGGGCCAGGTCTATTCAAAATTGTGAACAAGGCCAAGTTTGCCTTTGGGGACCTGTACCCCTTTCAGTCTTCTCTCTAGCCTTCATTCAAGTTACTTTGAATCCTCATGCTAGTTTATAGCACTTCAGAGAATCACCCTGGGTTACAGATACCCTTTTTGCCTCTAAGCTGCACTAGGCCCCATTCTCCTGGGGTCCTGTGTTTCATTAGGCATCAGTGGTTGGGAATGTGAACCTTTGTTAGTCCTCTCAGATAGAAATGCTTAATCCAGTGAAAATTATATCTAGAATTTTACTTTCCATAGCATATGGGAGGGAGATTTTTTTTGTTCAGGGGCTTTGGTTAACTCTTCAAACATGTCCCATGAGCAGTTATTTACTCCATCCAGATCTATGGATGGCCCTGGATAAGATTTTCTAGTACCTAAGACTATCCTAAATTACAGGGCAGTATATCCATATCTATTATTTATTGCAACCATTTTGTGGGGAAAATTGGCTTGCATTAGAGAATATCTTTATCTCAGAGCAGGTAGTCTTTCACCTTTGAATTTTCTGTGTTCTGGTTTGAGCCCAGCTCATTCTGTATAGAACCTTTCCACAGTGTCTGACCAGTCCATTTCTCTGCCATGGAAAGGGTCTTGAAAAATTTCCTCCTTATTTAGAGGGTTGTGTCTAGGCAATTTTTAACTTATAAAATACAACTTCTTTCAGAAGATACAGGGAATAAGAGATATTTCTTATTTTATTCAGAGGCAGGGTATAGAGATTTCATAAGTTAATGCATTTTAAATTATCTATTCTACCTCATGGCACAGTAGATAGAATTCTGGGGCTGGAATCAGGAAGACCTGAGTTCAAAAATGGCCTCAGACACTTACTAGCTGTGTGACCCTGGGCAAGTCACCTAACCTCTGTCTGCCTCAGTTTCCTTATCTGTAAAATGGAGGTAACAATACAGCTACTTCCCAGTGTTGTTGTGAAGATAACATATTTGTAAAAAGCACTCAGTACAGTACATTATATAAATACTTTTCCTAATACCTTTTCCTTTCATGGATGGATGAATCCAAGAAACCCTTCCCACCTTTATTTTAAGGACTTCTTCTTGCTAGAGGTTGGGGAAGGGGTGGGACGATAACATATTCTCAGAAAATGGAAGCTACCTCAAAGGTCATCTAATCCAACCCATACTTGAGCAGGAATCACTTTTAAAATATTCCTGGAGAAGATTTTTTTCAAACAGCTATTTTTTGGGAAGTTTATTCTTATATTGAGCTAACCTATTAATGTTACCCACTGCTTCTGGTTTTGTTTGGCCTCAGAAGGTAGGGAAACTCTTCCTTCAAGTTCTATATAAAAAAATTCTTTTTTGGACTGTCATATCATACTGATGATTCATACTGAGTTTATAAACCACTAAAACCTTCAGGTCTTTTTCATATGAACCATTGTCTCTACCATTCTACACTCATACTCAACTACACAATGCTGCTTAATGACTTTGGGTCATCTGTAGCACGAGCCTATTGAAAACTTTTGAGGTTTTGATTCTATTGTCTTACATTTTAACTATATAAACCTTTCAACTTTGGGTCACCCGATAATGTGATAAGCATGGCATTTAAAAAAATGTTGGTACAAACAGAACCAAGGCCTGGGATACTCAACTACAAATCTCCTCACGCCAGGTGGAATCCCTCCATTAATCAAAACCCTTTGTGTCCAATCATCCAATAAGTTCGGAATCACTCTAACCTTCATTTTTTTTTTGCATAAGGATGTTGAGAACTTGCAAAATGTCTCCTGAGATAGGGACATGATATTATTTTTTACTGCTCAAGTAACCCTGTGAAAAAGAGGAAATGTAATCAGTCTACCATACACACCTACAAGTCACACCTTTCACGTTCAATTCATAATTTTGCCAGGGATTGAAGTCAAGATCATCAGCCAGTAGTTTTCAGATACTACCTTCTCCCCCTACTTTTGAAAGCAGAGGGATCTAGTCTTCTGGCGCCTCTCATGTGCCATGACTTCTAAGAGATTCCTGACATTGGAATTGTCTAAACTCCTCTGCAAGTGATTTCAGAACCCTGGGATGTAGTTTCATCTGGGCCTGATGACTTCAACTCGTTGAGGTTCTCTCTCTCTCTCTCTGTCTCTCTGTCTCTGTCTCTGTCTCTGTCTCTCTGTCTCTCTGTCTCTCTGTCTCTCTCTCTCTCTCTCTCTGTCTCTGTCTCTCTGTCTCTGTCTCTCTCTCTCTCTGTCTCTGTCTCTGTCTCTCTCTCTCT
>NW_027185664.1:10870430-10929949 GCF_028583685.1 Petaurus breviceps papuanus
TCTCTCTCTCCCTCCCTCCCTTTCTCTCCCTCCTTTTCCCTCTCTTTCTCTCCCCCTCTCTCCCTCCCTCTCACTCCTTCTCTCTCTCTATCTCCTCATTTATTTTTGTTTCAATTCTATGTCAATCAGTGTTGTTCTAGGTTTCCTTTGTACACAGTGTTTTCCTTGGTAGAGGAAGTAAAAAGAAAAGAATTGCAAAATAAGTTTAGTATGTCTTCTGTTATTATTACATTCTGCTGTACCAGTTTATTCACATTCCCATACCCAACCCTTTATCTTTCCACAACCCCCTCCACCCCCCACATTTCTTTTGTGTTCCTAGTTTTATTTTTATAGGACTTTACTACTGTCCTCAGTTACTTGCCCTTGTGTGCACCTTCTGTATAGGTCTTTTTAGAAATCTAAGTTAATCAGTGAGTTGTTATGCATCTGTGTCAAATCTTTTTTATATACTGTCACCTTTTCCTTCCTCAGGTTTTTTGGTTTTCTTCTCAAGAATTTAATTCTTAAGAAAAATCCCGTACTTCTTGGGCCAACTTCCCCTATAGATTTTAGGTCATGGGGATCTGTGTATACTCTCTGAACTCTTTGAAATCTGTTCTCCCCAAATCCAGGGTGTATGTCAGATTATACCCAACTTCCTCCCTCATGAATTCATCATAAAGATGGAATCCTTACCTCCTCTTAAGTTCTTATCATTCATTTCTAGTTTGGCAGCTTCAGGATTTCATCCTTCCAAGTGAGAGCCCCATTAGATGTGTGCTGAAGCCCTGGGGTATGGTAGGGAGGGGATGATCCTCTGGGCCCAGGACCTATGTCAGTGTATTCTGGGCTTTGTTCTGATGAGACACTTCATTACTGCCCATTACAAATAATTCATCTACTTTCCTGTGTACCCACATTTGGAAATTTATCTATCTCACTTCTCATGCAAAGATGTTCAACATCTTAGAAAAGATAAATCATTCAAGAGAATTATGGTTCACACATCTCCCAGGGGAGGCTGGGAGGAGGGATAGAGAAAACAAAGAATAAATGAAAGGCCTTTCTTTTTGAAACTTCTGTTGGAAAATATTCTTCTGCATGTCTGTCATTATTTTTAAACACCTTCTGTTCAGATACTTGGGAATATTTATTTTTAGGGTTCAGAGCTCTGTTTCAGTAGCTCGAAGCTTCCTGTGAAATGATAGTTTCATAATCTTTGATATAGCCACTCCTGATGCAGCCATATCTTCCTGAGTTCAAATCCTGCCTCAGATACTTACTAACCATGTGACCTTAGGCCAGTCACTTAACCCTGTTTGCTTGTTTCCTCATTTATAAAATGGGCTGGAAAAGGAAATGGCAAACCACTCTAGTATCTTTGCCAAGAAAACCCCAGATGCGGTCATGAAGAGTTGGGCGCAACTGAAACTACACAACAAAGAGAAATAGTTAAGAACTCAGGAAGGGTTGTGAGGGCCACAGTAATTTTTGACCTTACAACACGGATTTGTCAGGTATACCTTGTTTCCTCCATGCCAAGACTTCATGAAGCTTCCAGCTTGTCTTAGTTCACAAAACTTCCCCAAGAAAACCCAACAGACACATAAAAGGAAAGTCACGCAGGAGCAGCTCCCCCCCATCAAACCACATTACTCTGTTACAAAATAGAACTGTGTGATTAGCCAGTTATTCTTCCTTCCAAGAGGATAAGTTCAGCAACAGTGGTAGAATGAATGGATTATTCCTTTTTTTTTTTTAAAGCAATTGGGGTTAAGTAACTTGCTCAAGGTTACATGGCCAGTTATTTCTGGGTGTGGTGCTGAGTATCTGAGCCTGGATTTGATCCAGGTCATCCCGACACTGGGGCCGGTGCTCTTACTCGCTGAACCACCTGGCTGCCCCTAGAATGGGTTATTCTTACAAACAGCAGCCTATAAAGTTTCTTTCTTTCCTACTTTTCTTTCCTGCTCGAAGGAGTTACTAATTCAGGAGACAACCTGGCTGGCATAATCTTAGGGTTACTGGCAACATCTAGCCTCTTGTTGCCTTCAAATTTCAGTTACTCTGACTCCTTTAGTTTTTTTAACATAGTTAAAAATTCACTTCTTCACTATCCCTCTAAAACCCCAACCACATAACATATCTCCAAATCAATGTCTGTTTTCTCTTTTTACCCCTTTACTGACTTCTTTATATTCCATTACTATTACACTGACCTTGGTAGACTGGTGACTTAATTAATAACAATAGTTAGCATGTCCATAATACTTTAAGGTTTGCAGAAAACTTTAGATATATTGTTTTATTTGAACCTTACAATAATTTGATCCTGAGAGACAGGCACTATTTTTATCCCCAGTTTACAGGTGGGGAAACTGAGGCACAGAGTGGTCAAGAGATTTGCCCAGGGTTGCATAAGTAGTAAATATTTTGAAGCAGAATTTGAACTCAAGTTTTTTTTTTCTTCTGATTTCAAGTCTATTAGTCTATCCAACTGTGCTGTGTAGCGGCCTCAATTAAATTAAATACACAATGTTAGAGTTTCACTCCTCCCATTAAAATAACTTGAACAGATTCTGGACAATTTACTATTATTTATGATAAGTCACCATTGGCTGAGGGAAAGTTCATTTTTGTAGTTGAAAGAATTTTTTTGCCTGTTGAGGAAAAAAAATTCTAAGCACCATTGACAAGAAAATCAGAGTAGAAAAACTGAAAATGAGATTGTATAGTTTATTCTGTAGCAATCCCCTATTTAAAAGATAAATACCTAAGAAGGAGGTTTATAAAGGTTCTAGTTACCTTCTCTTTCATCATCTCTAGTCAGGAAATTACAAGGCAGAGAATTATATACCTTTAGTTTTTCCCTCTGACCCTATACCTATTTGCTACTGAACTAAAAATAGGTCAATATTATTTTGTTTAGAATTTTCTTTAAAGAAATTCAGAGAACATTACTGAAAATAAATCTTTAAACAAATCTCATAGTAGAAATGACTTGCTATAAATTCTATGTATTTAAAAGTGGGGAGAAGGTACTTAAAATTTTATTTATTTATTTTATTTTAACTCATAGAATAAAAAGGCATTTTCATGACATAGTATAATAAAGAAACTGTAATTCTATTATGTACAACTTATATACAATAAATATTTAATAAAACTATCATGTAAATTTCTTTTTTTTCCTTCCCCCCCACTCCTGCCCTATAAATGGCTACCATTAGACACCAATATGTATGTTTATGTAAAATCATTCTATAAATGCTTCTATTTATCAGTTCTTTCTTTGGATGCAGATAGCATCTTCCTTCATACTTCCTTTGTAGTTAACTTCAGTATTTATAATAGTCAAAATGACTTATTTGCTCAAAGTTGTTCTTAAAACAATATTGCTGTTACCGTATACGATGTTCTCTTGCTTCTGCTCATTTTAACTTTATTATTTTGTGCAAGTCTATCCAGGTTTTTCTAAGATCATCAAGCTCATACTTTCTGATACACCACAACTTGTTCAGCTATTCCCCAATTAAATGAATCCCTGTAATTTCCAGTTCTTTGTACCACAAAAGGAACTGCTATAACCATTTTACAACATATAGGTTCTATTTTTACCTAATCATCTTGGGAAATGTCAAAGGGTATAGGCAGTTTAAAAACTCTTTAGGCATAATTCCATATTGCTCTTTAAAATGGTTGGATCAGTTTACATTTCCACCAACAATGAATTAGTGTCCCAAAATTTTCTATATTCCCTTCAGAAATAATACTAAAGCAGGAGAGTCAGGAAACTTGAGTTTTAGTCTCAACTCTGTCATTGGTCAGTAAGTTGTTCTGTGACTTTAGACATTTATCTCTCATACTCTGGGCCTCAATTTCTTTTTTTTTTTAATATAAGTGATTGGACTAAGTGATTTCTAAGGAAACTTCTCATCCTCTTTTCTAAGAGCTATAGAAGGTTGTTATCACACACAAAAGGAAGGTTTCCTTTCTATGGCTGGCTTTCAAAGAAGGAAGTCCTCTTGATTTTCAAATAAAGCAGACCCCACCCCTACTCTGAAAACTAGCATTTGAGAAATGCTGTTTGCTCTCTCATATTTTGAGCTCCTTTCATCCCTATGCCATTCTGAGATGTTTCATCTCGGTGCATAAGTTAGGGAAGTCTCATTAGACACTTTCTGCCCTCCCAGATATAAGATATTCAATGAAAAAAAGCAGCAAATGGATTCTTATTACTGGAAAGCATTGAAGTAACTGCTTCTTATTCACAAATGATAGAAAAAGGAGTGGGTGATATTGTCTTTCCTTTATAATTCTCATTAAAAAAACTGATTTAGATGTTGTTTGGATGATACTGAGGCTGTAGGGTTCCTCTCACCTTGCCCTATGTGACAGATTTTTGAATTAGAGAGAGGAAAGAAAAGTCAAAAAAATTCCTCCACATAAACGATCCTTTCAGCAAAACTTTTCAGTTAGATGGACTTAAAAAGCATTTAATGTGGGAATTTCAAATGGAGGTCACACTTGGCCTCAGCCCTTTTTCAAATAATGTAAGCACTAGGAACTATGAGCAGTCACACGATTGCTAAATATCAATTATGGAGTAGAACATGTGACAGAAGAACATGTAACAGAATATGTGACAGAAGACAATCTGTGTGGATTTTTACATCATGAAAAGAGTTAATTAAAAAAAATAATTCTCACGGGGAGATTGGCAAATTTCCTTAGTAGGCAGGTGATAAACTGAACAATTCAGATAAACTTTATGAAAACAAATTCAATTCAACTCAACAAATTCATATTTAGTATCTCTTCTGTTGGTCACTGTGTCATGTGCCAGGATACAAAAACAAAGCCTCAATCCCTGCCTTCAAGGAGCCTACAACCTAACAGGGAGCCCAATCATCTACACAATGATACAAGGTAGAATATAATCATGGAAAATGAGAGGTCCAGACAAAGTTCTAGAAGAAAATTTGATGAAGGAGAAATAATTTTTGGGGAAGTGGGGAGAGGAAAGGAATGGAGAGAGATGGCTTCATGGAGGAGATGGCAACTCTGTCTTTGGGCCTTGAAGGAACAGGAGGGTATATGCACAGGCTGGAACTGGAGAAGATCCTTTTCAGGATCAGATTTAACCTGTGCAAATGCACAGAATAAAGAAATCAGAGAACAAGTTTTTGAAAGAGTGAGCAGTCCATTTGACTCCTGGCTTCCGAAACAATTCAAATGCTATCTTCTGTAAGGGGCTTTTCCCAGGCCCCTTCAGATGTTAGTGCCTTCCCCTCTGAGATTCCCTTTCATACTTTATATATTTTGTATGTACCTAGTTATTTACATGCTGCCTCTTTCTTTAGAATACGAATTCCTGGGGGCAATGGACTATCTTTATGATTTTTGTATCCTCATCACTTAGCACAGTGCCTGACACTCAGTAAGCCCTTAAACAAGTACCTTTTCAGGGGCGGCCAGGTGGCTCAGTGTGTAAGAGCACTGGCCCCAGTGTCAGGATGACCTGGGGATCGAATCCAGGCTCAGATACTTAGCACCACACCCAGAAATAACTGGCTGTGTAACCTTGAGCAAGCTACTTAAACCCGATTGCTTTAAAAAAATGCCTTTTCATTCATTAATTCAAATCTTGGATGTAAACCGAACAGATAAGGGGGCTAAAGAACCTTAGGACATTCTTTCATTTAAGATGAGAAAGGAAGAGAAGTCATTAAAGAATGTAGAGAATAATCAGAAGAACCATGAAACTAGGAATGTGTGTTATGGAAGTTAAAGGCAAGAAAGTATCTTTTTCTCTCTATGTCTATGTTGATATCTATCTATACCTATATCTAGGGCTTCTTGCTTTTAACTTCTATAACACTTACATGGTATGGATATAGATATAGACATATAGATCTATACGGAAAGATACATAGATATATATTACATATGCATATATAAAATATATACATATATAGAGATCTATAAAAGATAATCTATAATCTATTTATAGACAGATATACAGATCTATATATAGAGTTACATGCATGCATGTATGTGCATATGTATTTATATGCATATGTGGATATGTGTATATATAAATAAGTAGGGGGTCTATAACATGGAATATGTAGATATAGATATACAAATATAGAGATATGTATATACATCTACATTCATAAATGCACATATACACATGCACACACACATAGACAATATGTATATACATACATTGGTATTTGTATATCTACACATACACGTGTATATCTTTATACGTATATACACATATGCATATGTGAATACACAGATATCCTTCTTTTGTGTGAATGTGTATATATGTGTGTAGGTAATGCATATCTCTATGTCTGTCTGTCTGTCCGTCTATTTATCTCTATCTATCTATAGAGGGAGCATGGTCTACATTACCAAGTGCTGTAGAGAAGTCAGGAGGGTAAAGGTTGAAAAAAGCATATCTGACATCAAGGACACCATTGAGGAATTTTGAGAAAAAATGGTTCAATTGAGTGGTGGGGACGGAAGATTTTGTCGGTGGAGAGGAAGAAGAAGCAGTGAGGGTGGGCCATTCTAATTCTCAGTTCAGCTGTGGCAGGACAGAGAGAAGATGTCAGAAGCTGCCTGGCACAGTGGAAAGATCAATGGTTGTGACCTGTATGCTTTGGACAAGTCAGTTGACTGCTCTGAGCTTCAGGATCCTCATCTGTCAAAGGAAGGTGTTAGACTAGATGACCTCTGCTGTTCTTTCCTCTTCTAAATCTATGGTCCAATGTATCTGAACACGTGTCGAGATTAATGGGAAGGTTAGGATTGCAGTAAATTACAAGATGATGGGCAGAGAGGAAGGAGGAAAGATCCTCCCTTTGTCAGTTCATTTATGTTACCTTCCAGTTTCCCTCCAACGGTTTATACAGTAGCTCTATGATTTGGACCTATCCATACAGGGATGGGATAATAAATGTTTAGCAATTGTCTCTTCAAAGAATTCATGCTGCCCTTTTAAATTTAATCTACATTATTAAAATTTTTCTATCACTTTCTTAAGTCTAGCTTATCAACACAACAATAAATCAAGCTCTGATTTGTAGAGTTTGCTAATTTCTGACTTATAAATGCTCACACTGAAAATTTTACAATTGACTCTTGTGCATCTGTATGAACTGGTTCTGTATTGTTTCTTCCCTTGGGGTCCTGATCTATTTTACTACAAGAAACAACAATCAGATAAACAAATCTCTGTTAATGTGTTAGCTTTTCTATACTCTTAGATAGGTTAATGCTTCAAAGCAGGAAAACTGCTCATGGGATAATTAGTCACCTAACTCCAATGGAATGGGTTTGATGGTTATCATGACATGTCAGTGGATCTTATTTTTGGTCATCTGCTATCTTTAGTGTCTGAAATCACATCACACAGCCAACTATTTGTTCTACCAATGCATGAGGTCAACTCTGGTAGAAATGGAGATAGCTCAAATTCAAGTACCACTTTCTTCATAAAGACATTCTTGAGTCATCCTACCCACCCACATACCTTTAAAATTTATTTACTTTGTATTTATATTCTTTTTATTTATTCTGTATATATGTACTTGTTGCCTTGGTGATAGAATGTAAATGTCTTGAGAGTACAAATTGTTTTATTCTTTGTATCTTTAGTGCTTGACGTACAGTTAGTATTTAATAACTGCTTTTTGACTGATGTGAACTTCTTGCTACTAAAAGCAGAAATTCAAGTACCACCTCCTACATGAAGTCTTCTCTGATATAACCCCCAATTTTAGTCAGTAATGACTCTTTCCTCCAAAAGATCTCATATAATTCTTAATATCTCTCTTATAAACTTATGTGTTATTTTGTATAATAATTATTTATATAGACTTCGGGCTTCTCTGCTAGATTGTGTATTACACATGGTCAGGGCCCTTATCTCCTCTAGACTTTGGGTCTTCCATAGAACTGAAAACATGGCTCTAGAAGCAAATGGCATTTAATAAATATTGGTTGAAATGATTTGTTAGGTTGCGGGTACTTTATCCAACCAATCTGGATCACTTCTTGGCTATAATGTCAAGGTCTGTTCTTCCCTGAATGGAAAAAACACTTTTCCTTGGCTCTTTTCACCAGGGGAGGCTGTGAGGGAGCTAGATGACAGGAACACATCAAAGTCTATTAGTCACCCTGTAGATGTTCAGTATATTTATTTATTACGAGTTATTCATAAAACATTGACTGGATGCCATAATTTAATGCCACCCCTGCAATGACTCTTGAAAGTGGCAATATTTTAGTGTTCCTCCCTGAATAACTGAACTGCTCAGACAGAGCTCAGAATCAAATATAACTGCACTATGACAGAAGTGCATTCATCTTCATCTCAAAGTCAGGAATCTTGAACATTTGGGAGAACAAAAGAGATCTGCTTTGAAGGAAATCAATTCAAACCATCGGAAATCTTAACCTTTCAAGTGGTTTGACATGGACACTTAGATGGCTAGAGATCCCGGTTAATGTCTCCATTTATAGTATGAATGTGATTCCTGTCAATAGTCAGCATCTCCTCTACAGTCAATCTTCACTCTTCTTGACTGCTCTGTAGCTTTCCATCTACCTTCTCCTCCTGGGCATTCTGTCATCCCAAGGCTTCTGTGATTCTGCTCCTTCCTCATTCTCTTCCTCTGATTGTTCCTTATTGGTCTCTTTGCTGGGTCATCATTCATCTCCTACCCCACTGAACAACAATGATGAGAAAAAGACATTTCCAGTCTTAACACCTACCTCCTGAGCTCATGAATTCCTGGGTTCCTGAGCTGGTGTAGCTACTTAATAGAAGGTGCTTTCTGAAACTATAACACTTCCCAGAGGAGAAGAGGATCACAGGCAGAATCATCCTGAATCTAAAGGAAATAGTGAAGCATAGTTGGACAGCTAGAAAATATGAATTTTCTACACTGCTTAGAAAGCTTCCTTTATCATCATGGCTTGGCTATGATGCCCCAGCAACCTTCTCATCCTAAAAGATCCTTATATCCCTGTGCCTTCTTCCTCTGACTGGTCAGTCAGTCAGTTACAAACATTTATTAAATACTTGCTGTGTACCAGGCATCGGGCTAACAGTTGGGAAGGCAAAAAGGGCCAACAACAGTGATGGTCATATTTTCCTAGAACTTTCATTTTAAGGAAGGGCCCCCAAGTTAGCCATGTTCACTCCTTTATTCCTCTCAGGGCCCTATTCTTGACTCTCTGGAGTCTCTTTCACAACCTGTACCACTGCATCCTTTTATATATTGTCTTCCCCCTTATGTCTTATATGTTCTTATAATGCCATGCATGAGCAGCTTTCCAGAAGAATGCTACTGTGAACAGCTTAAGGTTCTGATTACACAGAATAGTGAACACTCTATTTAGTAACAAATCAAAGCAAAACATTCACAGAAAATAAAGGTATAGCATTCACAATATTACAGCTTATCACAGAAAGTCACAATATAGTATTCACAATAGCTTATCATTAAAATGGCCACATAGTTTCCACCATAGTGGTCACAGAATTTTGAACAAAGAACAATCATCTCAAAGTACAATAGTCAAAGTCTGCCACTCATGAGGCCTGCTAAGTTAACTCAGTCACTTATTCAGCAATCAGTTACTAAGTATCAGAATCACTAAGTACAATCATTAGAAAATACACAGACCCTCCACCCCTAGGTAACTAGTAAACTACAATTTCATCACTACTCAGTACCCAGGAGAGTTTTTTCCTTCTTGACTCGAGGCAGGCAACTCCTCCCTGAATCCACCAAACAGTCACCTGGATTCCAAGGCAGACAGCTCCCAGTTCCTTGTCCAGCTCTCTGTGTAAGTCTTGCTCCACACTGAAGTTCACAGGGTCCAGTCAATCTCAAATCCTTCACAATTTCTGTTCCCAGGAATTCAAGGCTCAACTAAGCCACAAACAGACAAAGTCTTTGCATCCTGGTCATGCTTCCTCAGTCTTCTGCAGCTCATTCAAAAAATCTGAATCATCTTATCCAGCCTGGGGGGAGGGCAGGGAGAGCATGGGTTCCTGGCCTCCTGGCTTCTGTACTGGTGGGCTCCTGGGCTTCTCTTCCACCTCCTGGGCTCTTCTTTAGACGAAGCTCCATCACCACAAGTTCTCAGGTAATTCTGACTCAGTTCTCGATTCTCAATTCTCTTCTGTAGCTGCTCTGCCTCCAGATGCTGGTCCCAAGAAATTGACTGTGCTTCCCTGGGATTTTTCCTCATATGTACACAGCATTAGCTCCCTGATTCAGCCAACCCCTTCCTGTTATGTCAGTAGCAGGAGACAGGAGTTCATACCTTCTGTTTCCCCAACAGAGGCTTGATCAATTACTAAGTGCTAAGTACCTGCTACCTTTGCTTAACTTGAAACAAGGTGCTAAGTACCTGCTTACTTGCCAATACAAAAAGGGGTCTTCAAATTCAAATTAGTTACCATTACAGTTCTCTGTTCCTTGAGAGCAGGGGCTATTTTCCTTTTTGCTTCTATTTGGACCCACAGTGCTGGGTACGTAGTGAGCGCTTAACAAATGCTTGTTGATCTGTCCCTGTGATAAACACACACATGCAAGAAACTTAACTGGGGACTTATAGCCATTTTTGCTGAGGGAGTAGTAAAAAATATTGGTTTTAAAATTTTGTTCTTAAATGCATCTGGATATATAGTGAGAAACTTGGCCAAAATAATGACTTTGCTCTTAATGGTAAACCTAATGGTTTCTTTGATGCACCAAGGATCCGTATAGGATTCCTCTTTTACCAGAATAAACTATGGAATAAGTTGCTGTGGCCAATACCATCCTCCTGGTGATGAGCATCTCAGAATTTTACTAACTAGCGCCTTTCCTCAAAGGACTAGGCCCGGAATCTGATTCAAGGTCTTCCCAGTTGTACCCTCTAACAGAACTCCCACTGTACCGTGATTTCAGGAACATCCAGCTTGCCACCATGCCAAGACGAAGAATTAGATGGGACTTCAGGGGACTCAAATGAACAAGTCGAATATATACAGGGTGTAAAAAAGAGCTAATTTGGGAGTTGGGGGCGTGTGCTCAAATCCCAACTCTACTACTTACTATCATATGTTAAAGGATTAGGGCTGGTGACTAGTATTGATGGAGCAGTGATAGACTGCAAGATCAGATTCTGACCAGTCCAGTGTATCTGAATTGTGGACATCTGAACTCTCGTTGGCTTCTGTTGGAAGAAGAATGAATGCCTGAAGATGAGGAGCACAGCAGGGCAGTGGAAATTATGACAGAAAGTATGTTACACAGCTCAACATGTGGAAGAACTTCCTAACAATTAGAGCTGCCCAAGAGTGGAATGGATTCACTTGTTGAATGGTGAGTTCCCCAATGGAAGCATTTAGACAGAGACTAGGTAAGCATATGTTAGAGGTATCATACAGAGAATTCTGGTATGAGGCAGGAGATTAACCCAGAGGAACTGGTCTTGTCTAGCCAGGAAAAGAGAAGACTCAGGAAGGATGTGATAACTGTGTTAAAAAAGGAGATTGACAATGACTATATCAGTCCAGGAAGGTTTAATGAAAATACTAGGACTTGACCTAGATCAGAGGTTCACAAACTTATTTGTCCTACCTTCTCCTTAAAAAAAATACTCAGCACCTCCCTGGAAATCTATTTTGTTTACCCCCTCCCATGTTTTTTGTTTGTTTGTTTTGCTGTTACTTTATTTTTTTTTAATTTTATGTTTATTTTTAGTTTGAGTTAGTCTATTTCTTAAGGTGATATTTTCTTTAGTCAGGTTGTTGACTCTCATTTCATGCTTTTCTTGCGTCATTCTAATTTCTCTTCCCAATTTTTCCTCCACTTCTCTTATTTGGTTTTCAAAATCCTTTTTGAGCTCCTCTGTGGCCTGTAATCAATTCATATTTTTCTTGGAAGCTTTTGGTGCAGGAGTCCTGACTTCATTGTCTTCCTCCCATTCCATGCTTTGATCCTTTTTGTTCCCCAGAAAGGAATCTAAGGTTTGACTGCTCTGCTTGCTTTGCTTCCTTTGCTTGCTCATGTTGCCATTCAATTACTTGACTTTTGAGCTTTTTGCCACAGTAGGACTCTGTTTCCAGAGGGGAGAGCTTTGTCCCATGTTGCGGGCATTTGCCCTCGCAACAGATCTAGACGACTAGCCCCACGGCCCTCTCACTTACCCATCCCGGGTCTTCGGTCGTCACCGGCCCCTCACGGGGAAAAACACCAGACAGAAGGCGGAGGAGTGAAGCGGGGTGGTTTATTCTTCAACAGTTACATGGCGGAGAGAGAGAGAGAGAGCGCCCTCTCACACAAGAAAATATATAGCGAATCCGAGCCAATCACATCGCAGTTTTACATTTATGGCCTTATATGGTGATCACCCCCATGGCCTTATATGGAGATCACCCCATATTCATTCAAAGCAACCATGGCACCACCCAAAACCCCTCCCCCTCCCCCATCAGTCCCAGATCACTGGGGTTTTCACAGCTGCTGGAGCTATTAGTTGGGTACCCTCTCTGAAGCCTCCACAGGCTCTTCCACCTGGTCACACACCCCAGGATCTTCACCCAAGACAGCAATCCAGATCCAAGCAGGTTAAAGCCAGAGCAATTACCCCTCTAGATGGTTGCATGTTCCCCCTACAATCTGCAGGCCAGGAGCTCTGAAGCAGCCATGTGGAGTGGATGCAGTCACAGCACCTCCTCCACTTCTTGCAGAGACCAGATTGCACTCTTTTCCCCCCTGTTCCTGCAAAGTCCACACAAAGTTCCACACAAAGTCCACCTTTTACTTTGCCTTTAGCATTTATGGGTTAATAATTCTGGAAACTGCCATAGCTGCTGGTGATCCACTCTCCTGAGGTCCACTGCTGCCGCCGCTGGTCAGGGCTGCCCTAAGGCTAAAACTGTGGGCTTACATGGTGCCGGACTCAGCTCCCAGCCCACTGTGATGGACCCTACCTGCTGGCCTTCAGGGCTGCCTTTAGTGGGAGATTTGTTTCTCTCTGTCACTTTGTGGGTTCTGTAGCCCTAAAGTTTGTTTAGAGTCATATTTTATAAGTATTTGAGGTGGTTATGCTGGGAGCTCATGGAGGTTTCCTGCTTCTACACCATCATCTTGGCTGTGCCCTCAAAGTGATTTTTTGCCCCCACCATTTTTAAAAATTTGTGCCAATAAGATGGAAAGGCATAGCTTCCAAAATAAACTTCCAAATTCTGTACAATTACAGAATCTTTTGCCCATTTTTGGTTCCACATTTTAGGAAGCTGCAGTTTCTTAGAGCAGGAAGAACACAATGGTAAAGGCTTTTCCTTGAGGTCATGTGAAGATCGGTTGGTTAAAACATTAGAAGCAAAGTGTACTGACCTTGGAGGGCTGAACCTGTGTACAATGGATCTGAGTTTGAATCCCAGCTTTGTCACTTACTCCTTCTGGGACCTTAGGCAAGCCACTTATCTTCTCTGGGTCTCAGTTTCCTCTTCTTTAAAATGAGGGGGTTGGACTATATGATTTCTAAGGTCCCTTCCAGCTTTAGATTTAGGATCATCCTATAAACTAGGAATATTTAGCTTAGAGCTAAATCTTGGTGGGGGGTGGGGAGGGAAAAATATACCTCTGTCTGTGTGAAGGGCTGTCATGTAGATGAAGGATTAGTCATCTCTGCTTGGGCCCAGAAGGTAGAACTAACACTGGTGGTTGGAAACTTCAAAGAGGCAGATTTAGGCTTGACACATGGAAAAACTTCCTAATAATTAGGGCTGTCAAAAAGTGGAATGCCTCAGGAGGTAGTGGGTTTTCCTTTATTAATAATTGAATTATTATGAACTTGGGAATGATGTAAAGATATTCATTTTGGGGTATGGGTTGTACAAGATGGTTACTAAGTTCCCTATTGTAATGATAATGTAATTTGAATTTGGAGATCCCTTTGTGTTGGCAAAAGTAGCAGGTTCTTAGCACTTAGTAACTGATCAAGCCTCTGTTGGGGAAACAGAAGGAATGAACTCCTGTCTCCTGTTGCTGATGTAATAGGAAGGGGTTGGTTGAAATAGGAAGTAGCTAATACTGTGTATATAAGAAAAGCCCCAGAGAGGCATAGTCAGAATTTCTTGGGACCAGCATCTCGTGGCAGAGCAGCTACAGAAGAGAGAATCGAGAACTGAGCCAGAATTTCCTGAAAACTTGTGGTGGTGGAGCTTCTGAATAGGGGCCCAGGAGCCAGGAGCCCAGGAACCCAGGTGACAGAGGAGCTCAGGGGCCCAGGAGAAGACTGAGGAAGCATGACTGGGATGCTGAGACTTTGTCTGTTTGTGGCGTGGTTGAGTCTTGAATTCCTGGAAGCAGAAATTGTGAAGGATTTGATATAGACTGGACCCTGTGAACTCCAGTGTGGAGCAGGACCTACCCAGAAAGCTGGACAAGGAACTGGGAGTTGTCTGCCATTGGACCCAGGTGACAATCTGGTGAATCCAGGTAGAATCTGGGACCATGGAAGGGGATCCAAGGAATCTGAGAACAGGCCCCAAGTCAGGATGAAAAGACCTCTCCATGTGTACTGAGTAATGATGAAATTGTAGTTTACTAGTTACTTAGGGGTGGAGGGTTGTGCATGATACTTAGTAATTGATTGCTGAATAAGTGACTGATTGAGTTAATCAAGTGTGCCCCATGAGTAGAAGACTTTGACTATTATACTTTAAGTTGATTGTTATTGATAAGTGACTGATTGAGTTAACTTAGTTGCTCCATGAGTGGAAGACTTTGACTATTGTACTTTAAGATGATTGTTCTTCTAAATATTGTGACCACTTTGGTGAAAACTATGTAGCCATTTTAATGATAAGCTGTTGTGAATACTATATTGTGATTTTCTGTGATAAGTTGTAATATTGTGAATGCTGTACCTTGATTTTCTGTGAATGTTTTGCTTTGATTTGTTTTGGAATAGAGTGTTCAGTATACTGTGTAATCAGAACCTTAAAGGCTGTTCACATAGAATTCTTCCGGAAAGCTGCTCGTGCATGGCATTACACCTATATATTCTAATTTCTCTGAATTTGTGATTATTATTCTTTTAGCAAAAGCTATTGTCTTCTATGCTTAATTCATAGAGAGGTTTTCAGGTTCTGGTAAAGTCCCAGGGATAAGGCATATCTATTAACCTGTGCAGTTACCTAATGACTCTAGGGGCGGAGTGATTAAACCAATTGACCCTAAGGACTTCATTATCTTAAAATAAGTAATAACATAACAAGTACCTTCCATTCAGGTGTGATACACCATGACTGAAGGCAGATTTCTTCCCTGGCTGCTATCTAAACTAGAACTCCATTTCCCACTTTGATTACCAAGAAGTTTGGTCAGCAAGCAGTTTTTGGTAGAACTTGAGAAGGCTATATGTTACATGAATGTGTGCATTTCAAGCCTTAGGAATTTGGAACGGAGTTACATTTACCCCTTAATATTCTTTCTCAAATCATCCTTAATAGAAAATGTGATTGGTTCAATTACCTTAATTTTCTTCTAGTCTATTTGGGTAATGGAGACTGCAGTATAGCTGGCGCTGCCTCTTTGGGAGACTTGATCCTTGAAAAGAACCTTATCATTCAGATCAAATGTATAAAGTAAAAATGGATCCTGAAATGACCCTTGGTATAATTACTTGCAGTGCTATGATTCAAGTCAAATTAGGAATACTAATAAAATGCATAGTTGCTATCCAATGATTCATCAATCGAATCAAATGGTGATAAAACATGAGAGCAGTTCTAAGTGTGGTATGTTCTATGTATGCAAACACAACAAGAACAATAATTACTACTACTACTACTACTACTACATATTGATTTGTAGCTGAAATCTCTTAGATGTATTTTCTTCCCCTATTAAAGTGTGATTTCCATGAGAGCAGGGATAGTTTTACCTTTCTATTTGTATCTCTGGTGCTTAGCACAGTGTTTGTGTATAATAAATCCTTAATAAATATTTTCTCATTTATTCATTCATTTATAATAATATCTTATATTTTAATAGTTTGGTCCAAAGTGTAGTCTCATTTATGATTTCATATGTTTGTCACAGCTTCTACAGAAGTCCCATTTCAACACTTCATCATGGCATAGAGGTAAATATTGATAGACTTTTCCAAAGTCTATGTCAACAGAGCTCAAGATCTTGCAGATTGTATCGAGCAAAAAAGATTGTTAGTATGGTACCAACAATAGACTGTCTCCTGCCCCATATCCAGGCTAAGTATTGAGAGGTCTGCCACCAGCATTTGGTGAGGAATTGTTTGGCCATGTCAATCCATCAAAGAAAAATTACAGTAAGAGAAGCAGAGTGATGGGGTGGGGTGGGGCAGGAAGGTAGTGTGAAGGAAAACACAGATTTTCAACCATTTGTACTTGAGTTTAATTTCTGGTACTCTTGATGTGAGATCTTTGTTTAATAATCAAACAATTGACAGGCTACTGGGTACCAAGTTTTTGAAAGGATATTGATTAACTTGAAAGCATCCAGAGGAGATTTACCAGGATGATGAAGGAACTTGAGTTTATGCTGTAAAAGGGTTGATTGAAAGTACTAGTGATATGACCTGGAGTCAGGAAGATGAGTTCAAATCTGCCTTAAGATAGTTACAAGTTGTGTGATCTTGGGCAAATTACTTAATGTCTATTTGCTTCAAATGTAGAATAGGGATAATAATAGCACCTACTTCCCAGAGTTGCTATGAGGATCAAAGGAGATAATATTTATAAAACTTTTAGCACAGTGTCTGGCATATATATTTTATGTATATGTAAATGCTATATAGATGTTATTGTTATTATTATTTGGCTTAGGACATACTTGAAATCATTCTTTAAGTGTTTAAAGAGCTGCAAAATGGAAGATGGGCTAGAATTGTATTATTTGGCCCCAGAGAGCAGAACAATAGATAGAAGTTAAAAAGAGATAGGTATAATGTAAATATGTCCTAAAAACTAAAGCTATCTATAAATGGAATATAATATTTCTAGAGATAGTGGGCTCTCTGTCACTGAAAGTCCTCCACTAAGTATGAATAGCTACTTGTTGAGGCCATTGTAAAAGTGATTTCTGATATCAGATATAGATTGGACTAGATGACCACTGAGGTCACTTGCAACTCTATCACTGTGATTCTCGACTAATTAAACCATATTAACATGAACATTTTTCCCTATAAAAAAACCAGAAGAAACAAAGAAATTTCAGCTACATAACAGGCATTTATATAGTACGTTAAGGGTTGAAAAGCACTTTACAATTGATATTTCATTTGATACTCTCAATAACCCTGGGGGAGTGACTGTTATTATTATCTACATTTTCAAGTTGGGAAACTGAGGCTGACAGAGGCTCAGCATCACATATCTAGTAAGTGTCTGAGGCTGGATTTGGGCTCAAGTCTTCCTGCCTTCAGGTCCTACACTCTAATTTACTGTGCCTCCTTGATGTCTAAATGAAAGAAGGGCTCACATTCCTTAGATAGAAAAATAAAAGAATTGGTAGATTCTATTTAATCTCCTACCTAAAGATCTATATAATTTCTTTTATCTTTTTTTTTTTTGGAGGGCAATTGGGGTTAAGTAACTTGTCCAAGGTTATTTGGCTAGTTTTTGTGTGTGTGTGGGTGTGTGGGTGTTAAGTGTCTGAGGCCGGAACCGAACTCGGGTTCTCCTGACTTTGGGGCTGGCGCTTTACTCACTGCGCCACCTAGCCACCCCAGATCTACATAATTTTAAGGTACACTTGGTTACCTTGCCTTGCAATGCTCATGATGATCAAAAGCAAGAGAAGTGTCATAAAGATAACCGCAGCTGATGTGTCGATAGCTATTGTCAAGGATAAAGAAGCAGAGACATCCTACAAAAATACCCCCCTCCCAAACAAACAAAAACAAAAATGCTAAATCAACATGTTCCTTAATGCTTACTGACTTCAATGCAAAAGAGGATAGGGGAAGATAATAAAAACATTATGGAAAATGTGGTTTGCTCTTAAGGAACTAAAGTCACCAAAGGCTTTTATAATGGATTACTGAGAAGTTCCACACGTATGTGGTATGGATACTTTGTGCTAGAAGGTCCTGGGCATCTTAGTAAACACTGAACAACATCACAAAAATGAAACTAACTATATCTTGACAAACAGCGAATAGCTGCTTGTCAGTGTGGGGATCATTTAGGAATCACCTGGCTTTTTGCAGTCCGACCCTTGACTAGTTAGAAAAAAGGAACACAGGGCACATTCATGTCGGAGGCAGCATAATTTTGAAAGCATAAAAGTATCACTATCCAAGATATCCAAAAGATATGATAATGAATGTTTGGGAACAGTCATAGACCATATTATTACCAAAAAATAAGGGCATCAAGAGGACATCAATAACTTGTGACCCATATACTTCTATTCTCATTTCTTTAATATCTTTATGGGAATTATTTACACGTATGTGTAATGGGGATGGGAATATGAAGATCTTCCCTGCCCATAAATAGACCTAGGGGGGATTTTGAAGACCTTCCCTGCTTTGAAAGTAAACTCTGCCCCCTAATAGACTGAATGTTATCACATGGAGTCTGTGATGGAGGGAATTTGCTGAAGGGTAGAGCAGAGCCCACAGGAAGCTTCCCTGCTGTGATGATAAACTTTGCCCCCTAATAGGCTAAATATAGTCACATGGAACCTGTGGTGGGAGGAGTTCGGCTGAAGGGAAGCAGGCCCCCAGGAAGCTGGTAGTGAGAGCTAGTCAGACTCTGGGGGGAGAGTTTGCTCATTAAGGAGATAGAGAGGTTTGTGAGTACATATTGATTTTGTATTGGTTTGTGGCAAGGCTAAAGGATGGCATGGCTTTCAGTGTTATTATGGCTTCTGAATGTCTTTGGTACTATGATGGAATTGGCTTACTGGTTTTGGGATTCGGTTTTCTGGTGTCTAAATAAATGTTTCAGTTCTGTTCTCTACCTGGAGAATCTGATATATTTTGTGATCAAATGTCATGCAATACTTATAGTCACGGTCTTTGTCGTGATCATGGGTGCTGTAAATATTGCATTCACACTACAGTATGTCAAGTGTATCCTTGAAAGAAAATATGAGAAAGGAAAAGATAGGCTTGTGTAAATGATTTTCTACAGCAAACCTTATCTTTAGAGCCAGGAAATTGATTGAAATATACAAAGAATACAAAATCCCAGTGTTTGTTAGTTAATAATAACAACAAAATAAAGCATTTTATTGAATAGAGAAAAATTCATCCTGAAAGGTTCTCCTCCAAGAACAAATCTCTCATGTTTATGTCAATTCCTTGTTAAATGTAACAACAGAGATACTTCAGTGATTCCTTCTGATGATCACTATCAGGTGAGGTATGGAATGAGGGGATATATGCCGACTGAAGGTGTTTGCAACTACATGGAAAAGGCCCAGGGGAGCTCAAATGGAAGAGGGCTTCCATATAGACAATGACATCTCGCAGATCCTCCTGTTCATCAATAGCATTGTGCCAATTGTATCAAGGTCCCAGAGACTACAGAGCCTCCTCAGGTGATCCATAACCACTCAGAAAAGTTCAGTTTAAAATCACACATTTTTTGATTACTTTCTTTTTTATTTAGTATTTTATTTTTCCCCAGTCACATGTAAAAACAATTTTTAATATGTGTTTTTAAAACTTTGAGTTCCAGGGTGGCCAGGTAGCACAGCAAGTAAGAGCACCGGCCCCAGAGTCGGGATGACTTGTGATCAAATCTGGGCTCAGACACTTAGCACCCACTCAGAAACACCTGGCTATGTAACCTTGAGCAAGTTACTTAACCCCAATTGCTTTAAAAAAAAACAAAAAAAAACTTTTGAGTTCCATATTCTCTTTTCCTCTCCACCTTCCCCCTTCTCCCATTGAGAAGGCAAGCAATTAGATATAGATTATATATGTGTAATCATGCAAAACATATCCATATAAAATAACATATTTATATAAACTTTAGTATTCGCAAAGAGCTTTCTTTACAAAAATCTATCAGATATTATCAGTCTCACTTTACAGATGAGGAAACTGAGACTCTGAAGGGTCAGATGTCTTGCTATGATCACATAGTCAGTGCAGCACCCCCTCTAGGCTCTCTCATCAGCTCCAATCAGCTTTGGTGGGCTGGGTCCCTGTTTCAACAATGCAATATTCACAATGCCTATGGTAATTATAAATATGCTGATGTGGTTATTAATCACATAATATACCAGGCTCTATATATGGGGAATAAAGCTAGAACATTTACTAAAATACCAAATAACTGAGTCCCAAAACCAGAAAGTCAAAGGCATCAGAGTAGTTATGAAGTTGACACACATAGTTAATGTAGTAAACACCCACATTCTCAAGCCTTTAAAATGGAACAGGCTACCTCAGGCAAAGGTCCTCCTCTCTCCACTCACAACAACTGCTCAGTGTCCAGGAAGCATGCTCCCAGCAGTTCCAGCCCCCGAAGTTCTGGTCCCTGGCAGTCCTCAGCAGGAGTCCTTAGCAGAAATTCTGGCTGGCTCAACAAAAAAGGGGTTCACGCCTCTGCCTCCACCTCGGCAGCTAGCCGCTGCTGCTACTGCTGCCAGTCACCGCAGGAACTCTAGCTTGGCTTCCGCTTCCTCTAGCTCCACCCCTTCCTGCTCTGTCAGCAAATCCAATGGGACATGGAAAATCTTTAAATCCCATAACCCTTACAGTCCCACATAGGACAGCTGACTACTTTTCCCCTAAGGGTTGAGAGGATGTCTAGTAGTATCATTAAAAATTCCCCAGCCAGTATATTTCCCAATATCAGTCAAGAAGAAATCTAGTAACTTCCAGAAAAAGGTGTTTGCAGGGGAAGTATATAAAGAATAGTAGTTGCAAAACTTTTTTCCCAAATTAGGAGCATACTCTCCCTCTGCACCCACAAGGTCCCTGGGTAATGTGGGCTGAAACATAAAGTGCATTCATCATGAGGCACATGGGGAGAGAATACACATGACCAAGCATTATCTCCTGAATCTTGGTCTTTTTTTTTTTTGTTTTTTGTTTTCTTCTTTTGTAGAGTTCTCACGAGGGCCCCCTAAGCTCAGCTCTCTATTGGTCTCCAAGGATTAGTATTTTTCTAAACACCTAAAGCTGCTATTGTCTTTGGAGGACTGTCTTTAAATCTCACTCTGCAGGGACTTCCTCTGTCACTGGCTCCAGCAGATTATGCTACTAAGGATGATTGCCAGTGGGACTCCGATGATTCTGATGAATCTGCCACTGTTAATGGGATCCCAGGACCTCCCAAACATCCTTGTTGCCTGGATACTCCCATCTGAGGATACTAAGTCATCTAAAACAGGAAAGAATAAACAGAACAGAAGCAAAGACGTATTCAGGGTCACGTGGTAGCTACATGTGGGTGAAAGCAGCCATTTTCCCTCCTCCAGGGGGCGCACATCTCTCCTCTTCACTTGAAAGTTGACAAGGAGGCTGAGAGATCATTCATTGCTATGCTTTGTCTGTAATTCTGTTCTGGCTCAGCATCTTTGAAGTTATCCATCATTTTACCTCTGGAGCCAATTAGAAAGCTTTTCATCATCATGTAATACTAGCCCCTTTAATCATTTATGATCCAAAACTGATTTTACAAAGTTCGAAATGTAGGATTGGTAAAGTTAGGGATGTTTATGTATACTTTGTGTGACCCATGAGGAAAGGTAAATGTGAGCATGAGCATGCTGTAGGAACTGGGCTCTCATTGGCTATCCCCACCCCTCCCTTACACTAGTAGATATCTGAGACAGGACCAGGTCTCTTGACTCCACATCAAGAACCTATCCATTATTACGTGCTGCTTGATAATTGCACAATGCATTATCCAACCAGCACATATATATTGGATAAGCACCATAGACGAGTTAGGCTCATAATTGAAGACAGAAGAGAAGGAAGAGAGATGTTTAGATTACCTTTTAAAAATAGTATAATGTAAGCCAGCCCTGGAGTCAGGAGGACCTGAGTTTAAATCTGGCCTCAGATTTAATACTCAACTAGCCGTGTGACTTTGGGCAAGTCACTTAACCTCAATTGCCCTGTCTTCCCCCCCCCCCCCCCCCCCCCATTGCTTTAAATGATCCCAAGCTGCTTCCCGACCAAAAAAAAAAGATATTTTTAACACATCTGTGAAAAGTCAAAATTGTGGATGACCCAAAGGGCAATGGTAATGTATGGTGGCTTTAAATCGACTGCAGGGTATAAACAATGGTGACTTGAGTAAAAGAAGTAGCATAAAAACTATCATTTGGGAAATGTATGATTGGAAAGAGAGGTGAGCTAGTCATATAGCACAGCTGAGGGGATAACAGAATCTTGCATGTTTTTCTGGTTTTAGAGAAAGAGTTAGACAGGCCTTTTGTGCATCAGATAGATTCTTTGGAGGATTAATGGGAATACAGAGACAAGAAGTGCTCAGGATGACAAGATTAGGTTGTCATAATCTGCACCGAGGGGAGGCATCTATATTAGCTTTCACTATGAGCAAAGGATTGTGCTAAACTCTGGAGATACAAAGACAAAAGTGAAATAAGACATGCTCTCAAAGAAATTCAATGGTTTTTTTTTTAGGAAATGGATATTCGTTGGTCTTTCTTATTCATATTTACTAGGTTTTCTCTTATATCATTTCCTTTGCTCCTTCCCAGAGAACCATCCCTCATCAGAAATACTTTTTTTAAAAATAAAAAATATAAAGAAGAAAAAAATCAGTGAAATAATCAAGATGTTGAAAAGGTCTGATGTTATATGTGATGTTCTATACTTGTGGACCCTGAACTCTACAAAGTAGCTGGAGAAGAGAAGAGGTGTCTTCTCATGTCTCTTCTTGGGAGTCAAGTCTGTCTTTAGTTATTCTTAACATTCAGTTTTAATTGTTCAATGATTATCATTTCCAGTTATATTGCTGTAGTCATTGTACATATCATTTCCCTGGTTCTGTTCACTTCACTTGCCATCAATTCACACAAGTCTTTTCATGTTTTCTCTATTATTTGTGCTCATTATCATAACGCAGAAATTAATATTCCATTACATCCATGTGCCACAATGTGTTTAGGCATTCCACAACTGAAGGCATTAGCTTTGTTTCTAACTCTTTGCTACCATAAAAGCATGGCTATTAGGGTCTTTCTTTTACTCAATGATCTCCATATGGGGATATATACCTAACAGTAGAATCTCTGAATAGAAGGGTAGAGACATTTTAGCCACTTCATTTGCATAATCCTTTTTTTTTGCTTTTTGGAGGGCAATTGGGGTTAAGTGATTTGCCCAAGGTCACACGGCTAGTTTTTGTGTTAAGTGTCTGAGGCAGGATTTGAACTCACATCCTCCTGACTCCTGACTACTCACTGCTCCACCTAGCCGCCTCCATTTGCATAATTCTAAATTGCTTTCCAGAGTACTTATACCATTTCATAATCTGTCTAACGGGCCTGTCAACATCAGCTTCCCATCTTTAGTCATATTTGTCCCTTTGCTATGTATGAGGTTGTTTTGCTTTGCAGTTATCTAATTATTAATGAAATTGTTCTTTCAGGAGCTTAACAGAAGACATGTATATGTACATGTACATATATACACATACATCATATATACATGCACACACACATATGAATTTGTATACATGTGATGTACAAAATGACTGCAAAAAGTGTCTCTAGCAGGTAAAGGCAGGGTGTCGGGGAGGGAACCCAGAAAGGTAGGCATTTTGACTCATTCAGAAGTATATTCCTTTTCAACTGAAAGTCATCCTAGCCCCCTTAAGACTTTTATCTCAACAGTGAGGATTTATTGTTATCAGGTACAAGCAGATGTTAAATTGGCAGTGATAACCTGAAAGTGGATTTTTGACTTCTAGTCCAGTGTTCTGAATAGTCTGGTAGTCTTATCTCTGTCTAATTTAGATCCTCAGGAAGCAGAAATGAGGGCTCTGGGTATGTATACAGGCCTTCTTCTCAAAATCTCATGACCTTTTCTCATTCCTTTTCCTTACTGATATCTCTGCAGTGTTTGACTGCTGGCCACTCTCTTCTTGGGGATGAGCCTTCTTCTCTCATGTTTTGTGCCTCTGCGCCTTGTTTCCCCTGTCTGATGTTTCCCTTTTAATCTCCTTTTCAAGATCCTTATCCATGTCTACCCTCTAACTGTGAGTATTCCTCAAGGTTCTGTCCTTCGTCCTCTGCTCTTTTCTCTCTCTATTCTCCCACTTGAGTACCTCATCCGCTCTTTCAGTTTTAATGATCATTTCTACTCAGTGGTATTCAGATCTCAATATCCAGCTCCAGCATTCACATGAGTGAGGCATCTCTAATTGCCTATTGACTGTTTTGAATTGGGTATCCCCCCAGGCATCTCAAACACATCATGTCCAAAGCAGAATTCACGCCCTCTTTTCCTGTGGAGATCTTCTGTGGAGTCTCCCATCATCCTCTCAATCCCCCAGGTGAGATAATGTTATCCTTGTCTTTGCCTTCCTTCACTCTACATCTGTTGACAGATTGTGTTGTTTCTACTTGCACAGCATCTCCCAAACACATCTTCACTGAAATAATCGATGGTTTAATTTAGGCCTTTGTCACATTTCACCTGTTCTCCTAGATGGTCTCCCCACCTCAAATATCTCCCTACTGTAATACATTGTCCACATAGCTGCCGAAGTATTTTAGTTACATAGTTTGACTGGGTAACCACTCCCACCTCCCCACCTCCAAGCCTTCCCAATCAGTAAACACCAGGAACTCTTAAGTATAGGATCAAATTGCCATTTAGAAAGACCAAGGCCGCCCACTGCATCCTGGGCCATCGCCAGTCATCTTGACCATTGTCTCGCCTCTGGACTTTGATGACTCTGGAGTGGGACCAATGGCTCTGTACAGCTCTGCCTCAGGGAAATCAAGGCATTAGTCTTGGGTCCTCTTGAGGAAAGAAGGACGGCCCCCAACCATAATAGGAATAGAAACAAATCCTTCTGTTTGTCTTTTAAAGCTGTTCACACCAACATACTGTTCAGTCCAGACAAACTTGTCCTATTTACTGTATTATCACATGGGACGTTCCATTTCCAGTCTCCCTGCACTTACACATTTCTTGCCTGCAATGAGCTTCTACGTCACTCTCGTCTCTTGTAACCTCTGGTTTCTTTCAGGACTCACTTCAAGTGCTTTCTTTTTTTTTTTTCTTTTTTTTGTGAGGGAGGGGGAAAGACAAGGCAATTGGAGTTAAGTGACTTGCCCAAGTTCACACAGCTAGTAAGTGTGTCAAGTGTCTGAGTCTGGATTTGAACTTGGGTCCTCTTGATTCCAGGGCTGGTGCACCACCTAGCTGCCTCTTCAAGGTGCTTTCTGCAACTGGCTTTTCTGGATCCTTCAAACTGCTAGTTCCACACCCCTGCAGTTTACCTTGTAATTTTTTTTTGTGTGTGTAGTTTATATATCTCCCTATACATGTGTATCTGTCAAGGACAGACAGTCTTTTGCTTCCATCTTTTTATTCCCTGTGCCTGCCTGGCACATAGTATATACTTAATAAATGCTTGTTGATTCAAATCATACCTTATTTCATTAAAAATATTTATAAAACTGATTAAAATTTCCAGGAACTCTATAGAAACATCTGAATACAGAAACATATTTAGAAAACAACACTAAAGCTACTATTAATCTATATATCCATTAATTTTCCCTGTCATGTAAATAGTGGATAAATGATCTTTTCTATAATTTTTCACTTCAATCTAATTAATTTTGCAACATGTAGTCAGAAGTTGAATATGTTAATTTCTTCCTCAAACCCTGGCCATTGTTTGGCAGAATACAACAGGTGTTCAGTGTTAATTGTTCTCACTAATGCTAGATTGCTTCCTTCACTCAGTTAATACCCTATTAGCTAGACTAATTCAAAAGTGTACTTTCTCTAAATTAAACCATAGCATTTCAGCTGTTCAGCAGTTTTTTACTCTGCCTTGCTGTCTTCTTACAGGCCCTATCCATGGACGCGTGGCTCAACCCTACCTATTTAGCGTACGCTGTACAACTGATGAGGTGCTTGGGCCTGTGTGCTCAGACCCCAATTTCAAAAGCGTCTTTCTCTCTAGCCTTAGAGCATAATCTCTGCCCATCTCTCCCCGCCCCCTGCACTAAGCTCAGCAATCACTTATGACTAGGCCCCAGTCAGATGTTCCCATACAATAATGCAAGTGAAAACTCCACCGGGTTATCTGTACGAACTCCCTAGCTCATCATATACATCCTGTATTCCTCATTATGTAGACCTTAGGCTAGAGATATATGTATACTCCTGTGTGGGATTGAAACCACTGCCAGATCTTCAAAACTTGAGTCTGAGTTGGAAATCAGAAAAGGTCTTTATTCTTTCTCATGAGATAGGGCACAGTCCTTGTGGCTCGAGGGACATCCACCAGGGAGTGCAAATTGCTGAAGCTTGAAGGTTATCCTAATCCTACCCTGGCCCACTCTGTCTGGTCTCACCTTTGGTCAGGTGAGGTGGGCTCACAATCTCAAGCTAATCAGCGCAAAGCAATATCAATCCTTCATTACCATAATTATTCTTGAATTAGTATCTTATCAGAGGATGGTGTTTTCCAATCCCTCATTATGTTACAGTTGACAATCCTTTATTATCATAATTACTCACTTGACCCTTCTACCCAATCAGTAGGAAACATCCTTCAATGCCTTACTTGTGCATATCTACACACCAAACTGAGGGGCAACCAATGAGAAGAAGGCTAGTGCTGTTTCCTTTAAGTTTCCTTACCTCATTCCTGGGCCTGTGGAAACTTAACTCTTTGCTATCTCTCACACTCTCAACATCCATATTGTCAAACCTGACATTGATGGGTGGCAGACTGGGCGTTTCTTGGTCAACCCTGACCAACAGTTTACTTAGTGACATTTCAATTCTAAAACCACACCTCCATGTAGCCTCTCCTTTGGCTATTTCCCAGTGAATTCTGGGCAATACACCTGAGTAGAAGATATTAAAAGGGCATGTTCCTTTAAGAACTGACCACTCTTTAACCACTCCCTAATCGCACCCTGACTCACATAGTTAGCATGTTTGGCACATGTTTTTCTATAGTTTATCCTATATAAACTTTAACTGTACCCCTTTGAGGTTGCAGGTTCCCTAAGAACTCTTGCCTGCTGTATAGCATAGCAATAAATCTTTGCCACTTTGACTTAAAGAATGCTTAAGCCCGTGAATTCATTCCAGATTGCTTTCTGGGAATTCTGATTTTTGGGGTTACTGGAGATTGAATCGCATCACAACCAGTAGCATAACTTTCCATTTTAGCAAAAATACGATTTGCTTTTTGTATGATAGGCACTGGTCTTGTACATTCACATGGAGTGGGAAGACAAAGATACTTCGAAATCTTTACCTGTGGAGGGAATATCCACATTGATGAAATTAAGGATCCACAAAAATATGTAAACATTTTATCCAATTCTTACTTCACGATATCATTATAAAGAGCATATTCTACCTCTTGTGAAACTTACCTGTTTGCAAGTTCTTCCCCCTACTGTGCTATTTGTAAGCTATTTGCAGAAGTGAGGCTGTCTCTGGTTTTGCTTAGCACAGTGCCCTTTGCAGTGCAGAAGCTTAATCAGTGCTTATAAGATTGGCTATGTAGAGAAACATTTTCACTTTCCTTCATTGTGTGGATGGTAAGACAATCAGCAGTCCAGATCTGTTAATTCGCAGATTTGTTATAGGAGCCTCCTGCATTTAGCTATAATTAACAAACTTCATTCCTCACCAAGAAATGACTTCTTTGTTCCTCATTTGTACTCATTGGTAGAAAATGCTCCCAAACTCTCCTCTCTAACCTGATCCTGCAATTCTGAAACAGAAGAGACAAATCAAATAAGTTTATATTGTGTTTGTGTACACAAAGGAATAGCTTTCTTCGTGTGTTTTAGGTTCTTAGAAGCAGGGCAGACACCTAAGCCTAGCTACAGCAGCAGAGGAATTCAAAGTCACTAGGAGAGATATGAAAGGAGGAAATCCCCCCTGGTGCTTACAGTGCAATTAGGCCCTAGGCTTCTCTTGCTTCTCCTTGGCATTTCTACTTTTAAAAACTTTGTGATTGAAATAAACTTTGTATTAAAAATACCTCCAGTGGGGCTCAGGAGCTTAAAGGCCTAATCACACAAATACATAAAACTCAAGTGTTAAGTTAGCTCCTGACCGTTAGGTCAGCCTCTGGATTTCTTTTATAGACCCTTCAAACATTATCATTGTTCCTAGGCACTTGATAAGGGCCCAAATGATCATATATTGTCCCATGTACAATGCCAATGCTATAACAATCTAACGACTACATTCATTTCCTTTCATTTCAAGCTAAACCAGGATACTGTCATTTGAAAATAAGAAAGTATTATGAAGCATTACAAACCAGATGGGGATGGTTTTTTTTTTAATGGAATAGTGTTACAGAGTTATCTCAGAGTTACCGTGGTTAGCTGACATTAATTCCAACTGCATAGTACTGACACCATTATATTTTAAATCTCTGAACCTTCCTTGAGGGGATGCTTTCCTTCTGATTCTCCCTTTGCCTACTCCTCACCACTCTGTCCTTGCACTTTCCTCCAAACCCTCTTCCTGTGGTGTTGTAACAGCTATACAGTGACCACTTTCTGAGTGATTATTCCCCAGCCTTCTGCAATCCCCACAATGTTTTATGTGGCCTGAGGGCTTAGGGGGAAGCATCATTCTCTTTCTCCCCAGCCCACTCACTCCCTGGGAAGGAGGAGGGAGTGGGAGCAATCTGGCCATTATATCTCCTGGCAGCTGGGAGTTGGGCTGATAAGTAACTCCCTGGAGCTCTGGATTCAAAAGAATTAGCTCAATGGCCTAAATTCATAGCTTTTGTTCCTACCTAAATTGAATGTTTTTGACTTTACCCCTACTAGGTAGAATATTCTTAGACTGGAAGGAACAGCAGTCTTTATGTCTAATACTAATATAAAGACTTTTTCCATGGAGGAAATAATCTAGAACTAGTTAGGAGGAAAGCTATTATATGGATTTAAATATGACATTTTGGAAGGAGTATTCATCCCTTCTTCCCCATTTAAAAAATGGGGCAACATATATGCATGCACATACATGTATGCACATATGTACGTGTATAAACATATGTGTGTATACATTTATACATCTATTTTGTTTAGTCATTTTCAGTCATGTCCAGCTTTTTGTGACCCCCCATTTGGGGTTTTCTTGATAATGGAACGGTTTGCCATTTGCTTCTCCAGCTCATTTTACAGATGAAGAAACTGAAGCACACAGTGTTAAATGACTTGCCCAGGGTCCCACGGCTATTATGTGTCTGAGGCTACATTTGAACTCAGGTCTTCCTGAACTCCAGGCCGGGCACTCAATCCCCTGTGCCACCTCACTGCTCCTATATGTACCTGTATGTATATCTAAATGTCACCACCATTTCCTAATATACTACCCTTCCCCAATGAACCTTTCTTTCTTACAAAGAAAAATAGGCCAAGCCAATTGAAAAAGCAACCAAATCTGACAACACATCTTATCTTCTACATAGGTCAAGAGGGCAGCTGTATTCAGTGACCTTTTTGTACTTGCCCAAAGCTCCCATAGCTCCAGCTCTCTTCACCCTTTTAAGTTAAAGTCCTTGCTTCTTAATTCACTGGGCCCACACAGAAGCAAGGAAATCCTTTTACCCTTGTATTCACTGTCATACTCGACACAGTAACAATTCCAAACTTCATTTCTCAAGCCTTTCATGGTACCCTTCCCCCATACTCTCAGTAGAAGACCTTGCCTCATATTTCACTGAAAAAAAGAGACCATTTGCTAAAAGCTCCCTCTTCTCCCTTCTTCCTCAGTTTGTCATTCAGATATCTCCCATTCAGAGATCTTCCTTGCTTTTTTTTGAGGGGGGAGGGCAGGGCAATTGGGGTTAAGTGAGTGGCCCAAGGTCACACAGCTAGTTTTTATGTTAAGTGTCTGAGGCTGGATTTGAACTCAGGTCCTCCTGACTCCAGGGCTGGTGTTCTATTAACTGCTCCACCTAGCCTCTCCCTACTCTCTCCTTCCTCACAGGAAGGGATGGCCTTTCTTCTAGTTAAAGCAAATCCCATTACATGTACAAGTGATCCCATTCCATCCTATCTTTGCCAGAATATCGCTCTTTCCATCATCTTCACCTTCTTGTTTTTTCCATTTCAATCCCTCTCTGTATACTGGCAACTTTTCTACTGCCTACAAACATACTCATGTCTCCTCCACCTCAAAAAACCCTCACTTGATCTCTCCATCCCCTAAGCTCTCATTCCATATGTCTCCCTTTTGTAGCTGACCTCCTTGAGAAGGCTGGATGAAACCAATACGTCTACTTTCCTTCTTGATGCTCTCTTTCAGATTTCTCCACAGTCTGACTTCTGACCTCACTGGAAACCGCCCTCTCCAAAGTTACCAAATGATATCTTGATTGCCAAGTCTGATGGCCTTTCCTCATTCTCATCTCTTCATCTTTCTTGAGCTCTCTGCCACCCTTGACACTTAGGATCGCCCTCTTCTCCTGGATATTCCTCTCTATTTTTGTGACACTTCTCTGTCCTGGTTCTCTTCCTACCTGTCTGACTACTCCATCTTAGTCCGCTTTGCAGGATTGTCCTTCAGGTCACACTTGTGAGCATTATAAAAATGGGTCTGATTCAACTGTCTTTTTGTGTTTTTAATTTTTAATTTAATTTAATTTTTAATTTAATTCACATAATTTTTCTTGGGGTGTGCTGTTCTTGAATTTCTACTTTGTTCTGTATCTCTTCATAAAAATCTTTCCATGTTTCCCGGGATTTCTCATATTTGTCATTTCTTATGGTACACTAGCATTCTATATACTGTGTTCAAAAATTTTACATTAGGTCATTACTCTTTTCCCTTTACAGTTTTTTTCTTGATGCTACAAAGAATGATGCTCTGAATAATTTGTTATACTTAAGACCTTTCTGTCAATGCCCTCCTTGGGGGTATATGCCCAGTAGAGTATATGCCACTGGATCTAAAGGTATAGCAGTATAGTTCTCAAATGACCAATGTCGCTTTCTTGCAGAGTCCAAATTATTGTCCAGGATGGTTGAACGACTGCATAGCTCTGCCAACAGCGTATTAATGTCAATTTTCCATTTCCCCTGACACTAGTTGTTTGTGTTTGTGTGCTTTTGTCTTTGACAAATTGATAAGTGTGATCTTTGGGTGATTTTAATTTTCATTTCTCTCATTATTAGTTATTTGGAGCCTTTCCTCCCATAGTTGTTGATTGCATTTCTTCTTTTAAAAATGTCCATATCCTTTGAACAACCACTTCTCTATTGAGGAAGGGCTTTTGCTTTTATGTATTTGTACTATTTTCTTACATAGCTTGAATATCAGACTTTCCCGATGAGTTCATTTTTTCAGAGTAGATGGCTACCTATGCAGCATAATTGACTTAGAGCTAAAAGAAATATTCACCATAATCTTGTTCAACTCCCCCATTTCATACATGAGGAATTTCATTCTTAAATATTAAATGACTTATCCAAGTTCATGGAACAAGTTAGCATCAAAGGTGGGACTCCTCAAAACCCTGACCTCTTGCATTTAGTCACTTTTAATCATTTTCTTCTTGCTCCTAATTATTTTCCCCACTGACTGTTTAGATTTTACTCATCTTTCATGAATCTTCCAAGAGCTTTGGATAGAAATATGTGTTTAATAAATGTTTGTTGAGTTGAGCTGAAAATAGAAACAAAGTTGAGGAGCATAATACTAAATCCTGATCACACCCTATTTAATAGGGTGATTATATTACACAATTTTAACTGGGTCCTCACTAGCAAGACAACTTTTAACACCTCTTTAATTGATTAATTAATGTACTCACCACAGGAACTCTTCCAAACCTTTTCCTCATTCTTCAGGCTTCTCATTGTACCCCTTTCTTACCCTCTTAGTTGAAAAACTTGCCACAGATTTCTTTGAAAATATTGAGGCCATTTGCTGACAGCTCCCTCTTCTTCCTTTCTCTTCCTCTTATCATTCAGATGAATTCCTTGACTAACTCCTTTATCCTTGTCTCACAGGAAGATGCCATCTTTCTTTTTTGTTATATGCATGAATGATCCTATTCAATTCTACCTTCTTCAGAAGATTGCTCTTCCCTTTCATCTCCACTATCTCACTCATTGCTAATCTCTCTTATCTACACTCTGCTTTCCTGCTGCCTACAAACATGCTCATTTTTCTCTCATTAAAAAAGCCGCCAAGCCCTAAATTCAACCATTCCCACTAGCCATCATCCTATATTTCTCCTTCCTTTCATGGATAACTGTCAGAAAGACATCTAAAATCAGTGCCTGCATCTGCTTTTCTTACTTCTAAACTTTCTGCAATCTGGTTTCCAAAATGATCCTTCAACTGGAACTTCTCTTTCAGAAGATAAGTTCTCTCTGAATGGCCAAATCAAATGTTCTTTTCGGCGTTCTTCTTGACTTCCCTGCATCCTTTGACGCTTTCGATCCCTCTCTTTTCCTGGATACTCTCTCCTCTTTCTTGGTCCTCTGCCTACCTCTATGACCACTCTCATTTCCTTAGACAGATTCTTATCTAGGCCACACTTAGTTCTTGCCTGAGGTTCTATCCCCAGCATCTTGTTTTCTCCTTCTACAATATCTCATCAGCTCCTGTGGGTTCATTCATCATCTTTGTGCAGATGATTCTTGGATATATTTATTCAGCCCTACCCTCTCTCCCGGCTTCAAATCTCATTTCACCAGCTTCCTATTGGACATGCTCCATAGACATCTCAAATACAACAACAACTGACATTTATATAGTGCTTACCATACATATGCCAGACACAGTGCTGAGTACTTCCCAATTATTATCTCAATTTGATCCTCACAACAACTCTCAAGGGTAAGTGCTATTATATTCCTATTTTACAGATGAGGAAACTGAGGCAAACATCTTTTGAACTTCCTTTTTACAGCCAAGATTGCCTCCTAGTTCTTTCAGTCAACCTAGACTCAACCTAGGTGTTATCCTTGAATTCTCTCTCATCTTCACCCCACATATTTAATATGTTGTTGAATCTTGTTTTTATCTCTGCAGCATCTCTTGTAGTCTACATCTCCTTTTTGCTTACACAGGTTCAGGTCCTCATCACTTCATTATTGCAATAGGCTGCTAGTTAGTCACTTTGCCTCAAGTCTCTCCTTTTTGCAGTCCTTTTTCCTCTCAGCTGCCAAAATGATCTTCCTAAGAAGTAGATATGACCATATCACCCTGCGCCTTCATCCTGGAAATTCTGGATCAATATATACATGCATGCATGCATACATACATACATACACATACATATGTGTGTATGTGTATGTGTGTGTGTGTGTATACTGCTTTTAAAGCCCTCCACAACCTGTCCCCTAAGGTTCTAGTCTTATACACTACTCCCTTTTTTTAGTTGACAGTCCAGCAACACTGACTCTCTTGCTATTCCTTGCATGCATGACATTCCATCTCCTTCCTCTGCACATTTTCACTGGCTATCTCCATGTTTGCAATTCTCTCCTTCATCACCTCTGTCTCTTGGCTTCTTTCAAGACTCAGCTCAATCCCACCTTCTACACAACACCTTTCTCAGCTCTGCCTCCTTCCCTTCTTTTCCCAACCCTGTGCCTTCCCTCTGATGCCACCCTCCGTGTACACTGAATACTTATGTATCCTATTGTATGCAGCAGGGATTCTAAGTGGTGCAGTGGACAGAACACCTGATCAAGAGGCAGGAAGATCTGAGTTCAAATCCAGGCTTAGACACCTACTCATTGTGTGACCCCGGGCAAGTCACTTAACCCTTATTTACCTCAGTTCCCCTTCTGACAAACCATATCATTATCTTTGCCAAGAAACCCTATGTAAAAAGTCTACGTGGTAACTTAAAGTAGGATATGACTGAACAATAAGAGCAAATTTTATACAAACATAGTTGTTTGTATTTCATCTCCCACATCAGAATGTGAGCTCCATGAGTGCAGGGACTGTTTTTGCTTTCCTTGTATCCCCATCTCAGCGCAGGGGCTAGCACATTGCAAACATTAATAAGTGCTTGTTGACTGAATGTCTTTCATTACTTATCAAATTAGTTTCAGCCATCTTAATAGGGATCAAGGGAATACAATACAAGCAGATAACATTTTTTATTGAGGCTAAGGGATCAGAAAAGTTGGGAAGGGTCAGTGTTAGTTTATCTTCCAAGAAGACTTCTTGCTTCTCCTCTAGTCAGTAATAAAAATGTATAAGACAGTAATGTTTTCCCATAAAAGAAGACAGCATGTGTGGGTTTCAGAATAAAATATGACTCATCCATTTTATATAGCAAAAAGTTAATGTAGGTGACAGAGAAAGTGGGTTGAATTTGACAAGATTGAATGGTACCAATGTTGAAATAACAGATAATATTTTGAATAACACTAAGAAGTCAAAGTGTACTGATAAAGATGGTCAAAATGATGATTTTATTGAAGCCAAGAAAATGGAAAGACAGCTATGTTGTACATTCTAGGAAGTCATACAGGTAACAATCTACTTTTATGAGAAAGAGACATATGACAAAAATTAAGCTTATTTAAAGGGTTATTCATGGAATTGAATCCCAGGGAACATCCAAAGGCCAGTACAGAAGTAATGTCCCACATTATAATCAACTATGTGACCAAAACTGAATCATTGAGAAAAGGCTAAATTGTTCAACAAAAATTTATGAAAAATCAGTGGTGTAAAAGGACTGTGCTAGATGTTAGAAATACAAAGAAAGCAATGCAAATCTTGCTTCCAAGAAGCTCACAGGGAGAGTCTAATGAATGCAAAGGAGGGGTCCTGGCAAAATGCTCTGAGAAATTTGGGGAGGGAGAGATCACTCTTACATTGAGGGGGATCAGCAAAGTCTTCTTGGAGAGAGAAAAAAACTGGACAGGTTTTTGAAGGAAAACCCAGTTTTCCTTCCTTTTGCTTTACCAGACAGAGAAGCAGGGAAAATCCTGTACAAGTATGGAAAGATGGTATGAGAGGGAACATGGAGATGGACAAGGCAAGATAAGAATAGGGGACTGAGAGTAGTCCAGATGATTTTGAGCATCGATTACAGGAAAAGAAGAAGTATGACTGAATAAGTGATTAGGAACTACATTGTGAAGAGTTTTAATGATGGGACTGAGTGTATGCTTTATTTTATAGGCAAAGGGGAGCCATTAATGCTTTTCAATAGAAGGGTGATGTGATCAGAATGGCACATTAGAAATGTTCCTTGGGCAATGATGTGAAGGGTGAATCAGGGAGGAGATGGATTAGAGACAGAAAGACAACTCAGGATTTAAAAAATAGTTTGCATGAGGATAGATAAGAACCTGAATGAGAGGGGCTATAGCAGAAGAAGAAAAAACGTGTTGGAGAGACTCCTTAAAATTGTCTACTGGTTGAATGTTGTGGAAAGATACAATGAAGGAGATGTATAAGTCAAATGTGACTCTAGGATTTCGAACCTGAGTGACTAGAAAGGGTATCAGCAACGTAAATGGAAATGTTAGGGGACAGGGCAGGTTTTGAGGGGGAAGATAATGAGTATAAGTTAGACATGTAGCATTTGGGGGAGATTCAGGCAGAGGCTATGCAGGAAGTGATTGGAGATAGAAGACTTGAACTCAAGGAGAAGTTAAGGGTGATACAGATTTTTCAGTAATCTACAGAAAGGCCATAATGAAAGCCATGGTAGTGAATGAGTTCAAAAGGGAGAATTGTAAGGAGGGCAAGGTAGTGGGTAGAAGTAAAGTAGAATAGGCAAGAGGGATAGGAAACAAGAGATATGCACATCCACAAAAACAAAGATCAGGAGTAGAATAGGTTTGGGGAAGTATATGTCTCTCTATATGTGTGTGTGTGTGTGTGTGTGTGTGTGTGTGTGTGTGTGTGTGTATGTGTGTGTGTATTTATATATCTATAGCTATAGAGAAACATATCTGAACTTTATTATGGCCTTCTGGGAGAGGTTGGGGGGGAGGGAAAAAAGAACAAAGTAAAAAAGTGTACAGCAGAGAACAAAAGAAAACACAAGGAAGCAAAGCAGACATGGAGGATTCTCAGCACAATGACTATTATTTATCATACAGGCTCTCTTGAAATGAAAATTTATTGTTACATATTTTGAATCCTCTCATGTTCTGCCATGCACATGACATACTTTTTTTTCCTTTCTAACTTTGTATTTAAGTTTCAATATTTAAATTTACTATGGGATTTTGTTTCTTTTCTCTATTCTGTATTTGTGTTGTGGTGTTTGAGGCTAAATAAAATTTGGAAAAAAAAGGAGAATGTAGAGAAAGAAGAGGAGCCAAGCTAGAGCCTTGGGGATGGTTACATTTAAAGAATAAGAGAATAATAAGAAATCTGCCAAAAAGAAACAAAAGGTAGGAGGAGGGCAATTAAGATATAATGTCATGGAAGCCAAAGAAAGGAAGGTAAGAAGGGAAGGTTTATTGATATCAATATTTTGCTGAGCCTCAGAAGGATCCTATGTGGTTCACGATATCAAATATCTAAGAAGTAAAGGATAAGGAAAGAAAAAAAAGGCCATTAGTAATATTTGAGAGAGTTTTTTGGTAGCATGTTATGTATATGTCAGCATGTAAGGAGGATTAAGGAAGAAGTAGACAGTAAGGAAGTAAAGACTAATTATAGAATACAGCTTCTAGAACCTTCATTGTGAAGGGGAGAAGAGAGATCGGATAATTACGTAAAGGGCTGGTGGGATTATGGATGTTGTTTTTATGATAAGGGAGTTTTGAAAATATTTGTTGCCTGAAGGGAATTAGGGAGTGAAAGAAAGAAGATGCATGGGAGAGGAGACCCAATATGTACAGAAACAAGGTTTCATACCTCTCTAAGTTGTGAGAAAAGCACTTTTTGAACCTTAACCTGAATCATAAATGTGATTTATTATAGGATCGAGGGCATAAGTAGAGGGTTTTGCTTTGGCAAGGAAGGAAGGAGAAATAGATAAGGACATTGAGAAACTTAGAGAACAGAGAGAATGTGAGGGGGTTTGAGTTTAAATAGCTTTGATTTTCTGGATAAATTAGGTGGTAAGGCATCTGTTGAGAATGAAGTAATGGGGTTGCATTTGGGGCTTGCAGATAAAAGGGGAGGTTTGAAAAAGCTCTTGTAGAAAGTGTAATAAAGTCCTGAATAAAATGGTTGTGCATCAGCTAAGATCAATTGAGGATAGAGAATATAAATTTATTGTCTTCCAAGTCAGCAGTTTTGTGATTTTTTTTTTCAGGAATGTTCAGCCATTTGGGAATAGAATTGGAAAAGGCAGATGCTTCAGAGAGGCAGATTTAAACTTGATGTAAGGGGGAAAAGAAACATGAACAACAAACTTGTTATCAATTGACAGCATCCCAAAGTAAATGGGCTGCTTTTGGAGGGAATTATTTCCCACTCATTAGAAAGAGGCCTTCAAGCAGAGGCTGGACTACCACTTGGTGTGTTACAGAGAGGCTCTTGTTTAGGTATAGGCTGGACTGGATAGATGCTGAGGCTTTTTCCCGTTCTTGAGATCCTGTCTTTGTGATCCTATGAAGAGTTACCTATGTTTAGGATCAGCAGACTGGCAATGGCAGAAGACAACAGGGTAGAGGCTAGGGGAGAGAGTATGATGGAAATGGATCCCTTCAGGCTAGCTGAATCTCTGAAATGGAAGGAAATATCAGAGGCTACCACCCTGGGTAGGAAGGGAAGGGAAGGCAGGACAGAACCAGAAAGCAATCAGTGAACAGGGAGCATGTAGGGACCAAAGGACGTGATGAGGGTAAAGAACAGATGTAGTGAAATTAAGAGGACTGGAAAAAGTGGACAGACAGAAGATTGTCTTCAGAGAGATGAGTATCATAGTATAATGATGGATTCATTTGAGGGACAGTAAGATGTGATCCTCCTGACTGATGAAGTAGATTAGAGATGGAGATCATGAGAGACAAAGGGTTCTAAGAATTCTGAAAATAGGATGATAGAAATGTCATTAATAAGGGTTTTGACGTTTCCAAGATTATGGCATCAACATGGCTGATGTTGAAGATGATTGTAGGGTAAGAGATAGAAAGGAAGACTGAGTCATATGCAGCGATCTTTGACGTGCTGGCTTAATCAGATGGCATGAATTTCAAAGAGGAAGTTGTTGAATAATTTTGTCAAAGTATGGGCCAGGAAGTGGCAGTGGGGTGCAAGGAGTCACTGGATCCATCCCCAGGCTCTATGAAAAGGAGAGCTGGAGAGGGTGAAGAGTGCAAAAAAGAAAAGTCTGCATCAGGGAGGGCTGCCAGAGATGTAGAATTCTAGGGGAAAATTTTGTTTCAGTTAATGAAAGGAGATGAAAGGTATATAAAAGGAAACAATGAAGGAGAGTTTGCTAATGAAAAGGGAATGTCAAAGTATGCACAGTATTTTACTATAATTAGGAAGGTAGGTAAGTTCATCTGTTGAGCAGGAAGGCAGGAGCTGTTGGCAATATCCCTAATGAGGGTCCCAGTTTTTATCTTTCTGAGGTATCAAATAGCTAGCTGATAAAAGGACAGGTAGTCCATGTTTCTGGGCCAGTGTTGAACTTTATGTTGAAAACTGACCCTATTAACAAGAGAAGAAAGGCAAGTGAGATCTTTGTGTGGCAGAGAAATGAAGGTCTGGGGTGTCTGGTAAGATGGGTTGTTTTCCTTATTTGTTTTTCTTTTGTTTGATCTGTCAGTCAATTTGTCGATAAGCACCAGGCCTAAAGTCAGAAAGACTTGAGTTCAAATCCTACCTTACTTTCTTTTTTCTTCTTTTTGGAGGGGGGAAGACAGGGCAGTTGGAGTTAAGTGACTTGCCCAAGATCACATGGCTAGTAAGTGTTAAGTGTCTGAGGCCAGATTTGAATTCGGGTCCTCCTAACTCCAGGGCCAGTGCTCTATTCACTGCACTACCTAGCCACCCCCAAATCCTACCTTAGATACTTACTACCTGTGTGACTCTGGGTGAATTACTCAACCTTATGCCTGACTCAATTTCCTCTACTGTAAAATAGGGCTAATAATAGTACTACCTCCTAGGACTGTTGAGAATTAAATGAGGTAGGAGCTATGTAAATGTTTATTCCCTCCCCTTTCCTCACACCCAGCACTGATTAAGTGCTCATTATGAGCCAGGCACTATTCATTATATGTATGGTATACTAGAGGTCTCAATGCACTTCTGACACCAAAGATCCAGGAAATAATGATGCTATGTCACAAGGGCACTGACCACCACAGCTTTGACAACATTTGAACCCATTTCTCTCTTGTTTTCTTGTGGAAATCTAAGGACACCAGCACCTACACAATGGAAGAGAATGATTGGGGATGAAGAGAAGTGGGCAATAATGGTAGGGGATGAGGAGAAGAGAGACTGGATGAGATGAATAAGAAGAGAGCTGGGATGGGATGGGGTGGAGTGAGGTGAGACAGCAGCACAGTAGCCACAGGAGAGATGGTTCATGAAGAAGCTTGTAGATCCTGTAGCCTCATGGTGGCAGAGGGAACAGCAGGAAGGTATAGTTTTCCCAGCTGGAAAGAGGGGATTTGTTCAGAATGTTGATGTAGTAGACCTTTCATAGTCTCATCCTCTCCAGATACTGAACCATGAGTCAATTATGAACTTCAGTATCCTCATCTATAGGATGAGGCAGCCATGTTTGTGCTACTTACATCATATGTTTGTGATTAAAGTGTTCTTGGGGTTGAGGTCTCACTGAAATGACCCCATAGGCAGATGGTGGAAGCTTTCATAGACTGGGACCCTATAGGCACAGATTTCAATTTATTTCTTGGGTGGTTTGATTGACTTTAGTCACTCTGGGGAGGACTGGAGGGGGGAGGGGAACAGAAAGGGATGGAGCCAGGTGGATGCTTCTCCAATTCCAGTGCCTCCTAATGGGGATTTCACATATTTTAGAATGATTTTTATTTTATTTTATTTTTTTTGGCTGTTTTGGAGGGGGAAGGCAGGGCAGTTGGGTTAAGTGATTTGTCCAGGTTCACATGGCTAAGTGTTAAGTGTCTGAGGCTTTGAACTCAGGTCCTCCTGACTCCAGGGCTGGTGCTCTATTCACTTTACCACCTAGTCACCCCTAGAATGATTTTTTTAAGCATCAAGGTATTAAAACAAAAAGTTTTACTATATCCCAAACATGTCACTTCCTAGCCATGTCCGTTAAGTTAGGTAATAACTATATTTGCTTGTTTAACTATATTCACTAAAGGTTTTAATACAAGAAAGCTTTGAAACAAGGAATTTCATTATTTTTTTCAGGATCATTAAAAATTGTTTCTATGTTCTAATAATTCTTAATGTGGATAGCCATAATCAATTAAATAAACAATAAACACTGAGAGCAGGGTTGATAAAGAGGCCTGTTTGTCACTAAGTGGTAAAATAGATACAATGTTGTACTTGTAAACCTGGAGATTTCACTCTAATCTGGCCTCAGATACTTAACCTACTGAAGGACTAGGCAAATCAATCAACCTCTCTCATTCTTAGTTTTACTCATCTGTAAAATGGGAATAATAATAATAGCAGCACTTACCTAGGGTTGTGATAATCAAAAGAGATAATACGTGTAAAATGCTTTGTATACCTCAAATTGTTATATAATGTTAACTAATATTATTATATTAATGTTCACGGCAATGCTTCTATAACTTAATCTTTGGGAATTGAGCTGAAAAGCTAATTATCCTGCAGCCAAACTAGTGATGAGCCTCAGGAAGGGAAAATGTCTTATTAGATTAATTTTTTTGCATTATGTTTAATACTGTAAACCTTGAGTACTTTTTTGTAAATAGTTGAGGGTATAAATCATAAATAAATGAACCAGATACAAACAATTTTAAGAAGTTAAGGATTCTAAGAAGGCAGAACTCTTCCTTGATAACTAAATAAAACATTTACATTTTAAAAATCAGTAACACAATTCCTTCAGATCTAATTACCTGATTTTTCAGTATACATACACATACATATATCATGGTTAGAGAGAAGCTAAATGTCAACTGATCTCTAAAGTCCTTTTTTAGCTATAAAATTTGATGAGTATATAATTCATGGCAGGGCACAACAGCAAGGAAATTAATGAGATTTTTTTCATATTTCTATTTCCAAAGCTTGTTGGTGATTTTCTCAGATGAAAGGTTGTATCAAAGACTCTTACAAATGATAGCTGTCCACATATCACCTTTTTCATTTCATGCTAAAAATCCAGGTACATAGCAATATACAACTAATCAATTAGCAAGTATTAAGCAACATTTATTTTGTGGACAATACTGTGACAATATGTTACCATGGTAGCATCTCTGATCAAAGCAAAAGGTTTTAATTATAATTTAAAAACTAATTAAAATTAGTTTTCAGAATAATATTGTATATGAAAACACAATTAATGCATCTGCTAATTAGTTTTCCTTACTTTTGACAGCATTCAATCTTTAGCCATTATTTATAGATACCTAATGACGTTTTTTGCTCTGCAATTTAATCACAATTCAAATGAAAGATAATGCCAATAAGAAAGGCAAGGTAATTGAACCGTGAGGGAAGAAGAGGTGGGATCTATAATTGGCATCTATATTTGTAGCTTCCTAGTCCGCTTCTATCTTGTTTGCTGCATTTTAGTGTCTGCTTATTTTAAATCAATATACCCAGATGCCTAACATTTTAGCTGTATTTCTAAGTTCCTTTCTATTAAGATTTTCAGCTTTTCAGCTATCCATGTACATTTCTATTTATATTAGTTGCTTTCTAGTAGAGTACCCACCTTGTTCCCACAGTGGGGGGCAGCACCGAAAAGCTGAGAGCAACAGAACTTCTTTCTTGGAATTTATAGACTGGCCCATTAAAATGATTTTTTTTAAAGGGTAGTGAGGGAAAAAGACTAGGTAAGAACTTCGTGGTGAACTATGGGTATTTAATGTTCTTGGGTGTTTTGGTTTTTTTTGTATGCCTGTATTTGTGTTCCCTTGTGTTGCATGGATTCTGGATATGTTTTGTGTTCTAGGCCATGCAGCCAAGTTGCCTGAGGTTTTAGGTTCCAAGAACACTAAGGGGTGAGGCAATATAAATCTATCACACAATCATCAGTAGTGACATCCTTGATAAATTTTCGATTTTTTCTCCCTTGGAGACATTTATATTAGATATCCAGGGACTATGACAGTAAAACAGAATGGAGTCTAATTCATAGACTCCCCAAACACAATGTAGGCACATCTTAATATATGTGTGTGTGTGTGTGTGTGTGTGTGTGTGTGTATACACACACATATCCTCTACTAAAGTTGTCCTTTAATACCTACTTATGGTGTGGAAATGACCCTGTATTCTTAGAAGCTATGCCAAAAAAAGTTCTAGTTCTATAAGTTCTATAAAACTGGAAAGATTTTGAATATAGGCCTGAAGATGGAAGGTGCAATTGTTCTCCAAAGACCATTCTTGCTGAATGTGAAAGGCTTATCACATAGTCTTACTGTAGAGAAATTGCTTCTAGTTCTTAGCCAAGAGCTCTAAATTTCAAACACAACCTCCAGACTTTCTATTTATTTTCCATAATTTGTTTTTCTCTCCCAAAGATGAAGACAACATTGGTTGCTACAGGTTTATATGGCAACTCTGTACATTAATAATTTACACAGATTTCCTGTCTTCCATAGAGGAAACAATAGAAACCAAGTGATACTTTTAAGATTCCTCTTTGTTGACTCAAATATTGTTATTTGACTCAATTGTTATCATAAGGATTTGGAAGACTCCTCCAGGGATTCAATTAGTATCCCATTCATGCCTTTCCTTTCTGTGTGACATTTGCCCATGTTTTCCCTTAAGTTCACCACAAGGGGTCACCCTAATGTGTTGTGGGCCTGTCTCACTATTTCTTGATATTGTGTGGGTGCCAGTGTAGCAGCCTGGCTGCCTGTCATTGTCCATTCTTATTATATGAGTGAATTCTGGGAATTGAGTGAATCATACTGACTCCATCTTGTGGCTCAATTCTGGATCTATCTCAGTTGTCTTTCTATTTAATTATGGGTCTAGCCCAATTTCTGCCTTGTGAGAATATTTTATTTAATCATGGGAATAATTAAATAAATATTTAATATGATATAACATTATGTCATATTTATATTAACTAACATTATATCTATATAATTTATATTAATAATATCATATAATAATAAATAAATTATACATATTTATAATGATTAATAATTATGTGAGAAAATTTTATCACATTGTTTGAACCTAGCTCCGTGTGGCTAAGTGTTGACCACCTGTTGATTAGAGACCCTTAACTAAAGACCTACATTACTCTAACCAAAAACCCAGTCAGATCTGCAGATTGATGCAAGGCATTTTCTCACAATTACATATCTCAAGCTATCCATATGTCTTATCTGAAAACTGGCCCTGTACTGGTCAATCAGTTACTCTTTCCATGTTCCTTTGATTGAATATAGACACTTGAGACTTTTTTAACTTCAGGAAATTATACCCACTTGCTTTCCTCTCTCCCAACTCTTGAAACTCACTCAAACCCTTCCCAACTCAAAAAGCCCTCAATCTTTCTTCCAGTTAGAAATCAGATCACCCACTCTTGTATCCTGCTTCATATTCTATTAATTATCTTTTAATGCATAAAACCCTATCTCCCCCCATACTTGGGGTTTGGTGACAAAGCTGAGGAAACCTGGTCCTGATTTGTTATGCAGTTAGCATGCATTGCTTAATAAATTAATGTTCGGAAGCTCAAACTTTTGTTTCCTTAATCTTTTCATATTTCACCCTCCACACGTATGAGCAACTGCTATTTCCTATTGTTCAATTCACTGATGTCATCTTGTTCTTGAATTTCCAAACTGGCCATTTGTTGCAGCCTTTTTACAACCACATGTGTTTCTGCATTGCTCTCTTGGTGTGATGTTAGTTTTTAGTTCTTTGGATGAAGTCTCAAGGCAGCACTAGTAGAATGTAAGAGGAGCTTGGAAACTGACTAGCATCCTGGGATTTGTAATTGAGAGGGATGCGCATTCCTTCTGAGCCCTGAAAGCAATTTGGGACTATTGCAGTCTGAGCTGGAAGTCACACTGGAGTCACACTTGGAGTTCTTAAAAGGACACCACTATCAAGTCCAAGACGTGGACTGAGAGTAAAAGGCAGAGACTTGAGGAGCTGAGGAGCACATCAGCAGGGAGAGGATGGCAGACTTCCTTCCTAGTCCTTAAACAGATGAGCCCGTAAGCATGGCACAAGGGATCGTTGTGTCAGTGGCACAATAGATGAAAAGAGCAAGCAAAAGGAAAGCTTTAAATGAGAAAGCAGAAGTAGGGCTGAGCTGCTGTAGAGAAGGAAGCAATAGAGGAGGGTCATTGGACTTCTGCAAGCTTTGTGAATCAGAAGACTTGGACTGAAACTTCCAGTTATACCCATCTTTTTGAAGGCTGAGGTTCTGCTCTCTCCTTGACTTCCCTTCCCTCAGTCTGTCCAGGAATTGATACTGACATTATGTTTCTGCATCTTTTACCTAAATGTTCCCGGATCCTGATTTTTGTCTCAAATATGAAGAGGACAAGGGTTAGCTAGAGACAAACGAAAACTTAAATTAGGGCAGAAGGTCCAAACTCTGCATAAATGTTGGGAATTTTCCTAAAATGTTAGGAATTTCAAGTTGGGGGCTTGAGCTACTGTGATTGTAATAATAACTTTTTGTTTGATATTCTCTCTATAAAACAGAGAAAGGGACAGTGTGGTCCTGAGAACTTACATATCCTCTACAGGATTCCTTCCTTAATGTTTCATAATGACATGAAGATGACTCCTAGGTTCTTTAAAGGTGATGCTAAATTAATGCAGCTCTAGTTGCCCCAAGGCTAAAAAAGGAAAGAAAGCTAATTGTTGCAACCCAGGAGAGCTAATTAGATCTTTAAATGAAAAAATTAGGTAGCTAGGAAGGTAGGACCAGAGAAAACATCATGCCTAAACCACCCTTTGGGGGGTGGGTCTGGGAAAGACTAAGCTCTTCGCCTATCTAGTAGGGAGGAAGGAACAGAAAAGTTAAAGTACTGAGGGCCAATTCTATCCTCCACAGCAATAGCCATAAGTATTACATTAGCGTTAAAAATCAAGTCTTTGCTTTTATGGTAAGCTTGGCATCCATGATTTAGCATTGTAGTTTTTAAAAGGACATCTAACTTATTCTCCTGGACCTCCTGTTCAACTCTGAGGACAGCTTCTTGTTCATTTGTAATGTATGCCCCAGGATGAAGAACATCACGCAACCTTCCTGATTGGGCCGGCTGCAGATTCATGTTACGCCATCTCAGTTAGGCCCCAGTGCCAGTGGGTTATTCTCTTCTAGCAAGGTGCTTATCCATTTACTCTTATATTCCCCAAAGAGGCTTTTTCAAATCTTTTTATCCCTCTTCAAATGTCCCATGGTCCTCCTCCCCTTACCCTCTTAGATGAGAATCTTGCCTCAAATTTCACCAAAATATCAAGGGCGTTTGCTGTGAGCAGGCTTCTTCATCATAACACTCAGATGTCTTTTGCCACAGTCTTCCCCTTTGCTCTGGTCTCACATGATGATCTTTACAAAGGATAATACTTTTATGTACTCAAGCAATCACATTTCATTCCATTTACTCCAAAAAATTGCCCTGTCTGTCATCTCCACTCTATCACATTACTTCAGTGTCTCCTATAAACATGCTTATGTCTCACTCACCAGCAAAAACCCCTCATGTGATCCTTCCATTCCCACTATCGTCCTATATTTCTTCTAACCTTTGTACTGTCACTTTCTCTCCTCTCATTCTTTTCTTAGAATCTAAGGTCCTAATTCTTCATTCCCTCAAAACTTCTCTCTCCAAAGTTACTGATGATCAAGTCTGGTGATGTTTTCTCAGTCCTTATTCTTGATTTTCCTACAATATGGCTTTGTTGATCACTCTCTCTGCTTTGATGTTTTCTTCTCTAGGGGTTTTCTTCCTACCTTTCAGACTCCCTCCTTAGTCTCCCTTGCTGGATTCTCACTCAAGTCATGCCCAGCAACCATAGGTGCACCATAGGGATCTGTACTGTCCCCTCTTCTCCATCTATAATACTTCACTTGGTGATGTCTTCAGTTCCCATAGAATTAATAGAGATCTATGCTGAAAATTGCCAAATCTACCTATTCTGTTCCAACGACTGCCGATCTTCACTCATATCTCCAACTGCCTTTCAGACATCTCAAACTGGATGTCTGTTAGACATCTTACATTTAATATGACCAAAACAGAACTCATTTTCCCCCCACTCTACCTTCTCTATCACTGTATAGGGCAACACCTTCTTACTAGTTGTTCAGGCTTTCAACCTTGGTGTCATTTTGGAATCCTCACCATCTCTCACTCCTCCCTCCCCATATCCAAGCTGTTGCCAAGGCCTGTTGATTTCACCTTTGTAACATCTTTTGAATGTAACCTCTTCTCTCCTCTGGCATTGCCATCACTCTGGTGAAGGCTATTTTAATAGCTTATTGGTAAGTCTTTCTGCCTCAAGTCTCACCCCTCTGGAATCCATCCTCCATTCAGGAACTAGAGTGATCTTCTTAAAACGCAGATACAACCACGTTGCTCCTTCCCCATCCTCTCCCTGTCTCCCCCCCACCCCCCCGCTCCCCAATAACTTTCAGAGACTCCCTATTGTCTCAAGGATAAAATACAAAATCCTCTAGCATTTAAAGCCCTTCAGATTTTAGCCCCCTCCTACCTTTCCAGGTATCTTACACTTCCCTACCTGCCACACATTCTTTGAATCAGTGACTCCAACCTCCTGGCTGATGCCGTCTCTTGGCTCTGGGCATTTTTTCTGGTTATCTTCTATGCCTAGAATGTTCTCCTTCCTTGTTTCTTCTACCTATTGCCTTCCCTGACTTCTTGTAGGTCCCAACTAATAGCCCTTCTTCTACAGGAAACCTTTTCTAACCTCTCTTAATTATTTCCTATTTATACTGTATATAGTTTGTTTGCATATATTTGTTTGCTTATTGCCCTCCCCCCATTAGATTGCAAGTTCCTTGAAGACAGGGATTGTCTTCTGTCTCTTTTTATATCGCCATGCTTAGCAGAGTTTTTGGAACCTACTAGGTGCTTATTAAATGTTAATTGACTGATGGACAGGGATTTATATGGTCAGTGATAAAGTGTCCATACAAAAGTATGTTAAATTCTGAGTGATAGACATTTTTCATACACTAGGTCTTTCCTGTATGAATGGACAGGCCAAACTTCTTTGAGTGATCATAGATCTCTTCCTTGAGACTTGGCAATGTTTCAAAGACTGATGCAACCAACAAATTGTTTTTTTTTTCCTTTTTACAAAAGTTTTAACTCTCTAAGAAGCAAACTAACCACAATGAAGCATAAATTTTGGCTCTTTTCTTTTAATTTTCTTTATTTTTAAAGCTCATTTTATTTTTAATTTATGAAATTAACAAACACTGAATAATACATATAATTATTAAGTAGAAGAGAAAAAGAGGACCATACACATGACTGCAAATCTTCATCATGTACTTTTTTCTTTTTAAGTATTTAAGTGTATGAATTCAGCAAATAACTTTCTTTTTAATTTTTTTAAACATTTCTCTTTAAAGTTTTGAGTTCTAAATTCTATTCTTCCCCCCTCCCCCTTTTCCCCTCTCTTAGATGATAAGTAATCAGATATAGGTGCAATTATGTAAAACATTTCCCTATTAGTCATTTTGCACAAGAATATTCAAATAAAAGAGAAAAATGAAAGGAAGTGAAAAAAAACATGCGTCAGTCTGTATTCAATTAATGTAAGTTCTTTCTCTGGCAGTGGGTAGTATGCTTCATCATTAGTACTTTGGGATTGTCTTACATCATTATATTGATGAAAATAGCTAAGTCATTCACAATTCTTCATTGAATAATATTGTTTTTCTGTGTACAGTCTCCTCCTGGTTCTGTTCCTTTCACAGTGCATCTGTTCATGTAAGTCTTTCCAGTTTTTCTGGAATCATCCTGTTTGTCATTTCTTATAGCACAATTAATATTCCATGACAATCATATACCACAGCTTGTTCAGCTATTCCCCAATTGATGGGCATCCTTTTGATTTTCAGCTCTTAGCCATCGCAAAAAGAGCCGCTATAAATATTTTTTGTACAAATAGATCCTTTCCCTTTTGTTATGGCTTACAGCAAGTAACTTTCAAAGCTATCATTATTCTCCTTCATATCACCCAAACTTGTCCCTCAATTGAAAAAAAAAGTATAACAAAACCCTTGTGAACTAATATTCTTGTAACTAATATATATATATATATATACATGCACATATATACATATATATACACACGCACATATATATACATAATGACCACATTGACTGTATATCAGCAATGCAATATTCACAATGCCTACAGCAATTGTAAATATGCTGATGTAGTTGTCAATCACAAAATATATCAGGCTTTCCATATGGGGGGATAAAGAGAGAACATTTATTAAAATATCAAAAGACTGAGTCCCTAAACCAGAAAGTCAAAGCCATCAGAGTAGTTATGAAATTGGCACAGGTAGATAAAGTAGAAAGCACCCACATTCTCAAGCCTTTAAAACAGAACAGGCTACCTCAGGTAAAGGTCTTCCTCTCCCCACTCACAGCAACTACTCAGCGTCCGGGAAGTGTGCTCCCAGCAGCTCCGGCCCCTGGCAGTCCTCAGCAGGAGTCCTTAGCAGAAATTCTGGCTGGCTCAAAAAGGGGTTTGCGCCTCCACCTCCACCTCGGGACTACCTCTCCTACTGCCGCTGCCGTAGCCGTTGCCAGTCACTGCAGGAACTCTAGCTTGGCTTCTGCTTCCTCTTGCCCCACCCCTTCCTGCTACATCAGCAAGTCCAATGGGGCATGGAAGATCTTTAAATCCCATAACCCTTATGCTGTGTCTGGAAATATATGTCTTATACATCTTAAGTCTATCACCTATTGGTCAGGGCATGGCATTATCATCTTTTGATAATAGCTGCCATTAGATAATACTTTAAGGTTTGCAAAGTCTTTTTACAAACTTTATCTCATCAGATATTCATAGCGACCATTTGAGGTCAGGGCTATTGTTTTTCCTGTTTTATATATGTAGAAACTGAGGCAAACAAAGGTTAAGTGACTTGTGCCCAGAGTCACACAGTTAATATGTGTCTAAGACTGGATTTGAACTCATGTCTTCCTCATTTCAGGCCCAATGCTCTATTCACTGACCTCCTTGCTTTCTTCTCTTAACATAAAGCCTACTGTCAAGGAAAATGAGGCATCCTTGATGAGAGACTCAATGAAGTATGTATTTCCTGCAAAATGTTCTACTGAAGTATTTCTCTGAATTGGTTCATGTCAAAAGAAAAAATATCTTATTTTTTGGTCCCCATACTTAAAAGAATAAAACCTTCTATCTTTTCAGGTGGCTAGGTGATGCAGTGAGTAGAGCACCAGCCCTGAAGTCAGGAGGACCTGAATTCAAATCTGGCCTCAGACACTTAACAATTACTAGCCATGTGACCTTGGGCAAGTCACTTAACACAAAGTGTCCCTACCAAAAAAAACCACACACACAAAAAAGAATAAAACCTTCTATCTTTTCTAGATCAGTGTTGATAATATAGTTATTGTAATTATTGTCTATATATAGCATAATGGGAAAAGCTAAGGTTAGGGAGTCACAGTGTTTGTCATTCAGTTATTTTTCAGTCATGTTCAACTCTTTCTGACCCTATTTGGGGTTTTCTTGGCAGTAATATTGGAATGGCTTGCCATTTCTTTCTCCAGCTCATTTTAGAAGTGAGGAAACTGAGGCAAACAGGGTTAAGTGACTTGCCCAGAGTCACACAGCTAGTAAATATCTGAGTCCAGATTTGAACTCAGGAAGGTGAGTCTTCCTGGTTCCAGGCCGTGCCCTTTATCCCCTATACCACCTAGCTACCCCAGGGAGTCAGAGTACCTATGTCCAAATGCCACCTCTGATCACTGTGTGATCTTGGGCAAGTCATAACCTTTCTGGACCTCAATTTCTTCATCTGTAAAATGAGAGATAAAATGACCTTAAAAATCTTTCTAGCTCTTGATCTCTCAGCCTGTTATCATCAACAACAAACTTATTCATCCCAGGGTACAATAGTTTTGTTCTCCAGAAGTTTATTATCTAGTTAGACAAACGACATAAACAGTAATCAGTAATACAAGGGAGCATGTACTAAAGGCTAAATGAGTGCTACAGGAAGGAGAAATCAGTTAGGCTGAGGTGGTCTTCATGGAGGAGGCATGATTGGAATTGAGACTGATACGTAGTGTAAGTGGAAAGGGAAGGAAAGGAAAGGGAAAGAGAGGAGAGGGGAGGGAAAAAAAATGGTTGAATTGCTCCCTTCTCTGTCAGCCTGGCTTTGCTCCCTGACATGATTTCCTTTGAGGAGGGGACATCCATGTGATTTCTGACCATGCTCCTACCTCCATAGTGGGATTTCCCTAAAACTGCTAATATCATTGTGGTTGACAGGGATTGGCTTAAAGAGTGATTACTTGAGGTCCCTTGATCTCAGTTAGGAATTGAGTTTTTTGTTATACCCCCAGGCACCTCCAGTTCCCCACCTGCCACACCTTCCTTGTGAGATGATTTCAGAGTTTTCCATATTGCAGGAATTTGCTCAACTAGCTATGTGACCTTGGGCAAATCAAGCAAATCCTTTCTGGGTCTCAGTTTCTTCCTTTGGGAAAAGAGTGTTAGAGAGTTGATCTTTATGGCACTTTCTATTTCTAATACTCTTTTCTCTTCTACTTAAGTACTATCAGGGACAATCTTTGCCTGAGGTGAGGGCTTTATTACTTTTAGATGGAAGAAGTATTCTTTGCCTTATAGGAGATTAATGATGTGTTTGTGGTTACTCTTTGTGTTCTGCTGGAAAGTTCAGGAAATAACTGGTAAGTTATTTGCATGGTGGAGATTAATCATCACTTTATGGAAAATTATGAGATAGTTCCATGATAGGAAGTGGTGTGGATATGGTGGAAAGGACACAGGTCTTGGAGTTAGAAGACCTTGGTTTGAGGTCTGGTTCTATCATTTAGTGCATGTATGACAGTATGTATTTCCTATCGTATGCTGCATGTACAGTCACTTTGCTTCTCTGAGGCTTAGTTTCCTCATCTGTAAAATGTAAAATCTGTCCTATTTACCATGTAGGGTTGTTGTGCTGACTCTGGAGGAGAGGCTGAGGCTGATGACTTTGCAGTTCTGCCTCACTTGAATCCAGTTCATGGGCAAGTCAAAAAATCACCCTTGTGACGCCATTGGCCTTCTTTGAGAACGAAGGGTGAGCACCACATCCATGAGGTAAATACCCTCTTTGCAGAAGCTAAATAATTGTAATTCTCCCAGTGGAATTAGGGCATTAATTCCTTGGAGCTGACAGTGGGAAGGGCAGATCAGAAGGGATGCATGAGGTGGAGGCGTTAAAGAAAGTGCCCCCAATTCTACAGCGTAAAGTGACTACTATGGTTCCTGGCACATAGTAAGTGATATATAAATGCTTGCTATTATTATTGCTATAATTATGGCCTCAAATGTTTAGTGACTCAGTAGAGACTGAAACGGAACTGCGTGGGCATACAAAAGATTCTCGAGGATGATCTCTTCTTGATCCTTGGCAACTTTCAAGTGTGGTGGGAGACGTGGAGTGGATCAGAGGGTGGGGGAAGGGCGTGGGCCTTATCTTCCACGTCGCCATGATTTATCTGTGAATGTAGGACTCTTGTCCCTTGCGTTTATTGTTTTCTGAGATTAGGTGAGTCAGTATTTGGAGATGAAGCAGACCGAGTTATGAAGACCAGTGGGGACTTAGAAAGGTTGGAAGGGCCAGTGGTCCAGCAATTGGTTGCAGTAACAGCTGAGCCAGGTGAAAAACTGACCCTGAGGAGCAACCTGCTGGATCCAGTCCAGCAGGGAATTGACCCAGTAACCAAGACACCACAGAATGCAAACAAGGCTGTTCCATGCCCAGAAATGGAATTAATGGGGATTCTGGGAAGGAAAAAAAAAGACTTCTAGGGCTTGGGCTAGGGATGTTTTGTGTAATCTACTTTAAATTTGAATTCAATTTCCCCAGGGACCAAGTGGGTACAGAGGGGAAGGAGCATGACCCAGTCTGGAGAGTGGGGAGATTTTATGTTATGACCCTTGCAAAACCTTATCCGTAAATATCTAATAATAATAATAATAATTGATGTCAATTGATTAACTGATATTGGAAAGATCTCAACTGATTACTTGACATTGAGGATGAGCATACGGAATGAGGACTCCTGAGCTATAATATTAGAATCTCCAACCCCTCGGGCTTACCCCTAGAATCCTAATGGGAGGAGTAAATAATCAGTTGACCTTTAGGTATGCAGCTTGCCAATGTAAGTTAGGAGAGAGAGCCCTTAGAATGTGCCACATAATAATGGTAATTAATAACTAATACAATATTATAAAATACAGAATCATCACCCTAAGGTAGCTATAGAAAGATTAATTTTTTATTTTCAAAAAAAGGGGAAAGAGAATGAATAAATGTTCTAAGAGCAATCAATTAATCAATCAATATTTATGAAGCACCTACTATGTGCTAAACACTATGTACATGGAAAGTGTGTTGAAAACTTAAAGGAAAGACTTTTTGGAGCAAGTAGATATCACTTCACTGAGCAGTAATAAAGACTGAAAATAGGCAAATGACATGGGATTTGTCAAATGTAATCAAAAGTAATTTACTCATGGATGGAAGCTATGCAATTGCTAAGATCCAAGAGTGGAGTCAAATCCTTGTGGGAAAACATTCACACGAACTTAACCAGCAATACACTGACACAGACTGAACAAATAGCTGAGTTGTGTTGATTTGGTTATAAAAATGAAGAGTTTTAAGATAAAAATCCTGCTTTGTAGTCTCAGGATCAGATGGTAATTCAGGAGTAAATTCATTGCCACTAGAAATAACAGATGGATTATTCTTCAGGACCCTGAATTTATTGATCAATACAGATTATGCAAGTATAATGAGATTGCACAGAGAACCTTCAGAGCTATGTTGATTGGTAGTGTGCTGGCTCAGCACTTGAACATCTTTGATACCATACACTCCCTCCACCCCTTCCTCCTCACAATGTATGCTGGCTCAGTGGTGAAAGGGGGCTGATGATGAATTGATCCCCTTTCTGGCCCCTGAGCAGGAAGGGCTGATGATAATTTTATGTAATGTTATGTAAGAGTCTCCTAGGCACTGGCATTTGGGCAGTAGGTATACAAAGAAAGCAAAGTGGAAAAACTAAGGACATAAAGGGAATAATTTGAATCAAAATAAAGCTTTAGGGGAAGAGGAGAGGGGACAAATTAGTTAACTAGTTCTGTCAAAATGTGCAACCTTCTCTCCTCTGACACTGCCATTACTTTAGTGCAGGCCCTCATCAGCTAATGAGTGGACTATTATAATAGCCTGTCAGTGGGTCTGCATGCCTGGAGTTTCTCTCCATCCCAATCCATTCTTTATTCGGCAACTAAAGCGATTTTCCTAAAACACAGGTCACCCTAATTCAATGAATTCCAGGGGCTTTCCATTGCTTCTAGGAGCAAATACAAAATGCATTGTTTGGCATTCAAAGCCCTTCATAACTTAGCCCCTTCCTACATTTAAAGTCTTCTTACACCTTCCTCCCCAAGAGGTACTCTTTGATCCAGTGACACTGGTCTTCTGTGTTCCACAAACAAGACTCTCCATCTCTCAGCTCGAGGCATCTTCTCTGGCTGTCTTCCATGCCTCTTCCTACACTGCTCTGACTACTGACCTCTCAGGTTTCCTTTAAGTCCCAATGAAAATCTCTTGTATAGGAAGCCTTCATTCAAGTATTTCCCTCTTTCACTTATTTTCTATTTATCCTGCACATAGCTTGCTTTGTATATATTTGTCCCCCCTGCTTACCTTCCTCCATTAGACTGTAAGCTCCTTGAGAACAGGGAATACCTTTTGCCTCTTTTTGTATCTCTAGCACTTAGCGCAGTACCTGGCACATAGTATGCATATAATAGATGTTTATTAATTGATTGATTAACACTTATTGACTGTGTGACCATTGGCGAGTCACTTACCCTTTCTGAGTCTTAGTCTCTTCATTTGCAAAATGAGTATAATTTCATTTTATTTGATTATTTTTAGTGTTCATTGAACTTTTCCTCCCCACCCCCATTTCCTATAGTTTTTTTTTTCTTTTTTGTCTTTTTGCTTTTTGGAGGGGGAGAAGGCAGGGCAATTGGAGTTAAGTGTCTGAGACTGGATTTGAACTCAGGTCTTCCTGACTCCAGAGCTGGAACTCTATTTACTGCACCACCTAGCCTTCCCCGTGTAATTTCATTTTGCAAATCCAATTTTAAGGGCTATTATGAATATAGTACTTTGCATGCCTTAATATGCAATCAAAATGGATGGGGAGAGGGAGGTGGGTGATGTTGAATTATCCAATTAATTGTTTCAGCTTGTGAGTACAGATTTGGCTCATTTTGTACTGGTGCATATACCTTGTTTGAAGTAACTATTTGTTTTTGGAGGGGAAGGCTAATAATTATTACTGGATATGAAAATATATCAATCACTTGACAAATATTTATTGAACATCTGCTGTGTGGCCAGGGGCAGCACGAATAGAGTGCCAGGTTTGGTAGTCAGGAGGATGTGAGTACCAAACCTTACCTCTGGTGGCTGTGTGACCCTATGTAAGTCATATAGCTTTTATGCCTTGGGTGCTGGCAAAGTTACATAGAGATTTTCATCTGTTGGTGAAAATCACATAGCTGAGATCATAGATCTTTTGGGTATTTCTGTTCTCTATAACCAACTTAGTGCCAAGTTCTGTGGAGGATATAGGATTTGGCCCTGCCATTGAGGATTGTATAATCATTTGATGGGGAAAAAGACATATGTATATAATACTATAGTAAACAATACAGCATAGAACTTATTTGAGCCCTGTATTGTTCAACAGAGACAAAGGGCTGTCAGGGTTCAGAGATAGAGTGCAGCACTTATAATCAGAAAGAGCTGGGTTTGAATCCCACCTCAAGCACTTACTAGTTGTGTGACCCTGGGCAAATCACCTAACCTCCTTGGTCTTCTTATCTGTAAACTGGGGGATTTGGGCTTAATGGCCTCCAGGGTTCCCTCCAGGTCTAAGTTACAGTGAGGAGTTCTAGGAAGATATAAAGTCTTATTCATTCAGAGTAAATGATGACTGTGTGTACAGCTTGGGGGGTGGGGAGAGGAGGGCTTTAAAGAGAATTAGAGGAGCTGCCCAAGGAAAATTAACCCGTTGTGGGCTAGATTCGGTTGAGGTTGCAAAATTTGTCTGCCTTTTCATTTTTTTCTGTATCAGTGGTGAGTGGGTCTGTAGTTTGCCTCTGCTTGAGTAATCACTTTGAGTAATAAGATAAATCCTAAAATGGTAAAGAATAACATGCAGTGGATTAGGGTACCAGGCCACATTACTTGTCAGTTCAACTTAAGATGTAGTGATTTCTTTGCACTACCATTTGGATCTGTAGTAGAGTGTTATTTTCACCTTAAATGGTGAATGGTGATTGTGTCTCCATTCTACAGGCAAAATCATGACAATCCCTTCCTCCAAAATATATTTTCCTTGTATTTTTTTTTTTTTTGGCATTGTGTGTATACACATAATGTAGCTCCTAGACTCAAAGGGAAATACTATTCTGGTCTCACTCTACCATCCATTTTAATCACCCCCGAAGAATGGCTTTGCAAATAAGATGCTAAGTTCAGAAGCAGATGAAATATAATCTTGAAAGAAAATGAGTGAGCGTGCGCGCGCACACACACACACACACGCATACACACACTCAGCTCAGATTTTGCCTGGGTATGATCAATTGATCAAATGGCATTAAAGAATACTTGCAAAAATCTGTTATTTTAAAAATACAGCTTATTGCTGAAGTTTGTTAAAATTCTATAGCTTGTGGTTTTTCAGGCTGATTTCTAATTTTAAAAAGTGGCCTTTTATTTGAGGCTGTTACATTGCAAGTTGAATGAGTTATGTGAAAACCTGCTTCAGGCAGCACCATTTTTCACAATTTATTTTTTATTTGGGCTTCAGCTTGGCTGCTTTAGAAATTACACAACAAAAGTCATTTGCTGGAAAATTCGTTGCCTGTGATTTTTTGGAAGTGGTGGTGAGAAATTAAACCTCCTGAAGGCATCGGGGTGGCATAGTTCAAGAAGACGTGTTAAATAACCAAAAAGAACTTGTATGCTCTGAACAAAACTCTCTACTTCCATTTTTTAGTGCTTTATTACTGGCAAGTATTTTGCTCTCTCCTCAATTCATGCAGAGCTTCTCTTTATATAGTTTTCAAATAGGATATCTGGAACTAGAAGACCTGGGTTCAAATCCTAGCTTCAGTACTCACTAGCTGTATGACTGAGAGTAAATCATCTAATTTCAGTTTTCTTTTTTAAAATAAGGATAGTAATCCCTGTAACCCCTACTTCATCGAGTTTTTGTGAGGAAAGTGCTTTCCAAACTGTCAAATGTTATATAAATATGATATATTAGAGATCTTAAAGGTCAGGTTCAAATCCCATACCCCCCCCCCCACCGGTGCTATTTCTGACTACCTTGGACTGAATTTCTAGTTCTCTCCTTTCCTCCCCTCTCCTCTCCTCTCCTCTGCCTGTTTCTTTTTCTCCTCCTTCCCCTCTCCCCCTTCCTCTCCACTATCTGTTTCCCTATTCCTCTACTTTTTCTTTCCTTGCCATGATATTGATTTATTAATGCTGTTTAATAAAGCTTCATGTTACTTCCCAATACCTTTCACTCCCTCAAGAGCTATCTGGCAACGGAGGTCTCATTTTGTACCTGTCATCAATCCCTTCTCTACTAGGACAGTTATGTTTCATCCTTAGTTCACTAGAGTACTGAGTAGTCATTTCATTGAGCAGACTTCTGTTGTGTCTTAGATTTATTAGAGAACCTAAATGGCATAATGCATAGAGCCACAAGACTTGGAGTTGGGAAGACTTTAGTTCAAATCCTGGCTCAGGTATTCCCTACATGTGCGTATCACCAATGCAATATTCACAGCACTGACAGCCACTATGAATATGCCGGCATAGTTCTGAATTATAAAATATAACAGATTTTCCATAGAGAAGACAGAAGCAAAATATTTATTCAGACACCAGAAAGTCAAAACCCCAAACCAGAGAATCAAATCCCAACAGCAGAGAACCGAATCCGTCATAGCAATAAAGAAGTTAATATATCATAACACAGCAGGGAGCTATATCATACCCAGCTGTCTCCTTGCCTGTGTCTTCTCCTCCTTCAACTCTAACTGCTCTGACTTCCAGCTTCCTCTGGGCTCTGCTCCACCCATGCAGAAAACTCCTCCCACCATAGGCTTCATGTGATTACATTCAACCTATTAGGGAGCAGGAAAGATTTTCAAATTCCCTTAGGCCTATTAAGGAGGTAGGGAAGACTATAACACTGTGTGACCTTGGACAAGTCATTTAACCCTATTTTGGCTCAGATTATTCATCTGTAAAATGAGAATAGTATTAGCTCTTATCTTACAAAGGGATATATAAATGATAGCTATTATTATTTTCCTTTATACAACCTACTTTCATTTTCAATTGTCCTGACTTTGCTCTCATAATTTCATGTTTCCCTAAGTTTAACTGAATTTTTCATCTTCCTTGATTCTGACATTCTGCCTTCCCTTTTCCTAACCTTTCTAACTAGTTTCTCCCTTTCAATGTAGAAATATGTACATTTTAAGTTCCTTAAGAGAATATGCCCTTTCTAATATATATTTTCCCTGCTTAAAAAATCAGATAGCATATATTATTTGTAAGATAAAATATAAAATTCTTAGAGCAAGTGTTCTTAACTTTTTTTATGGATCCCTTGAGCAGTCTGATGATATACCCTATAGACTCTTCAGAATAATGTTTTGTGGCTTAAATTCATGATTGAAGGAAATAGTAGATTTCCTAAAATGCTAAATTTTTAGAGATGAGTTTAAATAAAGATGTATTCTTCTCATCCAAGTTCACAGTGCCTTCCTACCCCCAACTCCATCCCAAATCTCTTTAGGTGTCTGCATATGAGATGGACAGTCTAAGTTCTCCACAATGAGGTTTTGACCTACTTTTTCAGACTGATTATACTTGCCACATTGTAGCCAAAATGTTCTACTTACCTTTTCCCCAACTGGGCAGTACATTTTTATCTTATTCTTATTTGCCAAGTTTTGGTCTATTCTAGGAATCCACTTCCTCTTCAACCTCTACCCTCAGAGTCTTTTTCTCCCTTGAAGGTTCAGATCAAGGACCAGCTCCCTGGTGAAGCCTTCCTTGATGGCTTCAGTCAAAAATGTTCTCTCTCTCCTCAGGTTTTCTGGATCTTCTGCTTGCTTATTTCATACTTATCTATGTACATACACACACCCAGGTATATTTGTGTAAACTGCATCCCTCTCCCTCCTCCTCCAGCCCTCCCCTTCACAGCCCAGTGCAGGCATTTTGCAGGTGTTGAGGGTTTTGTTTTTGTCTTCAAGTTTCCCTGCAAGCATGCTGCTTTTCACACACTAGGCACTTATTAAATTTTGAATTGAATTATATAAAAGATAAAGCAAGAATTTATCTCATCATCTCACAGTTTAACCAAAGAGTGAGAATGTTAGGCACAAGCCTGCCTCAGGCTGTCACAGTTAGTTTGATGTTGGAATCCAATTAGGCACTTGTTTACTTAGCCATAGCATAGAAAGCATATTTAACAAGGATGCTATAGCTTTTAGCTTGGGTAGGCAGATAGTTGGCACAGTAGGTAGAGGACTGGGCCTGAATTCAGAAAGAACTGAGTTCAAATCGAGCCTTAGACACTTACTAGTTGTGTGACCCTGACCAAATCACTTAACCTCTGTCTACCTCAGTTTCTTCAGCTGTAAACTGGGAATAATAATACCTGCCTTCCAGGGTACTTTTGGAGAATTAAATGAGGTAAATACTTATAAAATATTTCTCCCAGTGCTTGATAAATTCCTTCTTCCCTCTCTCCCTTCAGGTCTTCCTCCCTCCCTTCCTTCTTTCCTTCCTTCCTTCCTTCCTTCCTTCCTTCCTTCCTTCCTTCCTT
>NW_027185664.1:10930049-10939351 GCF_028583685.1 Petaurus breviceps papuanus
TTCTATCTGGGTAGGCCTTTGCATGAGCAAACCACATCTTTAGGGCTAGAGACTACCAAGAAACTCTATCAAGGAAGGTTTGTTTACCTTGAACTTTAACCCTGGGGCCAGTCAAATCTCAGGGGCAGCTATGTTGCCTTGGGAATTGGGGAACTAACGTAATTTTCAGGGAAGAAAGAGTGAGGATATTGCTCCCTCCATAGAGTACATACCAAGAGAATAGAAATGAACATTTGTCCAGGAGACTGACTTTAAGAAGTTTAAAAGAGACCTTTAAAAATGGTTAAAAGTCACAAAGATAATTCATTGTGATCAAATGGGATTTATATCAGGAATGAAAGTCTGGTTCACTATAAAAAAAAACAACTATTAAAATAATTATTAATATCAAAAAGAAACCCAACAAAAACCATATGATTATCTCAATAGATGGAGAAAATGCTTTTGACAAAATATAGCATTCATTCCTATTAAAACACTTAAAAGCATAGATACAAATGGATTTCTCCTTAAAATAATAATATGAAGCTATCTAAAATCCACCTAAACGAATTATCTCTAATGGAGATAAACTAGAAGCTTTCCCAATAAGATCTGGAGTGAAACAAGGATGCCATTTATCACCCTATTATTAAATACTATACTTGAAATGTTAGCAATAGCAATAAGAGAAGAAGAAATTGAAGGAATCAGAATGGGCAATGAGGAAGTAAAACTATCTCTTTTTGTAAATGATATGTTTATATACTTAGAAAATCCTACAAATTCAACAAAAAAAAATTAGTTGGAACAGTTAATCATTTTTACCAAAATAACAGGATATAAAATAAGCCTGCATAAAATCATCAACATTTCTATATGTCACCGACAAAACCCTGCAAGAAAAGATAGTAAGAGATATTTCATTTAAAATAACTGTAGACAATATAAAATACCTGGAATACCTGCCAAGACAAACCCAGGAACCATATGAACATAATTATAAAACACTTTTTGCACAAAGTCAGATTTAAGTGATTGGAGAAATATTAATTGTTCATGAGTGGGCCAAGTCAATATAATAAAAATGACAATCCTACCTAAATAAATCTACTTATTCAGTACCACCCCAATTAAACTACAAAAATTATTTTATTGAGCTAGAAAAAAAGATATGATTCATTTGGAAGAACAAAAAGAAATCCAAATAAGAATATAAAAGGAATTAATGAAAAAATGTAGAGGGAAGAGGTAAATGTTCTGAAATGTTTCTAATAGTTCTCTTTGTGGTGGCAAAGAACTGGAAAGTTCATCAGTTGGCAAATGGCTGAATAAGTTGTGATATATAATTGGGATGGAATACTACTGTGCTATAACAAATGACAAACAGGTTGCTTTTAGAAAAACATGGAGACTTGTATGAAATAATGCAGAGTAAAATAAATAGAACCAAGAGAATATTGTATGCAGTAACAGCAAAATTGTTCAAAGAGTAACTGTGAGTGACTAAACTGTTCTAGGTAATATTATCATTCAATTCAGCCAGGAAGGAAAATGCTATTCATCTCCAGAGAAAGAATTGATATGTAGAAATATGTATTTTATGGTTCCATATCTACATCAAATGTTGGCTTTCTATATTATGGAGTTGGGAAGAAGATGGGGAGACAACTCAGAGCTCAAAATGTAACAAAAAAAAGTGAATGGGAAGGCAAATGAAAAGGATGAAGTAGTTCATTGACAAACATATTCTTTTTCATCAAACCAGCAAATATAATGAATAATTACTAGTGTGATGAATAATTATATCTGCAACTTATAGCAGAAAAATTTAAAACCTTAAAAATACATATGACTATGGTACCTACTTATAGTAGGTACTATCAAAGTATAAATTGAAAAGGTTTGACTGTTTTGTTTTGCGAGTTTGTAGCATAGTGTTTACTTCAATGGGAATGCCATGCAACTATATCATGGGCTCTTAAAAAAGCGTTGGTATTCAAGGTATTGACATTAGATAAAAGGCTTTAACAATTGCTATCTATGATACAGAATGATTACTTTTCTTCCGTAGTAGCCTATTCTTGTGTTGCTACTTAGTGTATGTGGTTGAAGTAGATTTTAAATTCACACACACACACATATATGCTATATCTAGACACATGTACACATATATTATATACAATGTATACATGCACATGTAATGTTAATGTGAGTTGAAGATCTTCCCCACCCATTAATAGGCCTTAAGTGGAGCCCAACAAAAGAAGCTTGATGAGGAGAAGCTTGTTTTTCTGGAAGGCCCACACCTTTTGTTACTTTGTAATTAGGCAGTGGCTCATGAGGGTTGTGATGCCCTCTGGCTCTGAAGAAGGGTATATATACTCTGAGGTGACGTTTTGTTTTGGGGCTCACTCACTGGAAGAGTGTTGGTGTGATTTGGCCAGATGAGACTCTGGGTTGATGTTAAGGAGCCACCACCACTGGCTTTGAAAAACACAGAAAACTGTGCTTCTCTCTTTGGTGATTGTTTGTATAGCTTTGGACAGAGAGCTAGAACCTTGTCTGTTGATCTGTGTTATTTTCTCTGTATTTTTTCTGCCTGTAATTTCTGTTTGCATTTTCTCTGAAGTTCAGGGTGCTGACTTTCCCCTCTGAACTAAGGAATTTTATACACACACACATATATAATTAAAGTAAGATTGTTGACCCCTTTAAAGTTGCTTTCCTTTATAAAAACAGATCAAAGAACTTGTGCTAGCAGCCATCCTGGGTATGCTAGGGTGCTTGTCACAGCACATAACAATTATGTATACATATATGTATATATACATACATATACACACATATTTATATATTTGTGAATTTTGGGGGCACCATGGCACAGTATATAGAAAACTAGCCTTGGAGTCAGAAAGACCTGGGTTCAAGTTCTTCCTTTGACATAGACTACCTGTATGCCCCTGGACAAGCTACTTATTCTCTTAAGAGTCCCAGCCAACTCCTTACTTGTTCAAATATAGACTAGTAGACAATCAGAAATGGTAGAGAAGTTTCCTTACCTGGAGTGTTTTTATATCAATTTGATCATACATCCAGACCAAGAAAAAGTTGTAGTGGGAAAGAAACTGCTTTCCAAATGGTAATAAATCTGTGTCTGGGCCAGGGAAATAGACACGTGTCTCTACCTCAGCAGAAGGAGATGCCAACAAATCACCAAGATGTATAGTAGTTGGTAACATGACTGTATTCTGTTGTTATTGTTTCTCTGAAACATTTATTTCTCCTAAAGGAGAAATAAAGGGAAACAAAAGCCTGAATGATAGCTTTGTCAAAAGTTAGAGGATTAGGTACCTTTCCTGCCTACAGTGAAAATGACTTCTCCATATGTACACCACATGTTCCATGTACTTCTGAAGATCTAATGTGTTAATAAGGGAAAAATGTGTGAAAGAAATAGCATCTTCTAAGTTATGGTTCACAGCGGGGAAGGAGAACAATTCTGTTGCTAATGACGTTAATGCCATTATCACTTCTGGACAGAAATATAGCCATGTCAGAACACATCAGTCAATGATTAATAAAAATTAAATTTTCTTCTGAATCCTCATGAAAAAATCACATTCTCCTGTGAAATGTCAGGGTTCCAAGGCAAATAGACTCTGCTGAAAGTGACAATGAAAGACAATCTGGTCAAAGTGTAGGATGCCCAATTTGGAATGAGCTGCAAGTTGCTATTTTGATTCACATTCATCATCTCATCTGGGTCAAATTTTTTAGAAGACGGAATAATAAAAACATTGCTATTAATAAATTTATACTCAGGATACTCTTGTGTGATTAGAGTCCAGTTGTGCTTAATGCTGATATTAATAATGTTAATTCTATCAGTTGACAAATATTTGATGTGGTTGAAAAGTAAAGAATTCATGTTTAACTAACTTCAACCACTCAGTCAATATTGCATTTTGTGGCAACAGGTAAGATGTGACCCCCCACTTCATCTAAAAGTCTTTTTGGTTAGAAGATAATCTTTTTTATTAATACTGAGATAAGCCAGAAAATGTTCATAATGCCCAGGGTCAGAATTTATCCATAGCATATGCATGAACAGGAGAAACTTTTTAGAATATTAACATTATGTAAACTCCAAGCCTTATCTGAAATCATTTATTTACTAATATTTAAGTAGATGTAAGCATAAATAAAAGTACTCTTAATGATGATGATGATGATTTATGAGTTCTTGTTAAATTCTTGTTTAGTATTTAAGATACATGGATTTATGTGCTTGTTTACATATTTATATGGATCTGCATCTACTTTTCCTTTGACAATGGTTGGTAAAATGTTGTGTGTTACCTCTCCTTTTAGACAGGAGAATTATAGGGTTGTAGAACTAAAGCCATCTAGACTAACCCATCATTTTACAGATGAAGAAACTGAGGTCAAGTGAGGTTAAGTGATTTATTCAAGGTCACAGAGATAGTAACTACCAGAGGTGAGAGAGGGTCTTAAGAGAAGGTACTATTTGTTCTCTGCACACTTTATTGACTCCCTCTTTATGTAATAGCCACACTCTGACCCCGATTAGTCAAAATGATACTTAATTCAGTCATGAATGTATGATCTCATGGATATGAGTCCAATTCTTATTGAAATGGATGGCAACTCATCCATACTTTCTTGTTTTGTGAGATTCTCTTTAATGTCCTTTCATGTATTCTTCATAAAGGATCTATCTAACCCACAGTCTAAAGGTTTTCGTCAAAGAATTTCAAACATTCATGGATATTAATACCTTGTAGAACAAACACAAGAGTCATCCATATGTTTTCCCCAAATCTCACTATATCCACCTCATTTTTTCTGATCATTCATGTTTTTGATGTCTTCTTCTTAAAGGGTATGGACATTTTAGTCATCTTTTTAAAAAATATAATCACAAATTAGCTTCCATAATCCAAATTAACAGATCCACTAATGGGATATTAGTGTATTTATCTTCCTTCAGTCCCTCTAACATTTATTGTTTCTATCTTTTGCCTATCTTTGTTGAGCATGAGGAGAAACCTCAGAGTTTTTATTTTTATTTTCACATCCAAATTCCTTCCCTCCCTCCAATCCTTTTCCCAACTTATCGAGAAGGCAAGAAATATAATAGTCATAAATATCAAGTCATACAAACATACTTCCTCATTAGCCATAGTCTGAAAAGAGAAAACAGAAAAGTAAAAAAGGGAAAAATGCTTTAATACACACTTTGAGGCCATTAGTTCTCTAGCTGGAGGTCAATAGTATTTTATATCATGAATCCTTTGGTGTTGGAGTGGATAATTTTATTGATCAGATTTACTAAATCTTTCCTGATTATCTTTGCAATATTGCTGACACTGTATAGATTATTTTCCTAGTTCTGCTCACTTTACTTTGCATAAGTTCATATAGATCTTTCCAGGTTTTTCTGAATCCCTTCCCCTATCATTTCTTATAGCATAATAGGATTCCATCATAGTCATCTACTACAATTTGTTCATCCATTCATCAATTGATGAACATTCCTTTCATTTCCAATTCCTTACCACCAGAAAAAGAATTTCTATAAATATTTTTATACTTATATGTCCTATTATTTTTTCTTTGCTTTTTTTGGGTTATAGATCTAGTAGAAGTTTTGCTGGGTCAAAGGGTATGTAAAGTTTTATAGCCCTTTGAACATTGTTCCAAATTATTCTCCTGAATTGTTAGACTTGTTCACAACTCCACTGACAGTGTATTCATATATACCTATTTCCCCATATCCCCTCCATTCTTTTCTGTTATCTTAGGCAATCTAATAGGTATTAATTGTTTGAATTTGTATTTCTTTAATTCTTAGTGATTAAGAGTATTTTTTCACATAACTATTTATGGGTTTGACTTTTTTCCTCTGAAAACTGCCTAAGATCCTTTTACCATTTATCAATCAGGGAATGGATCTTTTTGAAAACATAAATTTAACTCAGTTCCCTATATATTTGAGAAATGATAACTTTATTAGAGAAACTTGTTGCCCACCACCCCCCCCGCCCCGAGTTTCTTACTTTCCTTCTAATTTTGGCTGCATTGGTTTTGTTTGTAAAAAAAAAGTCTTTTAATTTTATGCAATCAAAATTATCTGTGTTATGTCCTGTGCACCTTTCTATTTTCTGTTTGGTTATGAAATCTTCCCCTATCCATACATCTTACAGGTATTTTTTTCCATATTCACCCTTAATGTCTAAATTATATAACTAATTTGAGCTTATCTTGCTTTAGAGTGTGAGATGTTGATCTATGCCTTTTTTTTCTTTTGAAGAGGATCAATGGCACTATAAGGGTGATGATTTGTGAATGAATTGGATTTGAGTGAGGCAGAGTTGTGCAAAGTCAGCAGCCTCTGAAGTCATTATCTGCCAAACTGCTTTTTAGTTTTTCTAGCAGTTTTTGTCAATACTGAATTCTTGCCCCAAGAAGTGGATCTTTCATCAAACACAAGATTACTGTAATGATTTATTTCTATGTATTGTGAACCCAGTTTATTTCATTGATCAACCACACTTTTTCCTATCCGGTACTAGATTGTTTTGATAATTACTGCTTAGTAATGCAGCATGAGATCTTGTACTGCCAGGCTGCCTTTGTTCACATTTTAAAAAATGGATTCCTTTTGTATTCTTGAGCTTTTGTTCCCCCAGATGAATTTTGTTATTATTTTTTCTAGCTCTATAAAGCAATTCTTTGAGAGTATGATTGGTATGGCACTGAATAGTAAATTAGTTTGAGTAGCATTGTCATTTTTATTATATTGGTTCAATTTACCCATGAGCAATTAACATTTCTCCAGTTATTTAGATCTGACTTTATTTGTATGAAAAGTGCTTTGTAACTAATTTTATAGAGTTCCTGTGTGTGTGTTGGCAGGTAGATTCCCAAGTACTTTATACTCTCTGTAGTTATTTTAAATGGAATTTCTCTTTCTATTTCTTTCTGTTGAAGTTTATTGGTAGTAGAGAGAATGTCTGTGTGGGTTTATTTTATATCGGATAGCCTAGCTAAAGATGTTAATTGTTTCAGCTAGGTTTTTAGTTGACTTTCTAGAATTCTCTAAGCATATCACCTAATTGATTGATATCACCAAAATTGATCATTTTGTTTTCTCATTGCCTGTGTTTATTCCTTTAGTTTCCTTTTTTTATACTATTGTTAAAGCTAGCTCTTCTAATACAATATTGAATAAAAATGGTCATAATGGACATCCGTGCTTCACCTCTTGGGCTTATTGGAAAGGCTTCTAGTTTATCCACAGTAGAAATAATGCTTACTTTTCATTTTAAATAGATACTACTTATCATTTTAAGAAAAGCTCCATTTATTCCTAAATAGGAATGGGTATTGTATTTTGTCAAAAGCTTTTTCTGCATCTATTGATACAATCAAATGATTTTATTTTATTTTTTGTTATTATATGATCAATTATGCTTAAAGTTTTCCTAATATTGAACCAGTCCTGTATTTCTGGTATAAATTTAACCTGGTTAGAGTATATGCTCTCTCTCTCTCTCTCTCTCTCTCTCTCTCTCTCTCTTTTTTTTTTAATTTATATATATTTATATATATTTATATTTTTTTTTTTTTTTTTGCCTTTTGGAGGGCTATTGGAGTTAAGTGACTTGCCCAAAGTCACACGACTATTTTTTGTGTTTAGTGTGTGAGGCCAGTTCCGAACCCAGGTCCTCCTGACTCCAGGGCCAGTGCTCTATTCACTGCGCCACCTAGCCGCTCCCTTGCTTTGATATTCTTGCTTATATTTTATATAAAATTTTTGCATTCATTAGGGAAATTAGTCTATAGTTTTTTTTTTTTTTACCTTTGTTTTTGCCCTCCCTGGTTTAGGTCAGAGATATTTTGATAAACATTTTTCATACCATTAGTGTTTTGTAGCAACCTTTCATTTACTTCTTAGTTCGAAATTCTTTTGAGATTCCTGCTGATACATTTTGACCACATTTTCATTAAGGAATGGCTCTTGGTCCAATGTATTTACATCAGTTTCTTATATATCTTTCATGACAGTCTATTGTTGGGTTCCCGGTCCCAACTCCAGCTTTATCTTACCTTATACAAGGTCTTCTGATGTCTCCAGCTTCTTGTCTCCAAGAAGAACTTACCCCCACAGAACAACCAGGACATGGAAAGTATGATGCCAAGCTGTTTATTCCGTTACATCTTAACAGCACCACAAGCAAGCACAGGAACAGGCACAGGAACTAACTCACTTCCAGGCAGAACTGTAACTAACTCACTTCCTCTATCTCCCCAATTTATAAGCCTTGTGGGGGCATGCCTTGCAGGGCTAATCATGTTCTTTCCCGAATACATTGTATAAGACCAAGGAGCAATGTCCTTCCGGGAAGTCCTTTACGCACTGCCACGCAGAGTATCACTCTCCCATCACTGCGCCCAAAACTCCCTTATCCCTGGTTCGTTAACCTGCAGGCAAAGCTGTCCCAACAACGTCCCTCAGAAAGCCACGTGCACCCCCTCCGGCTGCCCCCTTGTCACCTGTCATGTGGGAGCCAATCGTGCACTCTCCCGAGTGCAGGGCAAAGGAGTATGTGCCAAGAGGAGTCCGTGTCCATGGGGCACGCTCAGTGCCACCTCGGCCTTTCCCAACCCAGCAGAGTCGGCTCAATGCCATGTCGGCCTTTACAGCCCGGCAGAGTCGGCCTGCATATCTCCAAGCCCCTGCCCCTCCGAGGTCACTTGCACTCTCTCTGACATCTTGTGACTGCCGCAGTGTCTCTCACACTGGTGGCTCTAACAGTCTATTGTCAGAGATAATATATAATGCAAACTGTTTCCCCCTGAAGCTCTAGTTTCCCTTCTTATACTAGCTATATTGATCTTGTTTTTTAGAATATTATGTAACAAAAGTCATAATTTTAAAAATCTCTTCAATCTCTTATTTGACTAAGAATTTTCCTTTTCATATTAATTGTGAGATACCTTCATTTATTTTCATACTTTCATTTTTTATGATGTTGACTATCCATTTAACATGGCATGCTCTATATTCTAGGCTGTTCATCTAAACCTATTTTAGGTGGCATAATGGATAGAACACCAGACCCGGAGTCAGGAGGACCTGAGTTCAAATCCAGCCACAAACACTTAGTCCTGTTTGCCTAAGTTTCCTCATATGCCATTTCCTTCTCCAGCTCATTTTATAGATGAAGAACTGAGGCAAGTGACATGCCCAGGGTCACATAGCTAGTAAGTGTCTGAGGCTGGTTTTGGACTCA
>NW_027185664.1:10939361-10950667 GCF_028583685.1 Petaurus breviceps papuanus
TGTGACCCTGGGAAAGTAGTTAACCTCTAACTGGCATCTTCATGAATATTGCTGGAGAGGATAATTCAACCAAATTCCCACTTGTTCCCAGTTTGAGGATTTCACTGGAGGATTGTACACATGCCTTGGCTTTTCCTCATGACTGCTCTCTTTTTTATCTTTCAACTATTCCACTACTTTTTTTCCCACCACAGGTGTGGACAGCATATTTCATTAGTGTGGACTCCTAGGGAATTTTATTTTTTAAAAAATATTTTAACAGACATTTATTGAATATTCACTTATAAAGGACCTTATTTTTATTCATTAATCTAAAGAAATTAAAACTTAACCAAACATAATTTAAAAAAATAATGCTATTGTAAAGTTTCAGGAGTTATTTTCCCAGCCCCAACTTCACTGACAGGTATGGTGACCAGAGAATGGGTACTTTCCCCTCAGAATTTTGGAGTATCCCTGAAGAATTACGGGTTGTTTTCTCATGAGCTCCTTGAAAGTAGAGACTGTGTTTCGCATCTTTTTGATTCCCTAGCAGTTAGCATAGAGACTGGCACATAGTAGGCACTGAATAAATGTTTTTTTTAATTGATTGCTTCTAGTACTGTATTGCTCATGAGCCCTCATTGGTGCGATTCCCTATCATGATTTTCAGTTGATATAAATTACTCAACAAGATTTAATTAGCTTTTAAAAGGGGATTTTTTACTAAAGTGGCACAATACAAACTACAAAACATCCCTCCTCCAAAAAAAAAGTCTGTGATATACTCTCCCATAAATCCATGCCTACCCCTGGGAAAAGTGGGTTCAAGCTTAGGGAACATATGTGGCAAAGAGGGAACTTTCAGTTTCTAAAGACCTTTTGCTAGAGTCCATAAGATGTTCTCCTTAAGCCTGATCTATCTTTTTGGCTGGGCTCTGGTACCGCCTTGGATCTGTGTCCAGGATTTCCTTGGCTTATGATGTAGACATTTACACCGGCCATTCTAAGGATGCTGCTAGGAGGCCAATGGGAAGATGGAAAATTCAAAATCCTCCAGACATCCAAAGGTTGTGGACTTCTGAAATTCACTAGGTCTTCTATGATTTAGCAGCATGGGGGACACTGAGACTGGAGACCATGGCCTGAGGCTCTCCCCGCACCATGGCTACTCCCCCCACAACTGACTCCCATCATTGATTTAATTGGAATACTCTTTCCTTTCCACTGCCAAGTACTAAAAATCTCTGATTCCAACTAGCTGAGTAGCTTTCAACTTGTCTCAATGTGCATGAACTAGTTCTTAGAGTGGTATCCAGGCCTTTTCATCCCCTGTGAAGATGAGATTTGCTCTCACTCGATAATTGTATTAGTTTTTAGTTTCTTTGATTAAATCAGTTAACCCTCACCCTTACAGTGTTCAAACAAGGAGACACAGCTTCCCTAAAGCAGTCTGGGTATTTCCCCATTTTCCAGGATATTAGTAGGGCTCATAGATTTAGAGGTAGACAGATTCATGGCCATCTAATCCAATGATCTTATTTTACAAATGAGGGGACTGAGGCTTATATCTATATGGATTATGGATAATATAGATAAATGGAAGAACACATTTTGCATGGGAGAGATGGGATTCCAACTGGGAATATCTAACTCTAAATCTACACCCTTTTTACTGTGCTAGTCCAGCTCAGGGATGGCTGGCTAGTGTGTCTTCTATTCCCTGCTTCCTCCCTTAAAATTTAGGCTACTCCCTACATGACTGAGAAAATCCCCAATTGTCTAGATCAACTTTTCATTCAAATCTGTCATTTTTGCTACATGCTCAGGAGTGTTAGGAGAATTTTATGGGAAGATTCAAAGGAACAAGTGAGACTGTTTTTGTGGGGACCTGTGATACTTTCTTAGGGATGCTGTCTGTTGGAGGATCTTTGACTTTCTTCTAAGAAAGTTCAACTAAGGTGTCACTCCCTTTTTGATTTAATTAATGCCCCATTTCTGTCTCTTTCTCTGTCTCACAAGTTTTCTTTTGGATATATATCTATAGTATAGATAGATAGATATATGGAATCCTCATATAACCCAAAAGAATGTAGGTTTTTTGAAAGGAGGGGATTAATTAGGTTTTGTCTTTGTATCACCATGGGCCCCTACTCCAATGACAGGCACTTAATAAGTGCTTTTTAATAATTGAATTAAAGTAGGGTGATGGCAGTGAGAATGGAAATTTTTGGGATAAAAATAACAGGATTTAAGATTAGGCCACAGGGACAATGGCAGTACCCTCAAAGAAGAGAAAATTCCAGAGGAGAAGGACAAATTTTGAGGGTAAAGTGGGGGCAGATGGTCAACTTATTATGTTAGGACCAGCTAAAATCTGAGTTTATGCCAGGGCAACCATGAAGCCTTGTTATTTGCCAAGAACAAGATTTTTCTCTATGTTAAGTGATGTGATTTTTATCTCTACTAATGTGCTAAGCTTTTGCATCGAAGAGTCTTGCATTGTAAGGTGACCAGAGATACCTCACTTGCACTTAAACTGATCACTTATCACCTACAGATATGCTGTACATGGCTTTTTGGCCCTCCCCAAGAAGCCCTGCATCAGCTCCTTAGGATTCATTTCCTACTGTCTCTTTGACTTGGCATCTTTGCCAAATCTTCCTAACTGGAGTGGCCTGGTCATTGCTTTTTTTTTTCCTTTAAAATATTTAAGAAACTAAAAAAAATATCTTATGAAAAATATCTAATGAAATATGACAGCCGAGAATTCAACCACGACATTAAGAAATTTCAATTTATAAGCTTTGCCTACCCTGAGTCTGAGCAGCAGAAGCTGTAAAATTTATGCCTTAACATGGCTATTATTCAGAATCCCTTGGAGACTCTGTCTAGCATCCCTCTATGCACACAAGCACACACATTTCTTAAGTGACCTGTAGAGGGAGCAAGATGCGGGTTTTCTATATTTGGTTGAAGCCAACGGGATAACTGAATTTCCTACTTCATTTATGTTTTGCTTCTCACCTATAACTTTGTATTAATATAGTATTTTGTACAGAATGCATCCTGAAGACCATCTCTTTTAAAGTTCTAGGCTATGGATAGTGCCGTAAATATTACTGAGCTTGTGGGATAATAATTGAGATTCTGCCTGCTCCACAAACAAATCTTAGTTGCAAATCCTCAGGGCTACAAGTCTGATACTCATATCTGCTCATATTTTTGCTAATTTCATAAATAAGAACCCTTCTTAGTATTCAAGAACCAAGAAGCTGCTAAAGTGTAATTTAAGATGTAGAGACACCATATATATTCTTGGGCTATATTTATTGAACCCTATTTTTTTTTTTTAAAGAATCAGATATTTTGACACCTTATGATGTCCCACGTTTTACATCTGAAGTGAGAAGACTAACCAAGAATCAGATATTCTGAATTCTAATGTGAAACTCACTAAGAAACACTGACTGTGACACATGGAACCACTGGACTGAGTCAGATTTCACTTTATGTCCTGTCTCTGACACCAGTTAAATGATTTTGAGCAAGTCACTAAAGTTCTTTTAATAATTTCCTAATGCATAAAATGACCATGATGGTACTTGTGCTACCTACCTCACCGGAGTTCTCAGAGGAAAATAATTTGGGGGTGTAGCACCAATGCAATATTTACAGCACCCATGATCACAACAAAGACCATGACTATAATTATCCCATTCCCATTACAGGGGGTCTTATAGCTATGAGCTCATATGCATATACACGAGCATATGAGCATTCAAGCTCTATATACATGAGTTATTTTTATTGTCAGCTAGGTGGTACAGTGGCTAAAGGGCTAGACTCAGAACCCAGTAAGACCTGGATTCAAATCCTGTCTCAAATACGTAATAGCTGAGTGGTCCTGGGAAAATCACTTCACCTCTGACTCAATTTCCTCATCTATAAAATGGGAATAATAGTACTCACCTCTTAAGATTGTTGTGAGGATGAATTGAGATAAAAGTTATAAAGTGTTTTGCAAGCCTTAAAGTGTTATATAAATGCTAACTATTATTATTATGGCTGGCCACAAGCAAACCAGTGAAGTAGGCTAAGGTTCCCTTCATCACAACAAATTTCCACACTTTGCATCCCTTAGTGACACCTCCAGCCTCTTCCTTTCAGCATCCCTGTATCTTCACGATCTCTATAACCTTTTTCCTAGCAAGCCATGTTCATAGAAAATGATCTGAAATTCCTTAATACTAGTAAATCACCAGACTTTAATTAGGTATCTACAGTGCATCAGGCACTGTTAGATATTGGGGAATGCAAAGATAAAAATGAAATAGTCCCTGTCCTCAAGCAACTCACCCTCTATTGTGAGAGATAATCTGTACATATATAAATACACACAAAATACATACAAAAATGCAAGGTAATTTTTGAAAAAAAAAAGCAATGCAGTTGGGAGGAATCAGGAATGTAGAAGGTATAGTTGACTAAATTTTTAAGGAAATTCGGGATTATCAGAGGTGAAAATGAGAAAGGAATGTATTCTGGGAGTAGGAACAGCAAGTACAAAGGCATGAGAGATGAAATAATAAGTATTAGGAACAGCAATGAGGTCAGTTTGACTGGACCATAGAAAATATGGAAGGAATAATGTGTAAGACCAGGAGGAAAGGGGCCATATGGTGAAAAGCTTTGTCAAATAGGGTTTATATTTGATCCTGGAAGAGGAATTCTTGGGTTCCACAGCTTGTGAATAAATTTCAGGGGATTTATCAACATGGGTAGGAAAAAATTACAACTTTGTTTTAATATAATTATTACCTTTGCAATACTGTGTATTTTATTTTATTAATTTGAAAACATTGTTCTGAAAAGTTCTCCAGTCCATAGGCTTCACTGGGCTGCTAAAGGGATAACACAATAGTTAAGAACCCCTGTTCTGGAGATGAGAGGGAACCCGCCAAATTTATCAAGCAGGGGAATAGGAAACTGAACTTTAGGACTATCACTTTGACAGCTGGGTGGAGGATGGTTTGGAGAGGGAAGAGACTCGAGGCAGAGAGGCTATTGTAATAATCCAGGAGAATGGTGATGAGAACCTAAACAAGGAGGCCCTCTAAGTGGAGAGAAGGGGACAGAATCAAGAGATATTATGGAGGAAGAATCAAGATGACTTGATAACTGATTGGATAGGTGGGGTGCAGAAGAGTGAGGCGTTAAGGAGAACACCCAAGTTGGGAAGTTCGATGACTAACACAACAGTGGTGCCTTAACAGAAAGAGGGAAGTAGGGGAGAAAGATGGGTTTGGGGAAGAAATTGAATTGAATTCTCTTTTGTTCATGTTAAGTTTGAGATTCCTTTTAGGATCCAATTTGAAATGTGGCATACACTAAACAAAACCAAATAAATACCATGGATTGTTTGGAGCTATGATCTTTTAGAGCTACACACTGAGGGAAACATCATGGTATTTTTTTTCCAGCTCCCACACTTTATTGGGACTGTGATTTAAGTGGGGCAGCCTCCAAGAGTCTCCCACTAATGAAGTCAGTGTTCCAGCATGTAAGTTCACCGTGACTGCTCAATAAATACAGACCACTGGAAGGAGTAGGTATAGGTTTAAATATTCCATCCACTTGTGTGGAGGAAGAAGTGGGATGAGGGGAAAGGTGTTGGTAGAGTTTACCCACAGATGAAGACAAAATAGGAATTTTACAAAAGGGGGCAAGGGATAGAGTGCAGTTTCATATTATATATGGGAAGGATTATTATATATTATACTTTCCGTATCCTCCATCATCCCCTTTTTCATCTCCCTTTTGAGTGTTGTCTCTCCCATTAGGATATAGACAATTTAAGGACAGAGACAGTCTTTTCGTTTGTACTTATGTCCCTAGCACTTTGCACAGTCCCGAGGTATGTCATAAGTGCTTAATAAATGCTTCTTACCATAAACCATATTATATATGGGAAAGGTTATAAAATGAAATTGGAGTGACATGAAATTGAATGTTGTCAGATAGAAAAAAGTTAATATTTTATAGACAATGGTTTTTTTTCTCTTCTTACTAAAGATAGGATAAGGGAAAACTGAAAAAAGACAACAGGAAGAATTCACACTTGCTAGAAAGAACTGTGTTTGGAAGGTGATAGGCAGAATGTTGAAACAAGATAAATTTAGATTAAAACAATTCTTTGTCTAAGAGGTCCATAGAATTAAGACATAAGATGCCTTTAGGTACTTGATTCTTTTGATTTGATTCAATTCAACTTTTCAATTCAATTCTTAGCCAAGATTTATTAAGCACCTACTATATATGATGATATGAAGTAGCTAGTTCACTTGGTGGATAGAGCACTGGGCCTACAATCAGGAAGATCTGAGTTCAAATCTGATCTTAGACACTTACTAGCTGTGTGACAATGGGCAAGTCACTTAACCTCTGTTTGCCTAGGAGGCAGCTAGGAGGCTCAGTGGATAGAGTGCTGGACCTGGGGTCAGGAATACCTGAGTTCAAATCCAGCTTCAGACATTTACTAGATGCCTGGTCTTGGGTAAGTCACTTAGCCCTCTTTGCCTTAATCTACTGGATAGGGAAATGGCAAACCATTTCAGTATCTTTGCCAAGAAAACTCCACAGACAGTATGGTCCAAGGGGTCATGAAGAGTTGGACATGACTAAAATGATTGAACAACATTAAGCATATGCCTACCACCACAAAGGACATATAAAGTTAAATTAGGTGCCAGCTCTGCCTTCAAAGAGCTCCAGTTAAGTAGGTGAGATCATCTCCATCCTTTCCAAGTATCAGGCATAGGCTATCATTTGAGAAAAACAATATCTTTCGGTATGACTTATGTCTGTCCATATGAGGAAACATTCAGAGTCAGAATTGCCAGGCATCATCACATCATTTTGCACCTGTAGCATTTTAGCAGTCTAGTCAGGGGCACTGACAGAGACTTTGCATTAATGAGACACATAGACATGCTAAATAACCGAGTGAGATGGAGAGGTCTCATTTCCAGCTGTGACCTGGGCAGCATTGAATGGGACAATGTCTCCAAATGCTCCAGGGTGGTTCTCTATGAAAGTGAGCATGAAAATGTGAAATAAGCCACACTGGGACAGAGGCAGGGCCACTATATTCTATCTCTGACTGTAATGGTAATGTAAATTTAAAGATCTTCCCTGCCCCTAGGCTAAAGTGCACCTGGAGCCTGGGGTGGGAGTCTTGTTTTTCAGTAGATACTTTTTGATTGGCCAGTGGGTCCAGAAGGTTGTTACATTCTCTGAGCCAGGAGAAGGCTATATAAATCCTGATTTGAGGCTTTGTTTTGGGGTTCACTTTGAGAAGTGTTCTGTGATTTGATCTGGATTCTGGGAAGCCGTTGTTGACAGCCCCCCGGCTTTGAAAAACCCAGATGTTGATTTGGTATGGATGTAATGGTTGGACAGTTTGGAAATCTGTCTACTTGATCTGTTTCTCTGTCTTGATAATTCTGTCTGTATACTCTGAAGTTCAGGGTGCTGACCTTTTCCCCCTGAACTAGGTAAACGATATATGTCTGACTGATTAAAGTAAGCTTGTTAACCCATTTTGAGTTGCTTTCCTTTAACAAAGCAGATCTAAGAACCTGTGTTGGCAGCCACCCTGGGGACCCTGGAGTGCTTGCTGCTATACTGACTAACCCCAAGGGATGGTTTTTATCCAGTTATTAAAGTCGCTTTCCACTAGGATTCCCTCATATAGTTAGAGATGTATTGCAAAAATCCCTTTCAAGGAAGCCCAGTCTCAGAGTAATTGTGAAGTGTAACTTCTGTGTCTATACCAGGGAGTGGCAATTGGAGGGCACAGGAGATTTGTTCCTTCCACCCTCACCAACAACCAAGTAGACTAGATTGGGGGTCAGGGAATCCTGGGCTCAAATCCCACCTCAGAAATCAGGTGTGTGACCATGGACAGGTCACCTTTTGCTACCTTAGTTTCATCATCTCTAAAATGGGGATAAAAATGGCACATACCAATAAAATATGCTCATACATAAGTTTATACATATTTATGTATGCATGCACACACACAAACATATGTATATACACACACACACACACACACACACACACATATATATATATATATATATATATATATATAGAGAGAGAGAGAGAGAGAGAGATGTATATAGGCAAGGTAACCATGGTAAGAAGCATTTATTAAGCACTTATGACATACCTTGGGACTGTGCAAAGTGCTAGGGACATACGTATAAGCAAAAAGACTGTCTCTGTCCTTAAGTTGTCTATATCCTAATGGGAGAGACAACCCTCAAAAGGGAGATGCAAATGGGGATGGTGGGGGATGGGGAAAGTACTGATGCAGGGATAGGTTGTCCAAAAGGTCAGAAGCAGAGCAAGGAGGAGAATGAAAGTTGACTGGCCAGGTATTCTCCCCCAAATGGAGGCCTCTGGATGAATTTAACAATGGCAGAAGGGAATAGCATGGTGGAAGGGTGTTTCAAGAGTGAGGGAACCCCAGAAAGGGGGGATAATTTTCAGTTAAATTGGTAACTGGATTATGGCAGCAAACTTCAGAAAGTCAGAATTAGAGCCAGGAGGGGAATATAACATAGTAAGGTGTATCATGATATCATCAATGTAGTGGGTAAGCTGTACACCAGGTAGCTTTAATTCATCCAACTGTTCAGCCACAATCCTGTGACAAATAGTGGGGCTATGTATGTACCCTTGTGGCAAGCGAGTAAAAGTATATTGTCTACCCTGCCAAGTGAAAGCGAAGTGGTCCCATTGTTTAGAGTCTATTGGGATGGTGAAGAAGGCATTTGCCAAGTCAATAACTGCATACCAAGTCCCATCATATTTCTGGATCCTTTCTATTAAGGTGATGGTATCTGGAACAGCAGCATACAAAGAAGGAGTCACCTTATTCAACTGTCTATAATCCACAGTCATTCTCCATGTCCCATCTGATTTTCTTACTGGCCAGACAGGATTATTCCATCTAGTGGTTGTAGGGACTAACACTCCTGCTTCAACATATTCCTTTATAGTAGTGGCAATTTCATCTTGCCCACCTGGCACACGATACTGTTTTAAAGTAATTACTTCAGAAGGTTCAGGTAAAGTGATTGGGTCCATTTTTAGTTTTCCTACTAAAACTGTATTAATTCCTATCTTCCTCACAGCAAATTGGTATCTTCCTTCAGGTAAATTCAGAGTCATGCCTCTCAATACATCTATTCCAATGATGTATTCAGGAATGGGTACAACAACCACAGTATATTCCTTCTTAGGTAACTGCCCAATTTTCATTGTTATTTTAACCTGTCTGGCTGATATTTCAGCGTCTCCTAGACCTGTGATGGTAATAGGAGTTCCATGTTTAAACTTATCAGGGTTTCCATAGATAAGTGTGGCCTCAGCCCCAGTATCAATCAGTGCCCTAGTCACAGTAGTTGATCCATTCTTCCAATATATTGTTAAACCAATATGGGGTCTGCAATCTCTTCTGCATATTTCTTTTATCTGGGCTGGGGCTTGGCCTATATCCTATTCAGGACTTTCTGCTAAGGACTCCTGCTGAGGACTGCCGGGGGCCGGAGCTGCTGGGAGCGTGCTTCCAGGACGCTGGGTGGTTGCTGTGAGTGGGGAGAGGAGGACCTTTGCCTGAGGTAACCTGTTCTGTTTTAAAGGCTTGAAAATGTGGGTGCTTTCTACTTTATCTACCTGTGCCAATGTCATAACTACTCTGATGGCTTTCACTTTCTGGTTTTGGGACTCAGTCTTTTGGTATCTTAATAAATTTTCTAGTTTATTTCCCCAAATGGCAAACCTAATGTATTTTGTGATGGATAATTATATCAGCATATTTGTAATCTCTATAGGCATTGTGAATATGGCATTGCTGATACATAAGGGCAAAGGTAATATGACAGATATAATTATAGACTATTATATAATATAATATAACATCAAAGTATGTCATTTTGATACAATATAACATGATACATAGAATATAAACACATGTTCTATATGATATATGGTGTATTATATGTGATATATACGATGGCATGATATAAAATACTACATTGTGCTTTGTGAACCCTAAAGTCATACATAAATATTAGCTATATTTATAGAGATTAGGAGATGTGACTTCTCTGGGAGAAAAGAAAAGCTTAAAAAAAAAACCTTCTTGTATTTTTCCTCAGGATATTTTTTAGTGAGAATTTGGATAATTTTGGTAAAAATTTTAAAACCTGTGTTTCTCCCTAAATTTTCTGTCCCTGTCACCTTCATCTCTCTCTTTGCTAATGCCTTAATGTGAAATATTTCCCCAGTTCCCTTTTCTCCATGCCAGAAAGGATGCCGATCACCATGGTTGTCTTGAATGTCTTGGCTAGGAGGGGCAAGGGGAGAAAATGGGCCCATGAGAGTGAAGTTGAAGACTGCCTTGCCCGGGGCAAGTTCTGGTGCTGCCTATTGTACCATTTTCTGCACAATGTTCCTTTCAGCTTTAGAGAGACTGAGAAATATTTAATGATACTGAAGAGCAGAACATATGAATTAATTTCATAATTTCATTTTTCCTTAACTTGTTAATTATCTTCATTCAACTATCTAAAAGTAATTATACATGAAGAAAGAAGAATCAATGAATTTAAATAATAACTAACTTGAGGGGGGGTTAGGTACATTAATTTTATGATAAGTCATTTGCCTCTGATAATTAGTCTGATGATATTGATGTTCTTAACAAATCACACAAAATAAATGGGGTTGAAAGACACATTATTTTAAATTAAAAATAAGATACAATATGGTAATGTGAACAAAGGGTGAGAGTATCAAATTGTGAACAGGAAAAAAAGAAGGCTAGTATAAAAGAGGATCTTATTTAGGTAGTTTAACTAATATTATGATAGTTTTTCTAATACAGTAGTATTTTTAGTAATAGCGAAAAGGTTCTGAGGGTTTCATTCTAGAGAAATATATGGCAGTGAGAGCTTGTGTGGGTGCGATTTTTCATGTAGCTCTCAAAGGGCAATCTTTATAAGATAGGTAGAGGTTTTATGAAATGGCGTATCCCTCTCTGCAGTGATTAGATTATATTCTTTTTGGTATCCACCTATCTCTGGCATCAGAATCTCTCATAGTGGGTATGGGGTCAACAGGAACACTAAGCAAGCTTGTTTTTAAAAATTAGAAGAATAAACAGTTGCATATGTGATACAATTTAATGGAACCCTCTTCTTCCCCCCCAACCCCCCACCTTGCTGATGATTTAATCCTGTTCAGATGGAAAT
>NW_027185664.1:10950677-10977288 GCF_028583685.1 Petaurus breviceps papuanus
TTCTGTGGGTCTGCACTCCTAAAACTACATCTCATAAGACCCCACAGGTGAACTTAAATGGTAGACATAGCTCAAAGTAAAGACATTTGCTAAAATGACACACAACAATTTCCCCTCCTTTCCCCCAATAAGTCTGGGGTACGCTATTCCATGAATTTATATAGTATCTTTGAGGAGAGCGGACATAAACATAAAATGCACTGATTTTGAGGCACACATATAACTGTAATGAGGGCTATCTTTCACAGCTAGCATAAGATCATTGTGTGGCTTAAAAGCAGGCAAAATAGACAACTCCAACCTCTTCTCCCTTGTCCTTTTGCAAAGGAGACTAATTTCCATCAAGAGTGGAAGCAAGAGGTTGGGGTCACTGATTTCCTCAGAGAGAGGTGGGTACCAGGCTAGAATTACACCCATCTGCTCCTTTAAATATTATTGGTCTTGAGGAAATGGTTTTTAGGTTTGAGCTAAACTTCTGATCACTGTTCATTAATTGGGGGAAGCAGAACCCCAAATTTTATTTCCAAGGCTTAATGCCTCCCCCACCAAATACCAGTTCTTCAGTATAACAAATTATTATATTTTTAATATATAATTTATTTATTATTACATATAATATATTATTTATTATATATGTATTATATATAATATATTATTTTAATATGCAATAATTAATATGTATTGTACCAAATAGCAAGGAAATCTATTCATCCAAGTCAATAACAAAATAGAAATTGGAGAAAGTATACACACACACACACACACACACACACACACACACACACATACAATGTTTATCAGACAATATAGAGTGAGGGAGCTTTCCCATTGGGAGTAAGATAATTCAGCTCAGTTGAGAGAGAAAGTCCTAGATCTTATTCAAGAGGAAGTTCCCTGAAATCTCTAATGTCACAGGAGGAGTAAAGGGACATGATGGAGACTATTGGCCCCTCTCCTGTTGGCTTCTTCCCAGAATTTCGTTTTCCCTTCCATCTGAAATGGAGTTTGGCACCATCCATCTTCTCCCTTGAAGCTAGAAGAGCCCAAAGTGACTGCAGAGAGACTTGAAGAGATGTGAAAAGATATGAAGACAGTCCAAAGAAAGCAGAGCTCTCCTCACTTTTATAATCCCCCTACGCAGGCACAGGGCATTGATCTTCACCAATGAGCAGAGAATTCCATACCACTAGACTTTGGGACTCAGGTTACATAAGGAATGCATGACTTAGGCAAGTCATATATCTGGCAGTATAGGGACCTTATGCCCTTGTGGGGTACTTGTACTTCTTGTGTGAACTAGCTAGACAGGTTACTAAGCTGGGCTTCTTGGGTCTGTTGCTTTCTTAGCTCAACTCTCAAACACCAATGCTAATTCTCTTATGAACATATCGTTGGTTGTCTTCTCTGCTGCCAGAGGTTACGTCATTAGAAGCTGCTTCCTGTCCCTGAATCTATTCCCCATTGGGTGTAATTACTTTGATCAGGCAAGTAGCTCTTCTTCAAAACACCATGACTGATGGAGAATGCAAAGGGAGAGAGAAATTCCCTTTTCCCAGTGCTATATGGTAGTAAAGGCATAGGAGTCATCATTCACAAAGCAGATCTCTGCTATTCTATGTCTCAGCTGCTTCTTGAGATGGGAGGTTTAGCTATGTATTTATTTAATATTTTATTTTTCCCCAATTACATGTAAAAACCATTTTAACATTTGTTTCTTAAAATTTTGAGTTCCAGATTCTCTCTCTCTCCCTTCCCTTTACTGAGAAGGCAAGCAATTTGACATGGGTTATATATGTGCAGTCATGCAAAACACATTTCCATATTAGTCATGTTGTGAAAGAAAACAGATCAAAACCAAAAAAAAAAAAAACCTAAGAAAAATATAGCCCAAAAAAACTAAGCTTCAATCTACGTTCAGATTTTATCTGTTCTTTTTCAGGAGAGGGATAGCATTTTCATTATAAGTCCTTAGGAATTGTCTTGCATCTGTATATTACTAAGAACAGGTAAGTCATTCATAACTGATCATTGTACAATATTGCTGTTTTTGTGTATGCTGTTCTGCTCACATCACTTTGCATCAGGTCAGGTATGTCTTTCCACATTTTTCTGAGAGCAGCCTGACTGTTATTTCTTATAGCACAATTGTATTCCATAGCAATCATATACCACAACTTTTTCAGTCACTCCCCAATGGATGGGTATCCCCTCAATTTCCAATTCTTTGCCACCACAAAAAGAACTTTTATAAATATTTTTGTACATATAAATCCATTTCCTTTTAAACAAAATATCTTTAGGTTTCAGACCTAGTATGTCTGCCAAATGGTATGAGTGGTTTTATAGTCCTTTGGGAATAATTCCAAATTGCTCTCCAGAATGGTTGAATCAGTTCACAACTCTGCCAACAATGCATTAGTGTCTCAATTTTCCCACATCCCCTCCAAAATTTGTCATTTTCCTTTTCTCACATATTAGTCAATCTTATAGGTCTGGGTGGTGCCTCAGAGTTATTTTAATTTGCATATTTCTAATCAATAATGATTTAAAGCATTTTTTCATATGACTATAGCTTTTATGACTTTGTCTGAAAACCGCCTGCTCTTATCCTTTAACTATTTATCAACTGGGGAAATGGCTTTTATCTTTACAAATTTGATTCAGTTCTCTATATAGTTGAGTCATATCAAAGATACTTGCTGTAATATTTTTTCACCTTTATGATTACTGAGTATTTCCCTCTATCCTTTTTTCTTCCTGTTTATCCTACTTGCTCTCTGTCCTTTCACCTTGTCCATTTCAAAAGTGTGTTGCTTTTGACTACTGCTTCCACAAATCTGCCCTCCTTTCTAATATCCCCTGACCTTTCAAAATTTCCTTCCCATCCTACTTTAGGATAAGATAAAGTTCTGTACTCAACTGAATATGTATATTATTCCTTCTTTGAACCAATTCAAATCAGAGAAGGGTTCAAGTACTCCCATCTACTTCCCACATCTTTCCCTCTTCTGTAAAAGCTCTTTTGTGTCTCTTTTATGTGAGATAATTTACTCCATTCTACTTCCTCCTTCTCCCAGGGCATTCCTCTTTCTCACCCCTTAATTTTACTTTATTTTTATATCATTCCATCATATTCAACTCATAGCCATGCCCTCTGTCTGTGTATACTCCTAACTGTCTGAATACTGAAAAAGTTCTTAGGAGTTACAATTATCATCTTTCCATGTAGGGATGGAAACAGTTTAATTTTGTTGAATTCCTTATGATTTCTCTTTCCTGTTTACCTTTTTATGCTGCCCTTTAGTCTTGTATTTAAAAGTCAAATTTTCTATTCAGCTCTGGTCTTTTCATAAGCAATACTTGAAAGTCCTCTATTTCATTGAGTATTCATTTTTCCCCCTGAAGGATTATATTCAGTTTTGCTGAGTAAGTGATTCTTGTTTGTATTCCTAACTGCTTTGTCCTCTGGAATATCGTATTTTGAGTCCTCTTATCTTTTAATGTAGAAACTACTAAATCTTATCTTATCCTGACAATATTTAAATATTTATTTCTGGCTGCTTGCAATATTCTCTCCTTGACCTGGGAGCTCTGGAACTTGGCTATAATATTCCTGGGAATTTTCATTGGAATCTCTTTCAGGGGGGTGATCAGTGGATAATCCAATCATTCTTAAATTAGCTCTCCTCAATCTATTTTCCAGTTCAATTGTTTTTCCAATGAGATATTTCACATTTCCTCCTATTTTTTGATTCTTTTGATTTTATCGTATTGTTTCCTTTTTTTCTTTTTGGAGGGCAATTAGGGTTAAGTGACTTGCCCAAGGTCACATGGCTAGTTTTTGTGTTAAGTGTCTGAGGCTGGATTTGAACTCAGGTCCTCCTGATTCCAGGGCCGGTGCTCTATTCACTGTGCCACCTAGCCACCCCTGTCTTATTGTTTCTTGATGTCTCATGGAATCATTAACTTCCACTTGCCCAATTCTAATTTTTAAAGAATTATTTTCTTCAGTGAGCTTTTGTACCTTCTTTTCCATTTGGCCAATTCTGCTTTTAAGAAGTTTTTTCTTCAGTGAATCAGCTTTTTTGATTTTTTTTTCTGAGTTTGTGTTTTGATTTTTCTGTCACCATGGTAACTTTCTATGGTTGGGATCTTTTTTGTTGTTGTTGTTTTCCCAGCTTATTTCTTGACTTTTAGCTCTATATTAAATTTGGTCTTTGCTCCTAGCTTCAGGTTTTTGGGGGTAGCTGTTTTCAGAGATACTTCTAGGGACCTGCATGTTTTCAGTTCTTCCAAGGTGGCATGATCTAAAGAGAGCTGTTTATTTCTCTAGGAGAGAAATGCTTGTGCTCTGGTCTGTGAGTGACCACAAGCACTCTTTTTCACCCTGGATCTGTGACCAGAGTCCTGCTCCCTTGTGGTTGCAAGCTCTGGCATGCTGGTGCTCCTTCTTGCCATGGGACTGAGACTGGGATCCAAGGAGGGGTGATGCAACAGAGTCCCATACTTAATACCAGCAAAATGACCCCTGTAACCTTCTGACCAGTTATATGACACCTTCATCACCTGTGGACTGAGAGCTCCAGGAGCAGGAATGAATGCCAATTCATTCACTCCCATGGCCTGCTGCTTGTTTCTTGTGGTATGGCTATTCTAATGCAGCCTACACTGGAGACATCCTATTTTACATAACTCTAGACAGCATAAAATACCTGCAAGTAAACCTGCCAAAACAAACCCAGGAAATTGATAAAAGGATAAAAACTTTTCATACAAATTAAATTAGATTTAAATAACTGGAGAAATATTAATTATTCATGGGTAGGCAAGACCAATATAATAAAAATAACAGTTTTATCTAAACAGATTTATATATTCAATGTCATCCCAATTAAATTACCAAAAATTATTTTACTGAATTAAAAAAATAATAAAATTCATTTAGAAGAACAAAAAGTCAAGAATATCAAAAGAACTAATAAAAAATAAAGAAAAGAGGTTTAGCAATACCAGATCTTAAACTGTATTTTAAGTCAGTAATTATCAAAATTATCTGGTACTGGCTAAGGAATAGAATTGAAGATCAATAGAACAGGTAAGACATACAATTTACAATAGCAAATACAGTAGCTTTCATTTTATAAGTGTAAAGACTTAAGATTTTCAAATAAAAGTTCATTATTTGATAAAGATTGCTGGGAAAAATGGAAAGCAAGATGGCAGAAATTGAGCAAAGACCAATGTCTTACACCACTTATCAAGATAAGGTCAAAATGGATACATGACTTAGGTATAAAGAGAGAAATTATAAAAATTTTGAAGACCACGGAACATATTACTTATCACACTTATGGATAGGTGAACAATTTATGAACAAACAAGAGATTGAGAGCAGAGTGAGATGTAAAATGGATAATTTTGACTACATTAAATTAAAAAGTTTTAGTGCAAATAAAACAAATGTAGCCAAGGTCAGAAGGAAAGCAGAAAATTGGGAAAAACATTTTATAAATAGTTTCTCAGATAATGGTTTCATATCTTAAATGTATAAGAATACCAATTATTCCCTAATTGATAAGTGGTCAAAGGACATGAACAGGAAGTTTTCTGATAAAGAAATCAAAACAATCTATAGTCATATGAAAAAAATGCTCTGAATAGTTATTGATTAGAGAAATATAAATTAAAACATCTTTGAGATATCATTTTCCACCTATATATTGGCTAAATGATTGCAGGGTTAAGCAACAAATGTTAGAAGCAACGTGGAAAAATTGGGACACTAATTCATTGTTGATGAAATTGTGAATCGATCCAAACATTTTGGAGAACAATCTAGAATTATCCCCAAAGAGTTATTAAACTGCCTATACCCATTTACCCCACAATACTACTACTAGGTCTATTTCCAAAGATAATTAGTGAAAAAGGAAAAGTACTTATATGTTCTAAAATATTCATAGCCATTCTCTTGTGACAAAGAACTGGAAATTGTGGGGTTGTCCATCAATTAGGGAATGACTGAACAAGTTGTGGTATATGATTGCGATGGAATATTACTGTGCTATAAGAAACGATTAGCTCAATGATCTTAGAAAAATATGGACAGATTTGCATGAAATTATGAAGAGCAAAATGTGCCAAACCAAGTGAAAATTGTATATAGTAACAACAATATTCTTTTAAAAACAAATTTGAGCAAACAAGTCATTTTGATTATCATAAATACCCAAATTAACTACAAAGGATGTATGAAGGAAGATGCTATCTGCATCTAGGAAAAGAGCTGATAAATAGAAGTATGTATAGAATGATTTACAGACTTTCAAATTTGTGTGTATTGGTAGCCATCTCTAGGGTGGGGAGGAGGAAAAAAAGTGAAACTGTAATGGTAATTTGAAGACCCCTTTTTGTATTGGCAAGTAAGCTGGTACTTAGCACTTAGTAACTAATCAAACCTCTGTGAAAGAAACAGAAGGTATGAACCCCTGTTCCTGATGTAACAGGAAGGGGTTAGCTGAAACAGGAAGTAGCTAATACTGTGTATATAAGAAAAGCCTCAGAGAGGCAGAGTCAGAATTTCTTCAGACAAGAATCTGGTGGCAGAAGCTGTTCTGCTGGAGAAAGAATCAAGAACTGAGCCAGAATTTCCTGTGAACTTGTGGTGGTGGACCTTCTTCTAAACAGGAGCCCAGGAGCCCCTCCCCCCAGGCTGGATAAGGTGATTCTGATTTTTTGAATGAGCTGCAGAAGACTGAGGAAGCATGACCAGGATGCAAAGACTTTGTTTGTGGCTTGGTTGAGCTTTGAATTCCTGGGAACAGAAATTATGAAGGATTTGAGAGAGACTGGACCCTGTGAACTTCAGTGTGGAGCAGGACTTACGCTGAGAGCTGGACAAGGAACTGGGAGCTGTCTGCCTTTGAATCCAGGTGACTTATTTGGTGGAGTCAGGGAGGAGTTGCCTGCCTCAAGTCAAAATGAAAAGATCTCTCTGTGGGTACTGAGTAGTGGTGAAATTGTAGTTTACTAGTGACCTAGGGGTGGAGGCTCTGTGTATTTTCTAATGATTGTACTTAGTGATTAATGATACTTAGCAATTGATTTCTGAATAAGTGACTGACTGAGTTAATTTAGTGTGCCCCATGAGTGGCAGACTTTGACAATTGTGCTTTGAAATGATTGTTCTTTGTTCTAAATATTGTGACCACTTTGGTGAAAACTATGTGGCCATTTTAATGATAAGCTGTTGTGAATACTATATTGTGATTTTTCTGTGATAAGTTGTAATATTGTGAATGCTGTACATTGATTCTCTGGGAATGTTTTGCTTTGATTTGTTATGGAATAAATAGGGTGTTCAGTTTACTGTGTAATCAGAACCTTAAGCTGTTCACAGCAGCAGCCCTCTGGAAAGCTGCTTGTGCATGGCTTTACACCAGTCTCCAATCAGTCAATGACCAGTTGCCCTTCTAATTCCATCTGGAAAACTTCTTCACACTTTGCAAAGGAATAACAATGCATATTTTCCTCTTTGTACTCTTTCGATGAGATCAAACATTTCATTTCTGTTATTTGCCTCCTGTGATTTCATCACTTTGATGTGGAGAGGATGAATTCCTTCTCTATAGCACATGGTTGTTTTGAGGATGAAATGAAATAATCCATGAAAAGAACTTTCTAGACCTTAAAACTCAATATAAGCATGCATTTACTAATATTAATTATTATTATACAGAAATTTATACCATCTTGTGAATGCTTTCCAAGTGATAATGGTTGACTGCAAATCCAAGGGTGCCAGGATCTCAGGACAATCAAAATGAAAATCACCCAACAAGCAATGGGTAGAAATGCTGCAGATGTCTGGCATGTCATGGTTTAGACTAGGGGTGGGGAACCCGTGCCCTCTTGTCCACATGTGGCCCTCTAGGGTCTTGAGTGTAGCCTTTTGATTGAGTTCAAAATTTACAGAACAAATCCTTTTATTAAGGGGATTTGTTCTGTAAAGTTGAGATTTTGTCAAAGAGTCACACTTTAGGACTGAGAAGGTCACATGTGACCCCGAGAGTACAGGTTCCCCATCCCTGGTTTAGACAGTATACATTTCACTCATTTTTATTGGAGACAAGTAGAACTCTTCACCTTTCTTCTTTGTTCTAAACCCCCCCCCCCCCAACTTGTGTGGCAAACCCTCAGTGTAGTAGCCCTTGACAGTGCTTGGGCATTCTCTACTTTTCATTCGCCAATTGCATCAGTTGTCCTATGTAGAATGTCCTATGCAGAATCCCAGGTTGGGAACTATGTTGTGCAATTCTTCCTCTATCAACAATTTATCAGCTAGTGTCTTGTGCTTCAGATTCTTCCTGTGAAAATCAGTCAGGCTCTCCTTCAGAAACCTTTCATTTCTCAGTGATAAAGTGCTATGTAATTACTTTGGAAAATTATAAGATTTTAGAGCTAGAAGGGACTGTAGAGTAATTCTGATAGTTGATTTTTTACTTTATCTTGTGATTATTATTCCTTTCATATCATTAGTCATACTGGAAGATTTCTGAATACTAACCACTGCTTTGAATAGACACTTGTATGTTTCCATTTTTCTATTCATCTGTGTGTTTAATCTTTGGGGTTGGAAGAATGATTACTGATGTTCAATACTTAAGAATAATTAACTTGGTCACTAGTTATGGGAAATACTTTGGATGGTATAGATATTAGATGATATGATATGACACATAATCTACTGGTTAACCTGGGCTTCAGGTGGCATAGTTGATAGTATGGAACTTGGAATCAGGAAGACCTGAGTTCAAACCCTGTCTCAGTTACTTGCTAGCTGTTTGATTCAAGGCAAGTCACTTAATCTCTCTGCGTCTTAATGATCTCACCTGCAAAGTTAGAGGTTTGAACCATCATAACCTCTAAAGTCCCTTCCAATTCTAATCTATGATCTAGATCTGAGACTCAAATGGCTGACAGTGATAGGGAATCATTCTGAGAGGGCAAGGGCAAATTTTAAATTTCACAATTGACAACATGCCTTTGTAAAATTTAATTGAGAATTTACTGTGCAATATTCTTATATTTGCATTTCTGGAATTCTGTATTACAAAATTTTCTCATGAGAAAATATGACAATCTTGCTTTAAATAAATATAGCCATGTTCTGGAGACTCCCAGTGATTAAACCCATGGCACAGAAAGCAAGCATGGTGAGCAGGTAGCTAAAACAGCAGTTCTAAACCAATGTTGACCAATAAAATTGCATAAAAAACCCCAAAGGACTAAGAATCTGAATCACAGAAAAGTGTGAACGGCAAGGAAAATTTCTCAGTCACTTGCAGAGAGGTAAACTATGTTTATGTTTTTCTCATTTCCAATTAGTTGCATGGCGTCTCCTTCATTAGACTGTGAACTGTTTGAGAGTAAGAACTGTCTTTGACTTTTCTTTATCTCCATTAGCATGGTGTCTGTCACATAGGAAAGGCAATACATTTTTTTTTTAAAAAGGCAATAAATGTTTATTGATTGATTGATCCACTGACCAGTGTTTGCATACAGCACAAGTTGGTCTTCATCTTAGAGATGAAATGGTTGTAGGAACACATCTATAACTTCTACGTTACTAGGGAGAATGGAGTGTTTCTTGAAAGACTTGAAGAAGTGCTTCTAGGAGAAGGAAACACAGAAGAAAAAGGTTGTAAAGAAGCATGGAGGGCTGGATTGGAGATTACAAAAACCTGGGATAAAATTCTTCCTTGTGTACATACCAGGTAGATGACCATGGTGGGGCAAGGAGGTGGTGCAGTGTATAGAGGGCCAGGTCTTAAGTCAGGCAGACTCAACTTTGTGAGTTCAAATCTAGCCTCAGACACTTACTAGCTGTGTGACCCTGAGCAAGTCACTTAACCCTGTTTGCCTCAGTTTCCTCATCTGTAAAATGAACTGGAGGAGGAAATAGCAAACTACTCCAGTATCCTTGCCAAGAAAACCCACAAAAGTGTCACAAAGAGTTGGACATGACTAAAATGACTGAACAACAAAGATGACCACACTCAAGAGTAAGAAACTAGTATCTGTTTATTTAGATACTGCTATCTAGGTACTAACGATCCTAGTATCGAAGGAATCAAGAATACCGAAAAATCTTCATATAAGAAAATCCAAGATCCCAACACAGAAAAGAACATTTGGGTATGAATTGTATAAACAGATAACAGTGTATTGCCTGTAAGGAGGCTCAAATGAAATATTTTGTAAAACAAATATGCAAGCTCTAACGTGCTAGATAAATGTCAGTTGTCATTATTGTTTTTCTTATTATTGTCATTATCTTGCACTAGGAGATTAGAGGATGGAAGCGTGTGGCACAGAGAAGGAAGAGAATCAAAAAAGTTATAAAACATTGGGAGTGCTGGAATATGTATGAAGCCTATTCCTGTAGTGGGGGGAACTGAACCATTTGGGGAAGAAGCAGCTTCTCATTTTCCACCGTATGATAAGATGGATCTTCAGGTGCATTAGGGAAAAGTCCATTCAGTACTAGTTAAAAGAACATATGAGTAGTGGTTATTAGTGATTTTCTGGCCAGTTTTTATATGACTTTATCAATATGATATGCTTGCCATAGAGGTGTTTGCTGTCTTTTCAGGACATGCATCTAGAATGTATTAGAAGTATACTCAGATTTTTCAATCTAGATGACCACTCGCCACCCTGGTGATTCATGTAGTGACACAATTCCAAGTATCCTAAGAAACACTGTTAAGGATTATGAAGGGATGACTGAAAGTACCCAACCAACCAACCAACCAAAGAAACAAACAAACAAAAACTCAGTGACTGGAGAAAGGATATTGGAAATCTTAAAGCATATCTAGAAATGAGTGAAGTAACCAGTTGTTTGAATTCACCCCAGTTCTCATCCATCCCCTCTCCTATTTCTTTCTCCCTCCTCACTGCCTATACCACATAGATAGCCTTAGGTAGAGTTTAGAGACATTTTTAGAAATTCATAGCTTTACGATTCTTACTTTGATTTATTTTTGCCTTTTTCCCACATTTCCTATGTATGAATTATAAATTCCATATGCCTGAAGGAAAGCTTATGGGCTATAAGGTCATTGCTGTTTCTTTTGTTTGTGTATTTCATTTTGGGATGCTATTATGTTCATGCCATTATGAAATCTATGAATAAAATGAATATGAAAAAATTTATTAGAATATTATTGGAACAGGAATCATTTTTATTTACCTTTTAAATTTTGTTAAGGTCCTATTATTCAACAGACTAAAAACAATAGCTGAGTTTGCATGAAGTCAGCAGAATGGGACTGGACAATTTAGAGTCCCATTTGTCACAGCTTAATAACAATAGTTGACATTTATATGGCACTTAAAGGATTGGGAAGCACATTTCATACATTATTTCTTTTGATTCTTACAACAACCCTCGAGGAAGGTGCTAATGCTGTTCAGTTGTTTCAGTTGTGTCCAACTCTTCATGCCCTATTTGGGGTTTTCTTGGCAAAGATACTGGAATAGTTTGCCATTTCTTCCTCCAGCTCAATTTACAGCTGAGGAAACTAAGGCAAACAGAATTAAGTGAGTTGCTCAGCGTCACACAGCTAGTGTCTAAGGTCAGAAGGTCAGATATAAACTCAGGTACTACTGACTCCAAGGTCTGCACTGTTCCACCTAGCTGCCCCTGGCTAATCTTATCATTTGGGAATTCCATATACTAATAAAATCATCCTGTCATACAGGGTTGTGATGAAGAAAGTACTTTGGAGATCTTCATTGTTTTTGAGGCAATGGGGTTAAGTGACTTGCCCAGGGTCACACAGCCAGTAAGTGCCTCAGGTCAAATTTGAACTCAGGTCCTCCTGACTCCAGGGCCAGTGCTTTATCCATTGTACCATCCAGCCTCCTCCTACTTTGAAGATCTTAAATAGAAATTTAATATCAGCATATAATAATATAAAACAATATCATAATAATATATTATAATAAACATTTCATACTTATTCAAGGTATGCTGAAAGGTCATCCAGCCCATTCCTTTCCTCCTAAAGAGGAGCCTCCCCCAACCCCCATCCCAATCACTTTGGACACATGCCGTATCTATTATGTTTTAAAAGATCTTTGCAGACCTTTCCTGATGATCATTTCTTCTGTCTGCCAGTTCTAACTGTCAAAAATGTGATGGCGGCCACGCAGCAGGGCTGTATCCCTGGCATCATAATTGCTCAATCGCTTCAGGCTGATGATAGTAATTACATTTTACCTGTAACTCTCCTGTTGCAGCACACGTCCACTTTTGTCATGCTCTTTGTGGTAACAGAAAACAAAGACAATCAATGGTGACAGGCCAGGCAATCTTCTTGGTGAATAAGAAGAAAAATGTATGCTTCTTTTTTCACTCTCAAGTCTCTAGTGCTGGCAAGGTGGTGGGTTTTAGCAGCTTTTACCTAAAGCTGAAACATCTGAATAAATGCATCTATACTGACATCCATGATTCTAATAGTATGGGTACGACACCACCTCCATAAGCGGAAGGGGCAACCCCGGCTTTAGTAGGTGGTTTTCATGAGCTGTTACCATCCTTCTCTCCACTCCCATTCCCTCCCCCCCCCCACCAAAAAAACCCATTCATTCCTTGGTGGCTAACTTTCTGGTGATGAAGTATCTCTGCCTTAGTCAGGCTGGTTTTCAAATGAAAGACATCTTGTTAATTTCTGGAAATAGTGCGGTATAGACAGTGTGGAGCTTAATGTATAAAGATTGTCTATGACATTGTCAGGAGGATTTGTATTTTTGTAATAGTATTTGTTTATTTTTTTGTTTATTCCTCAAATATTCTTCTCATTCATAAGCAGGCTAAGGTTAGGTTTTTGTTCAGTCTGGGGCTGGATTGTGAAATATTTGTGGTCAAGATTCGTGATTCATTTCATATTTACATCTTTATTTGAATAGGTTTCAATCTCATTGTTGCTTTTGCCCCTATAGTTATTAAGGTATACTATACTCAGTCTTCTACCCTCAAATCCCCTTCTGCCTTATTTTATCGCTACTTGCGCCTTATCAAACTCCAATATTGGACCACTGTCCATTATCAAAATTCGCCATTCTTACATGCTGCTAAGTGGCACTAGAGAATGTCACACAATCATGCTGCCTGGTCCACTACAAGATTATAATATATAATTCCAACTGGATCCTGCAAGGCAATCATTTTGCTTCTTTATTGACTTTTAATATTGTTAAGTGCATATTTGGTTTATTAATCCTCTCTTTTTAAAAAATAGATGTTAGTAGGGATATTTTTCCCTGAAGACTGCTGTAACTATATCTTAGAAATTTTGTCATGTTGGTTTATCATCAACATTTTCTTTCACATAATTATTAATTGCTTCTCTGTTTTGTTCTTTGGCACTCATTATTTAGGATTTCATTGTTAAGACTCCACATGGATGTATGTCTGATTCTGTTTGTGACCCTTGAACTAATTCTTGCTTTATGATAAAGGATATATTTGTTATATCTGTTTTTTACATTTGTTTACAATATTTGTTTCTTAATACATGATCAATTAAAAAATTAGGCTCCATATGGTACTGAGAGATATGTGTGTTTTCTAGAAGTCCCATTTAGAAGATGTGAGCTGGGGCAGAGCCAAGATGGGAGTAAAAATTCACCTCTAAACAACCTTTAAATAACATTAAAATAACACATCAAAATGAATTCTAGTGGTAGCAGAACCAGCAAAGGGATGGAATGAAGCAATTTTCTAGATCAAGGCAACTTGGAAGATCAGCAGGAAAGGTCTGTTCCATTGGGGTGAGAGCAGAGCTCAGGTTGGGCCTACAAGCCCCAAGTAGGCTTGGGGGTCAACTGAATTAGTAGTAGCAGCAGTGGTGGTTTCTGGAGCTCTCAGGCCACCGATGGTAAGGGGTTCAGACAATTGGTCAGAGGATTACAAGGGATTGTTTTCTGGCAGTGGGAGCAGGACTCTGTTGTATTGCTTATATGTGGTTCTGGGTTCCAGTCCCAGGAAGAGGAGGAGCCCTAGCAGGCATGGGGACCTGGGCCACAGTTTCAGGGAAGAAAGCATAGGCCACAAGAGCAATGACCATATCTTTCTTTATGTACTACTTCCATGGCAGAATGGAGAGATTGCACGTCCTAAGAGCTAACTTTGAAAACAGCAGCATGAAAAATGAGAAGCTTGGAATGCTGCCTCCTCTACTCTGGGAGCAGAGTTTGACTTTAAAACTGAATATAATCCATCAGGGAGAAAATTGATATTTAATGAAATTGAGGACTTTCAAACATTTTTGATGAAAAGACCAGAGCTGAATACAAAATTTGACTGTCAAATTCAAGACTGAAGAGGAGAATAAAAGATAACCAGGAAAGAGAAAGCATAAGGGATTCAATAAGGTTAAACTGTTTATATTCCTGCATGGGAAGATAACACTTGTAACTCCTAAGAATTTTCTCATTATTCTGACAGTTAGAAAGAGTATACACAGACAGAGGGCAAAGGTGTGAGTTGACTATGATGGGATGATATATCAAAAATTAAAAGTTAAGAAAGAGGATGCACTAGGAAAAGGGGGAAGGGAGAGGTAGAATGTGGTAAATTATCTAACACAAAAGAGCTTTTATAGTAGAAGGGAAGAGTAGGGAAATAGATGGGAGCACTTAAACCTTACTCTCTTTGGAATTGGATCTAAGAGGGAATAATATCCATCCTCAGTTGTCTATAAAAATCTATCTTACCCTACAGAAAACTAGGATGGGAAGGGGATAACAGAAGGGGTTGGCAATGATAGAAAGCAGGGAAGATTGGGGGAGGAGTTATTTAAAAGCAAAACACTTTTGAGGATGGACAGGGTGAAAGGAGAGAAAGAGCAGGATAAACAGAGAAAAATAAGATGGAGAGAAATACAAATTTATCATAACTGTGAAAAAGAAATGTATAGCAAGTAACATTATAGATATGCCAAGCGTCTAAAGGAATTGGAATGGGGATTGGGAGAGGGTCCTCTCTAGAAGCAAAGAAATAGACTAGATGACCTTTCAGAATACCTTGAGTCCCTATTAAATTTTTATTCTAATATGTTATTATATGATATTGACATATATTATTATATGATGATATTACATTTCTACTTAAGGTCTTCAAAGTAGGGGCAGCTAGATGGTACAGTGGATAGAACACGGATACGGGAGTCAGGAGGACCTAAGGCACTTAATAGCCATGTGACCCTGGGCAAATCACTTAACCCCATTGCCTCAAAAAAATGTGGCAGGCAACACTTGAAACTTACTCTCATTGGAATTGATTCTAAGAGGGAATAATATCCACACTCAGTTGGGAATGGAAATTTATCTTACCTTACAGGTAAGTAGAAGGGGAGGGGTATTAAAAGAAGAAGGGAAGGCTAATAGAAGGGAGGGCAGATTGGAGGAGGTGGTAGTCAGAATCAAAACACTTTTGAAGAAGAACAGGGTGAAAGGAGAGAGGGAGAAAAGGAGAAATAGGGAAAAAAGCAGGATGTAGGGAAACACACAGTGATCATAACTGTGAATGTGAATGGGGTGAACTCACCCATAAAATGGAAGTGGATAGCAGAGTGCATTAAAAATCAAATTCCTATAATATGTTGTTTACAAGAAACACATTTGAAGCAGAGACACTCAACCAGAGTAAAAATAAAGGGCTAGAACAGAATCTATTATGCTTTGGTTGAAGTGAAAACAAAACAAAACAAAAAAACAAGGGTAGCAATCACGATCTCAGACAAAGTAAAAGTGAAAATAGATCTAATTAAAAGAAATAAGCAAGCAAACTACATTTTGCTAAAAGGTACAATAGACAATGGAACAAGATCGATATTAAAAATATGTGCGCCAGATACTATAGCATCCACTTTCTTAAAGGAAAAGGTAAATGAGTAACAGGCGGAAATAGACAGCAAAACAGTACTAGTGGGGGAACTCAAATTTTTCCTCTCAGAAAAAGGTAAATCTAACAAAGACACAAGAAAGAAGCTAAGAAGATGAATAGAATTTTAGAAAAATTAAATATAGACCTCTGGAGAAGATTGAATGGCAATAGAAACTTTTCCTCAGTGGTACATGGCCTCTTCACAAAAATTTACCATGTATTAAGGCATAAAAGTCTCACATCCAAATACAGAAAAACAGACATATTAAATGCATCCTTTTTAGATCATAATGAAATAAAAATTACATTCAGTAAGGAGACTTGGAAATATAGACAAAAAAAATTAATTGGAAACAGGACAATCTATTCCTAAAGAATGAGTAGTTCAAAGAACAAATCATAGAAACAATCAAATTCATTAACGAGAATCATAACAATGAAACAACATACCAAAACTTATGCAGTGAAGACAAAGCAGTACTAGGGGAAAATTTATGTCTCTAAATGCTTACATCAATAAAATAAAGAGCAGATCAATGGATTCATGGTGTCCTTGATTGCTGTATTTGTTCATTTATTTATTCATATTTCATTTGTCTGGAGTGTTTCAAAACAATATGCTCAGGTTTAGATTTCCTTATAATAATGTTTAAATGCCTCTTTTTATTGAACATCCATCTTTTCTTCACATTAATTTGTCTCAGGATTGCAGGGTATGTCATTCTGGGTTGCATTTGGAGTACTTTTGCTCTATGGAACACATTATCCCATTTCCACTTGTAGTTTCTGGTTGGTGCAGAATAGTCTTATATTATTTCAACTTCCTTGCCTTTATGTTTGGAGGTCTTTTTCCTTGTTGCTTACAGAATCTACTGTTGGTTATCGAAATTGTCAAATTTAACCACTATGTCATAGTGGGGTTTTTTTTTTTCCTAGAAAGGACTTGTGTATTGTTTCGATTGGCACTTTGTTTTCTGTGCTCAGAAGTCCTGTAAAGTTTTCCTGTATTATTTCTTGCATTATAGTGTTAAGGATTTTTGTTTGGTTTTACTTGTGTTCTACTTTAAGTCCTATAATCCTTTAAGTTTTTTCTAAGCATCCTGTCTTTAACACTAATGTGTTATGCCTGTATAGAGATCATGTTTTCTTTTAGTATTATTGCTTCTCTTTTAGTATTTTTGCTTCTCTTATGCCAGATTGTTCTTTATTTCTGTATATTTGTAATCTCAATCAATTATTCTCCTTTGTTTCTTTTTGTTAATTTTTCAAATGCTTTATTAACTTCTGATTTACATCATTCATTTCCGCTAGATTTTGAGTTACAAGTTTTCTCCCCATTTTTCCCCTAACCACCACCCCAAAATAGCAGTCCCACAGGATATCCCCTCCTCCAATCTGCTCTCTCCCATATCTTCTCCCATAACCCCTCCGATTTTTCCAGTAGGACATGGTGGATCTCTATGTCCCAGTGCCTGTATATCTTATTTCCCAATTACATGTAAGATAGTATTAATAATAGTACATATATATATATATATATAATTTTAAACATTTGATTTTAAAACTTTGAATTTCAGATTCATTTCCTTCCTCCCTTGTTACCTACCCTTGCTGGGAAGACAAGCAGTTCAGTATGAGTTGTACACGTGTAGCTAATGCAAAACAATAACATAGTAGATATATTGTAAAAGGCTGACTATATTTTCCTCCCTCCTATTCCACCTCCCACTTGTTCTATTCTCTACTTTGTTCTTGTCCATTTTCAAAAGTGGGTGCTTCCTACTTATCCTCCCCCCAGCCTGCCCTCCGTTTCATCATTCTCCCCTCTTATCCCCTTCCCCCCTATTCTCCTGTAGGGTGAGATACTCTATTTAGTGTGTATTTCATTTCCTCCCTGAGCCAAATTCAATGAGAATAAGGTTGACCCATTCCCTTTTGCCTTCCTATTCTTCCCCTCCATTGTAACTATTTTCCCTTGCCTCTTCTATATGAGATAGTTTACCCCATTCTGTCTCTCCCCAATCTCCTCTCATTATATTCCTCTCTCACCTCTTAATTTCACCTTTTAAGTATCATCTCTTCCTATTAAATTGGTCCTGTGCCCTCTATCTATGTATACCTGGAAATATCTATACACATATTCACATATGTATTCATAAGCCCATATATCCTCCTATATAGACATACACACACATATGTATGTATATATTTCTCTTCCCTTCAACTATTTTCATACTGAGAAAAGTTTTATCAGTTATAATTAAGTTATAATTATAATTCATCAGTTATAATAAGTCCTCTTTTCCACTGAATGACCATATTTTCCCCTGAAACATGATACTCAGTTTTGATGGGTAGGTGATTCTTGGTTTTAATTCCAGCTCCTTTGCCCTCCAGAATATCATATTCCAAACCCTTCGATCCCTCAGTGTAGAAGCTGCCAGATCCTGAGTTATCCTGATTGTGTTTCCACAATATTCAAATTGTTTCTTCCTGGCTGCTTGTAATATTCTTTCCTTGATCTGGGAATTTCTGAACCTGGCTATAATATTCCTAGGACTTTTCTTTTTGGGATCTTTTTTCAGGAGGTGATCGGTGGATTCTTTCAACCTCTATTTTGCCCTCTGGTTCTAAAACATCAGGGCAGTTTTCCTTGAGAATTTCTTGGAGGATGATTTCTAGGTTCTTTCTTTGATCATGGCTTTCAGGTAGTCCAATAATTTTTAAATTCTCTCTCCTGGATCTATTTTCCAGGTCAGTGTTTTTTCCCATGAGATATTTCACATTGCCTTCTATTCTTTCATTCGTTTGGATCTGTTTAATAGCATCTTGATTCCTCAAAAAGTCATTAGCTTCTATTTCCTCCAGTCTAATTCTGAAAGAGTGATTCTCCTCAGTGTGCTTTTGAGATTCTTTTTCCATCTGGCAAATTTGGCTTTTTAAGGCATTCTTCTCCTCATTGCCTTTTTGAGCCTCTTTTGCCATTTGAGTTAGTCTATTTTTTAAGGTGTTATTTTCCTCAGTCAGGCTGTTGACTCTCATTTCATAATTTTCTTGCATCATTCTCATTTCTCTTCCCAATTTTTCCTCTACTTCTCTTATCTGCTTCTTAAGGTCCTCTATGGCCTGTAATCAGCTCACATTTTTCTTGGAAGCTTTTGGTGCAGGAGTTCTGACTTCACTGTCTTCCTCCTGTTCCATGCTTTGATCCTTTTGTCCCCAAAATAGGAGTCTAATTTTGGATTGCTTTGCTTGGTTTGCTTCCTTTGCCTGGTCATGTTGCCCCTCAGTCACTTGACCCCTGGGCTTTTTGCCACAGTAGGACTCTGCCACCAGACAGGGAGCTTTTATCCCAAATGCTGGGGTTTTCTTAGCTGCCATAAGTATTATTTGGGTGCCCTCTCTAACGCCTCCGGCAAGAGGTCACACATGCTCTGGCAAGCTGGTCACACACCCCAGGACCTCCACCCTAGACTACAATCCAGATAGAAGCAGGTTAAAGCAAGAGCGATTGCCCCTCAGACTGGTTGCTTGGTCCCCGTATACTCTGCAGGCCAGGAGCTGAAGTTGCCACCTGGCGGTGGTTGCGCCACAGCCCTCAGCAGCTTCTCGCCCTGGGGGCAAAAGCTCACTCACTCCCAGCTACTGGGTCCCAAGTCCACACTGCACTGACCTCTCACTTTGTCCTTAGCATCCATGTATTGATAATTCTGGATCACCACAGCTGCTGGTGATCTGGAGTCCCTCTACCCAAGGCTGGTCAGGCTTGGTCTGGGCTCAAACCTTGGTGTGGAACTGGGCTTGGCCCCTGGAGCACTGCACTGGCTGATTCCTGCTGGCCTGCAGGGCTGTCCTCAGCGGGAGGTTAGCTTCTCTGTGTCATTTTGTGGGTTCTTTAACTCCAAAGTTTGTTCAGAATCCCCTTTTACATGGATTATAGCTGATGGGAGCTGGAGCTGCGTGGAAGTCATGTTTCTACTCCGCCATCTTGACCTCTCCTTTGTTTCTTTTCTGAGATTTTACATCAAGGATTTAAGATTTTCTCTTCTGCCATTCATTTCTGTTGTGCAGGTTATAGCATCTGCTTTTGCAATTCTTATTTTTCTTTTATATAATTCAAGAACATCCTTGATTTCTTGTTATTCTACAGGGTCAAGTATTGATTCATTTTCCTTTGTCTTGAAATATTTATGCAAAGATGCCGGAGTTGTTTAGCAGTTCTGGAGGTCATATTCCCATCTATTATTCATATTCTTAATATCAGATACTAGGTATGTGACACTAGGTAAGTCACTTAACATGTTTGCCTCAGTTTCCTTACCTGTAAAATGAGACTAATGATAGCTCTTAGCTCACAGAGTTATTGTGGGAATGAAATATTATTTGTAAAGTAATTAGAATAGTGCCTGGCCCATAGTAGATGATTAATAAATGCTTGTTTTTTTTCCCCTTCTCCCTCTCCCCATCTTCCTTGTTGGTGTACTCATTTATGCTGAAGGTGTTTAACTGAATTTTCTTCTGGAGATCCTTGATCATTTCACTCTTTTTTCCCTATGTTATGCTATTGCTCATTTTCTGACTACTTCCCATTAGACTGTGGTTTCCCTGAGGGGCTAGACTTCAAAGTTTTCTCAGTCTTCTCTCACATTGAATAATTCACTTTCATTATCCTCAGTCTCCACAACAAGTAATTTCTGGAGGGACAGAACCGATTCCAGTTGGTTGCTGGGCTCTTCTTGTAGACTTAATGGAGTCTTGCGTAGGCACCCATCCTGGCACCCTGCCCTCGCTCCTTCTGTTCCTAAATTCTTTGGATGAATTGTTTCAGTGCTGAGTGCTGCCTTGCTGCTGTCCCAGCCAGAGTAAACTCCTTTCTTTAGGTTTTCTATAGCAATGGGAGGAGGGAAGGGGATAGAGTTCAGTGCTGTTGCAAGCTAGTGGGTTGGCTTGTATAACCCTGTTTGACCATGGTGGGCTATGCAGTGGGGGATGGATTACTGAGTGAGCAAGTTAGGGATTAGTTTTCTCAGCTCTTAGTTCATTGAGTTATTACCCAGTTAGGGTTTTTGGTATCCTAAGCTGTAGAGACAGCTAAAATTGCTTTATTTCTCATGCATAATTTCTATTTTGGAGAGGCTTGTAAAGTTGCGAGGATCAGAGAAAATGACTAGTCCCTCATCTTGTTGATCACATGTCCTGAAAATCCCCTTAAATGACTTTCTATTGTATTCTCCACAGTGCTATATAAAAACTTTTCTTCTCTCCTCAAGCATATCACGTCATACTATAATTCTCTCCTTTTTTTTTTTGCCTTTTGGAGGGGGGAAGGCAGGGCAATTGGGGTTAAGTGACTTTTCCAAAGTCACACAGCTAGTTTTTGTGTTAAGTGTCTGAGGCCAGATTTGAACTCAGGTCCTCCTGACTCCAGGGCTGGTGCTCTATTCACTGTACCACCTAGCCACCCTTATCCCCTCTTTCTTCTGAGCAAAGGACCTCATTTCATATTTTACTGAGAAAATTGAGACCATTTGGCATGAACTCTTTTTTTCTCCCCTGCTGTATCTCAAAACACCTTAACATCCTCTCCAAATGTCTCTTTAATTGTTGTTTCTCATGAAAATGTTCTCCTCCTTAGAATAATGGACCTGGATTTCAAATTCTGCTTCTGATAAGTACTTACTCCTTATATGCCCTTGGACAAGTGCACATTGCTTGGACCTCAGTTTTGTTATCTGTAAAACTAATAGGCTATCCTAAAAGTCCACTGAGATCCTTTCTAAAGTCAGATCTATGATCCTATGATCTTTACCAAGAACACCCTTTCTCCTTGTGATCTTGGTCCTATCCCTGCCATCTGACAGTTTGTTCCCACAATTATTTCTTCTTAACTTTCCTTTTATTCTTATTTAATAGCTCCATCCCTGCTTCTTACAAACATGTCCATGTTTCTCACATCCTTAACCTCCCCCCCCCCCCAAAATAATTCTCACTTGACCCCACTTTTTAAGTTATCATCTTAAACTGAGTTTTACAAGGATAGCAAAAATTTCTTAATGGAAAGTTACCCCTTATTTGGAGTTGTTGATGAAATTGAGCATTCCTTTTTTCTGAATAATTGGTGTTCCCCCCCGCCCTCGGTTGTTTTTAATCCCTTCTTGGTCTTCTTCTTCCCTCTTTATTACCTATTTCCTGTTTTTATTCCCAGGAAGCATAATATTTTAAAATGATGGCCTTGGGTTGCCTGAAATACTTTAATGGTAGATTTTAGTTTGATAATGTCCTCAGGCTTTTTAGCAAAAGGTTTAATTTTACAAATCCAAACAAAGCACCATGGTGAGTAAATAGATACATAGGAGCATGTAATTAGCCAGGAAATATGGATTAGAGAGCAGTTGAGGGAAGAATGCTGGGATGAAAGTTAGGAGACCTAGCTTCTAGACTCAGCTCTGTCATTATCTGGTTGTGTGGTCTTCCATAGGGCACTTTGAGCTTCAGGTTAGTTATCTGCAACATGGCATTGCATTCTATTACCTTCAAGGTCCATTCTGGTGTAATATTCTATGGAGATGTGAAATGCAATGCACAAGACCAAAAATAATTCAAAAGTGGTTTTCAACTCCTGATGTGTCTGTGTATGAGGGGATAACTAAGGAATTCTGGCTTGTAATTAACCTTGCCTCCTTGCCCAGGAGGAGTTTATAGTTTATATAGGGTGAATAATAAAGAAGAATGATTTAATATTGGGCTGGTAAAGAGCTCATAGGTATATGACATATTAAACCTAAAACTTTTTAAGTCCTTTATTACCACTGAGTGAGCTGCTATGTACCCTATGGATGCTCAATATGTTTGCAAATTATGACAAGTGATTTATCTTTTATATTTATGAATCATTGATTAGGTCACTTTGGTATTAAAGTGACCTATAATATTAATATATAATATTATATTATTATAATAATTGGTAACAAATATTATTAAATATTTTAAAAATGTATTAAAATCTATTACATTGAGATAGTTTTATAATAATAGCTAACATTAGCATAGCACTTTATGGTTTGTAAAAATCTTGACATATTATTTCACTTGATCCTCACAACAATCCAGGGTGATAGGTGCTATTATCATCCACATTTTCTGGATGAGGAAACTCAAAGTTCAAGTGACTTGCCCAAGGTCACACTACTAATAAGTGTCTGAGGCAATATCTGATCTCAGACCATTCTGACTCCAGGTCCAGTGCTCTATCCATTTACAGTTGCCTAACTCCAGCATGCTAGAAGACTCTGTACAGACATCCCTCTTTTTATTACACTTCACTTTATTGTACTTCCCAGATAGCACATTTCTTATAAGTTGAAAGTTTTTGGCAACCTAGCATCGAGCAAGTCTTTTGGCACTATTTTTCCAACAGTATGTGCTCACACTGTGTCTCTGTGCCACATTTTGGTAATTCTTGTAATATTTAAACTTTTTCTTTATTACTATATTTGTTATTGTGATCTGTGATAAGTGATCCTTGATGTTACTGTTGTGATTGTTTTGGGGCACCACAAAATGTGCTTATATAAGACAGCAAACCTAATCGATATATGTTGTATGTGTTCTGACATTCTCTGTCTCCTTCCCTTACTTCTGGCCTCCCTGTTCCCTAAGACACAACATTATTAAAATTGGACCAGTTAATAACCTACAATGGCTTCTAGCTGCTCAACTGACAGTTGGTGTGATAAACTTCTTTGTTGCCCTTTTTTGCCACAAAATCACCCCAACCTTCAGCAACCACCACCCTGATCAGTAGCAGCCATTGACACTGAGGCAAGATCTCCATCAGCAAAGAGATTATGATTCGTTGAAGGCTCAGATAGTTAGCAGTTAATTTAAATTTTTAAAAATTTTTTTCACTTAGCATAAATTTTTTTTTAGCAATAAAGCTTTTTTTTTTCTCTTTTTGGAGGGGGGAAGGCAGGGCAATTGGGGTTAAGTGACTTGCCCAAGTCACTCGGCTAGTAAGTGTTAAGGTAGCTGAGGCTGGATTTGAACTCAGGTCCTCCTGACTCCAGGACTGGTGCTCTATTTGTTGTGCCACTAGCTAGCCACCCCTAGCAATAAAGCTTTTTAAATTAAGGTATGTATATTTTTAAAAGACATAATGCTATCGCACACTTTACAGACAACAGTACAGTATAAACATAACTTTTTGCATATGCACTGGGAAACAAAAAAATTAGTGTGACTTGCTTTATTGAGATACTTGCTTTATTGCAGTGGTCTGGAACCTACAATATTTACAAGGTATGCCTGTAAATTTCCGACAAAGCTTATTAATTATCTTGCTTTTCAACAGTTACTCCTTTTTTATTTCCCTGTTGTTATTAATTGTATCACGATTCCTCCAGATGTATCAACATTAATTCCAGAGTGTAAATTGGACTTTCATACTGCATTTGGCCTCAGTATTTCTAGTACTCTGAGATATTTTTTGGATCCAGTCTTTCTCTGACGTATTTCTTCATCCCTGAGCAAGACCCTAAACTACTTTAATAAAATCATAGTTTTAGGGATGGAAGGAACCTTAGAAGTCATTGAAGCCCCTCAATTTTACATTTTTACAGGTGAGGATATTGAGGCCAAAAGAAATTAAGTGACTTGCCCAAGGTCACACAGCTAATAAGCATCTGAGGAAGGATCTTAACTCTGGTCTTTCTGATTACTCCAAGTGTAGTTCACTATATACTTAACTACTCTGCCTTTTCTATTTCAAGGTCCCCTTGTATAGTCCTTCATATACGAGATGCATCCTTCTTTAATGTGACTGAAACCCACTAATGAACCCGCTTTCTCCGACACTGTTTTAATCCTGTCACTTTCCTTCTAAGACAGGTCCTAGCTGTCTCATGCCCTCTGATCCAGTGAAGCAACTATTAGACCTATACCCCCAAAAGATAAAAGAAAGAATAAAAGGTCCTATTTATACAAAAGCATCTGTAGTAGTTCCTTTGTACTGATAAAGAACTAGAAATGAAGAGGGTGCCTATCAAAAATAAATCGGTTGAACAAAGTATGGTCTGTGAGTTTAATGGGATGCTACTGTTTTATGAGATTAAGAATGGATGGTTTCAATAAAACCTAGAAGACTTGTATGAACTGATGTGGGGTGGAGTGAGCAAATCCAAGAAAACAATTTATGCCATTATATTTTGAAACACTCAAGAATCCTGATCAACCATGACTCCGGAGGACTGATAATGAGGAACAGTGATAATAATAGGCAGTAAAAGATGCACATTTTTGCAAATGGCCAATATATGAAATTATTTTGCTTGACTAAAACACATCTGTGGGACTCTAAGCCCAAGAGCAGAGTGGGGCCTCATTTCTAGCCTTTAACCCTGAATAAAAGCCTGCATGGAACATATCATGGCAGGAGATCAAATCCAAGAGGGACCCAGCAGTTGAGTAACTGTGAACCTACAGAATCTCCCAGCAAACTAACTATGCCTGAGTCTAGAAGCTATGTATGGAAACTATAAAAATTGACTGTGGTGACAGAGAAGCTCAAGACATAAACACAGAAGATGATTTGAAAACATAAGCACAGCCTCAAAGAAAGATGCAGGTTGGACATGAGATAAGCTAGAAGATCTAAAGAAGAAGGTTTTAAAAAGAGCAAAAAAAGAATTTAAAAATTAATAAGAGCTGTAGAGGATAAATTGGGGAAAAATGAGAGCAATACAAGAAAATTATGAAAAGAGAAATAACAGCTTGTAAAAGAGGTGCAAAAATATTGAAGAAAACAGTTTTATCTCTCAAGCTTAGCACAGGGCCTGACACAGCGAGAACTTAATATACACTGTTTTTTCTTAAAGAAAAAATCAGGGGGCAGTTAGGTGGTGCAGTGAGTAAGAGCGCCGGCCCCAGAGTCGGGAGGACCCGGGATCATTTCCGACCTTAGATACTTAACACCCACACACAAAAAAAAAACTGTCCGTGTAACCTTGGGCAAGTTACTTAACCCCAATTGCTTTAAAAAAAAAGAAAAAATAAAATACAATATCAAATATCTTCAGCCATTTACCTAACAGTTATCTCACAAACCAGTTAATTTTCAGTGATAGATGCTGCCTGTTCTTGCCTCCAAGGTCTTATCCAGCTCAACCCTCAGCCCCAAATCCTTTACTTCCTTTCTCATCCCTTATCACTCCAACAATTATGCCACACTTTTAGCACATATAGAATAATTGAATTCAATTCCACAAATATATACTGTATATTGTTTCATAGGCTCTGTGGACAAAAAGATATATTAAGATTGAAGAGTTTAGTTTCACATAAAACCTAATTCATTAGTTTAAAATGTTATCATTACTTTATTGTGTCATTATATTTTTGACAGCCCTAAAATTACTCATTTAAACCAACACTGTTGTGTGATTTAAAAAAAAAATACCACTATGAAGATAACTAGTATTTATACACCAACATTTGTCACATAGGTTAATGAAATAGAGACATTCTTTGAATAGCTGCACAAACCCTCTAAGTAAAATCAACATATATTCTGACATTTGTGACTTCAATGTAGAGGCAAACATAGGTGAAGATGGTTATATATATATATATATATATATATATATATATATATATATA
>NW_027185664.1:10977388-10982214 GCF_028583685.1 Petaurus breviceps papuanus
ATATATATATATATATATATATATATATATATATATATATATATATAGAGAGAGAGAGAGAGAGAGAGAGAGAGAGAGAGAGAGAGAGAGAAACATATCATTCAGATATCATTCAGGTATGTGAAGAGAAAGGGATACACTATCACTTCTTCCTAAGGAAGTTTAATAAAGATAAATTGCTTGCTACAACAAAGAAAACAATGACAACCACCACCATAAATGGACTTAGCCAGGAAACACAGTTTTCATGCCAAACATAAACACATACACACACACACACACACACAGAGGTACACACACAATCTTACAAAGGAAGATGGTGGGAGACTCTGAAAAGCACTGTTTCATAAAATAGCGATGGAAGACAAATAAATTTATAGAAAGCTTGGTAAGAGAAACAATTAAGTTGGGTCATCCCAAGATCAGGATGAGGACAAAAAACAGATGAAAAATGGAAAACGATCTGTAATAGTTTCTATGATAAACTTTTTTCCCCACGTCCTATGAGGAGGTAGAAATGGCATTGCTAAGGAAAACGTAGATGAAAGGAAATGCTGAACCACAGGATACACCAATTAGGTCCCTACTGGAAGTGATGGAATTTTGAGGGTATTGATTCTTAAGTTCTATGAAAAGGGGAAGGATACCAAATATTTGGGTGCAGTAGTGAAATCATGGACCTTTTTACCCCCAAAAAAAGACAGCTGAGGAAGGTAGGAATAACAATCAACCCATATGCTTGCTTTCATATGCTATAAATTCTTTGTAAGAATAAACTATGCATCTAGCATTCATCTTTGATGAATGCCTGAGAAAAGAACAGCCAGGTTTTTGTAAATAATATTCTAGAGCAGACCACATCATTATAGTTCTATCGCATTGGGCTTATTGTTTGTTGATCATAAAAATGCATTGGAAAGGTGGGAGGTCCACAAGTGTGAGACATCACATGTATTTTCTGATTCTCTAATGTATTGATTTATTTATTATTTATTCTTTTCTTCCTCTTTTTCCTTTAAGAATATTCTTTGTTATAGATGATAGTTCTTTGTGAGGGGGAACAGGGAGAAACATAGGGGGAAATTTAGGCAATCTGAAAACAAATTATACCAACAAAAATTTATTTCTAAAAACGCATTTGATGAATTAGAGCAAAGTACTGACCTAAAAGTTTCCTTCCAACACATTGTTTCCCAAGCTTCCAGTCTAGCCCTCATAGCCATTATCCAAGGAAGCCATACCTGTCAAGAAAAGGTCAGCTATCCCAGCTAATTGCTAACCAGCTTCCACCCACAGGGCCAGTAAGCCAGCCTAGCGGAAGTAGCAAGGCTCCCTGAGGGAGAGGCAAGAGTCAGCATGCGCCAGGCAAGTCAAACAACTACTGCCATCTTGACCACCATCTCCTCTCTTATCCAAAGGTGATTTCTCAGGACCCTGAACCCAAGAGCCTTGGGAAAAGCCATCCTTCCACCATAATGCCTTCAGCCATAATCCTGGGAAGCAACCCCTCATGGTGATGTAGCCTGGACACTGATCCTGTATGTGCTATAGTTACAGTTACGGAAGACCTAGGAAATAAGGTTTTTGCCCCCAAAGTCCCTGGTACTGTTAAACAGCTTAATGTTAGAAACAGATATGACTTTATCAGTGGAAATGACATCAAAGAAGAGGCATCTGTTTACTACTTCACTCTAAGGATCATGGGACCTTTCCATCTAACTCAAGACTGAAACCTTCCATATATATTGCTTCTCTTTGAATTTGAATTCTTTGAGAGCAGGGATCGTTCTATTTTTCTATTTGTATCTTCAGTACTTAGCACAGTGTTTTGCATATGACATGTACTTAACAAATGCTTTTAAAATTCATTCTTATTCACTGAAGCATACTTTTAAATCATATATCATTCTTCAGCAGATATTTATTTCTAAAGTACTTGAAGATAGCTGTCATAGCTCCCCTAGGTCTTCTCCATGGTCAACACTCCCAGTTCCTTCAACCAGTCATCATCTGACACAATCTTTAAGCCTCTCACCATCCTTCCTGCCCCACTCTAAAAGTGATCTTTTCCACAATGTGGTGCCCAGAAATGAGAATAATACTGAGCATGACATCTGAGGACTTTTCTTGAAATGGGTCTTATGGCATTGTTGATGCAGCCTTAAAACATCACATGACTCTTTTTACTGCTGTATAGAACAATTGACTTTGAAGTCTTTTTAAACCCCCATTGTTTTCAGACAAATTGCTGTCTGACTGTGTTTTCCCCAGCTTGCACTTGTGCAATTGACTTTTGGAACCTCATTAGAGGATTTTATGTTTATACCATCTTAAATTGAATCTTATCAGATTCAGCTTCTCGTTGGAACCTCTCAAGATCTTTTTTGGATTCCTATAATCCAACCTCATGCATCTGAACATACAATAAGCATACTTTCTTACAAACCATTAGTATGTTTTGTCTAGTCCTATGTCTTTATCAGTGTCAAGGCCTCCAAGTGAGGAAACTCTCTCTATCAATGCACATAAGTAAGGATTCTGCAATTTACCAATTTACCATAGGGAGCTGGCCAAGATGTTTGAGAGGTCAAATGATTTATTTGTTCAGGATCAACTGGCAAGTATATGTCAGAGATGAATCTTGGACCCAGGACTTTTTGATTCAAATACATAACTTTCCTGTCAAACACATACCCCTAAAATAGTGATGTCAAACTGAAATAGAAACAAGACCATTGAATCATAGAGAAAGATCCTGAGGGGTTACATATTGACTTTTAAAACCACATATTAATGTCATTTATCTCCTGTTGTATTTTATTTATTTCGCTAAATATTTACCAATTACATTTTTATCATTTCCTCAAGTGTTGAAGGCCTCAATGCTGCAGGCTCAAGACCCCACAACCCACAGCCCAAGTATTTGACACCTACACCCAGAGCACTACAACACAAACCTCTTCCAAGACAACTTCAGCTGCGTCAGGTCCTTTAACCAGTTTGGAATCTACCCAACTGTGCTCTTGTATATGTATGGCATTGGGACTATCACTGAGTCTCTGTTAACTCAGAAGGCTCAAGGCTCAGGCTGTAGACACCACTTCCTGGTTGTCTGAATACAAAATGTCCACTGGGAGCTCAGAGGGTTCTGATGCACAGATCGTAAGAAGCACCTGCCATTTTGCTTGGTTGACTCAACTTACAATGTCTTTGATGCCTATCCTCACTGAATATCATTCTTTTGCTATGGATAAGTAAATCTTTTTGTTAGCTATTTAATGACCCCCCAAATGTAAACTATTAGAATAACATTAGAAAGTTTGTAAAATTTAGGGTAGAAAGTGAGGTAAAATAAATCTTCAGCATTCCTCAAACCTTCCAGTCTAGTAAACTGTCAAAAAAGGAAATGTGCCATTGAATAAGTGGACATGTATACTGTTTTCAATTGTAATTTCCTTTCTTTTAAAGGCATTATTTCCTTTTATGCCTTGGGAAAGTATTCAGTGAACTTTCTGCCTTTACTTCTTTGAGTCATACACAATCAGAATACAGAGTCCTCTAGAGAGCATCCACGCATTTTAGTTTGCCCCGTAATTTTGCCTGATTCTAGTAGAGTGGTTTCTGTGACAGCTCTGAAAGTCCTTCATTATTTGAGACTAGTATGAAATGTGTGGCTTGGTCAGTTTTCTTCTTCTTACTGATTACAGTTTAGAGTGTAAGGCACTCCACCATTTGACTGGGGATGTTGTGGCTTCTTTCCTTATTGTGTGTGTAATGGAGGTCTTGTACAGCAGCGTGCTAAGGTGGTATGTCCATGTGGAGGATGCTAGGGAGCTGTTTCTGAAAGGCAACCAGACAGTGCAACTGGGGCTGGAGTCAGGAAGTCCTGAATTAAAGTCTGGCCTCAGATACTGACTAACTTGCTGTATCACCCTAGGCAAGTCATTAACCTCGGTCTCAGTTCTTCAACTATAAAATGGGGATAATAATCACACCTATCTCCCAGAATTGTGAGGATCAAATGAATAATATTTTTAAAGTGCCTAGTATAGTGTCTGGTACATAATAGGATTGTACTATCCTATTTGCCTCTTCCTGAACTATAGTGAAAGGATTCTAATAGTTCCCTTGTTTTCATACTGTTTCTGGTGTCTTTCTGGAACACCCAGCACTTTACAACATATTAGCCAAATGCATGCCTGGGTCATTTGTATTCCCACTTCATGGCCTCCTATTTTCTTTTGACACACTTCGAACATTCCACGTCAAAAGGAAAGCCACTAGTAAGCTTCTCTACTTAGGAGGCTCAGTGTTACCTTGGGCTCTTAATTCCATACTGAAACTAGGAAACAGAGCTTTTCCCAAGGTTAAGAGACTCAGAATGCTTGGCCTTGATCTCTTGTTTTGAGGGGCTCACGATAGGCTTTGCTCTAAGCCCCTACATCTAATTTGGGATAACCCCGGTCCCTGGACCTTCCTGTGGGCAGTGGCCCTAAGCAACTCTTCCTATCTACAGAAGAGACCAAGAAAAGGGACATATTATTTATTGGATTTTGTTTTTCTTAGGAGTAAATACAAGAGAAATTATGCTTCAGTAGGACTATAGACTCTGCAAAATACAAATTGCCGTTCAGTTAGAAGCTTTTTATGCAGAGCTCTGTTTTCAGTTCCTTTATTGTTACATGGTATAGTAAAGTTCCCCCAAGTAATGGTAATAAAAACATAATAATGGCAACAATTATTTGTATTGTTATTATTTTGTCCATAGGGGTGTAATAAGAATGTAAATTTTAAAGATCTTCCCTGCCCCTAGGCTAATGTGCACC
>NW_027185664.1:10982224-10992576 GCF_028583685.1 Petaurus breviceps papuanus
GTGGTAGCTGCAAACCCTGAGGACGCTTGGGGTGCTTGCTGCTACAAGGGGTTCATCCTTGGAAGAAGTTATCTGAGGTATGTATGTGTGGCTAGAAAGGTAGTGGGGGCTGGAGGGTTCCTGGGTGGGTAAGACAGGCCTTGTGGAGCTATAGGTGGTAGCAGAGGGTACATGGAGCAAGATGGAAGGCCATAGGCAAGGCAGGCCCTCTGGGTCACTTTTCATCTTTGTATTACAGGACTTAGCAGAGTGACTGAAACAGGTAGACACAGGGTCGATATTAAGTCAGCTAGTTACCAAGCTTTGTTACCCATATTGCTTCTCTCACTCCCCTTAATTTCAGTGCCTTCTTGCTATTGGTTATTTCAAATTTATCCTCTATATAGCCTTTGTACAGGTATTTGCATGCTGTCTCCCCCTATTAGACTGTCAACACCTTTTTTAAAAAAAGTTTTTAGAGTCAATGGGGATTAAGTGACTTGCCCAGAGTCACACAACTCATAAGTCTCTGAGGCTGAATTTGAACTCAGGTCTTACTGACTCCAGGGCTGGTACTCTATCCCCTGTATCATCTCTCTGCCCCTGACTGCAAACTTCTTGAGCAGGGATTGTCTTTTGCCTTTTTTTTTGTATCCCTAGCACTTAGCACAGTGCCTCACATATAATAGGTGCTTAATAAATATTATTGACTAACTGAATTCCATTTCCCTCCTCTGGGGCTTTGCATAGGTTATCCTTTATTCCTGGAATTAACACTCTCCTTCCTTCTGTCTCTTAAAATTTCCAAGTATTTTTCTTTTTTTAAATAATAATATTTAATTTTTTTTCCAATTACATGTAAAACATAATTTTTAACACTGTTAAAAAAAATTTCTTTCACTTCCAAATTCTCTCCCCATCCCCTGTCCCCAAGATGGTAAGCAATTTAATATGTTATACATGTACAAACTTTTAAAAACATATTTGCATATTAGTAATTTTGTAGAAGAAAACATGTTCCAAAAATAGAAAAAAGTGAAAAATTGTATGTTTAGATCTGCATTCAGACTCTATCACTTCTTTCTCTGGATATGGATAGCATTTTTCATCCCTAGTCCTTTGGAATTGCTTTGGATCATTGTATTGCTGAGAAGAGGTAATTCATTCATAGCTTTTCATCATATAACATTACTGTTTTTTTTTAATTTTCAAATGCTTTATTAACTTCTGATTTACATCATTCATTTACACCAGATTTTGAGTTACAAATTTTCTCCCCATTTTTCCCCTACCCACTGCCCCAAAACAGCGGTCCCACAGGATATCCCCTCCTCCAATCTGCTCTCTCCCATATCTTCTCCCATACCCCTTTTGACTTTTCCAGTGGATCTCTATGCCCCAGTGCCTGTATATCTTATTTCCCAATCACATGTAAAATAGTATTAATAATAGTATATATATTTGAGTATTTGATTTTAAAACTTTGAATTCCAGATTCATTCCCTTCCTCCCTTGTCACCCACACTTACTGGGAAGATAAGCAGTTCAGTATAGGTTGTACATGTGTGGCTAATGCAAAACAATAACATAGTAGATATATTGTAAAAGACTGACTATCTTTCCCTTCCTCCTATCCCACCTCCCACTTGTTCTATTCTCTACTTTGATCCCATCCTTTTTCAAAAGTGGGTGCTTCCAAATTCCCTCCCCCCCCACAGCCTGCCCTCCCTTCCATCATCTCCCCTCTTATTCCCTTCCCCCCTACTCTCCTTGAGGGTGAGATACCCTATTTAGTGTGTATTTCATTTCCTCCCTGAGCCAAATTCAATGAGAATAAGGTTGACCCATTCCCTTTTGCCTTCCTATTCTTCCCCTCCATTTTCCCTTGCCTCTTCTATATGAGATAGTTTACCCCATTCTTTCTCTCCCCATCTCCTCTCATTATATTCCTCTATTACCTCTTAATTTCACTTTTTAAGTATCATCCCTTCCTGTTAAATTGGTCCTATGTATGCCTGTAAACATATATATACACATTCACATATGTATTCATATGCCCATATACCCTCATATATATTTTATATATTTACCATACATATATTTCTATTCCCTTCAATTACTGACAAAAGTTTCATCAGTTACAATTATTGTTTTTCCATGTAGGAATGTTAATAGTTCTACTTTGATAAGTTCCTTATGATTTCTTTTCCCTGTTTACCTTCTCATGCTTCTCTTGCTTCTTGTATCTGAATGTCAAATTTTCTATTCAACTCTGGTTTTTTCAGCAAGAATGCTTGAAAGTCCTCTATTCCACTGAATGACCATATTTTCCCCTGAAACATGATACTCAGTTTTGCTGGGTGGGTGACTCTTGGTTTCAATCCCAGCTCCTTTGCCCTCCGGAATATCATATTCCACGCCCTTCGATCCCTCATTGTAGAAGCTGCCAGACCCTGGGTTATCCTGATTGTGTTTCCACAATATTCAAATGGTTTCTTCCTGGCTGCTTGTAATATTCTCTCCTTAATCTGGGAATTCTGGAACCTGGCTATAATATTCCTAGGAGTTTTCTTTTTGGGATCTTTTTCAGGAGGTGATTGGTGGATTCTTTCAACCTCTATTTTGCCCTCTGATTCTAAAACATCAGGGCAGTTTTCTTTGAGAACTTCCTTGAAGATGATTTCTAGGTTCTTACTTTGATCATGGCTTTCAGGTAGTCCAATAATTTTTAAATTATCTCTCCTGGATCTACTTTCCAGGTCAATGGTTTTTCCCATGAGATATTTCACATTGCCTTCTATTCTTTCATTTGTTCAGATCTGTTTAACAGCATCTTGATTTCTCATAAAGTCATTAGCTTCCATTTGCTCCAATCTAATTCTGAAGCAATGATTCTCCTCATTGAGCTTTTGAGATTCTTTTTCCATCTGGCAAATTTGACTTTCTAAGGCATTCTTCTCCTCATTGCCTTTTTGAGCCTCTTTTGCCATTTGAGTTAGTCTGTTTTTTAAGGTGTTATTTTCCTCAGTCAGGCTGTTGACTCTCATTTCATAATTTTCTTGCATCGTTCTCATTTCTCTTCCCAATTTTTCCTCCACTTCTCTTATCTGTTTTTTAAGGTCCTCTATGGCCTATAACCAGCTCATATTTTCCTTTGAATCTTTTGGTGCAGGAGTTCTGACTTCCCTGTCTTCCTCCTGTTTCATGCTTTGCTCCTTTTTGTCCCCAAAATAGGAGTCTAATGTTGGAATCTTCTGTCTGCTTTGTTTCCTTTGCCTTGTCATGTCTCCCCTCAGTCACTTGACCCCTGGGCTTTTTGCCACAGTAGGACTCTGCCACCAGACAGGGGAACTTTCGTCCCAAACGCTGGGGTTTTCTCAGCTGCCGGAGGTATTAGATGGGTGCCCTCTCTGAAGCCTCCACATACTCTGGCAAGCTGGACACACACCCCAGGACCTCCACCCTAGACTGCAATCCAGATCCAAGAAGGTTAAAGCAAGAGCGATTACCCCTCAGACTGGTGCTTAGTCCCCCTACACTCTGCAGGCCAGGAGCTGAAGCTGCCAGGCGGTGCTGGCTGTGCTGGTGTCTCAGCGGCTTCTCGCCCCAGGGGCAAAAGCCATGCACTCCCACTTACTTGTCCCAAAGTCCAGACTGCACTGACCTCTCACTTTGTCCTTTGCATCTATGCATTGATAAATCTGGAAATGGCCACAGATGCTGCTGATCTGTTGTCCCTCTGGCCAGCGGCTGGTTGGGCCCACCCTGGGGCTAAAGCCTCGTCGTGGGGCTGGGCTCGGCTCCCAGAGCGCTGTGCTGGCCGATTTCTGCCGGCCTGCTGGGCTGTCCTCTTAGCTTCTTTGTGTCATTTTGTGGGTGCTGCAGCTCCAAAGTTTGTTTTGAGTCCCCTTTTACACGGATCAGGGAAGTTGGAAGCCAGAGCAGCGGGGAGGTCCTGCTTCTGCTCTGCCATGTTGACTCCGCCCCATATAACATTATTGTTACTTTTTATAATGTTCTACTAGGTCTGCTCTTTTCATTTTGCATCAGTTTATGTAAGTCTTTCTGGGTTTTTCTGAAATCATCCTGCTGGATTTAATCTCCCACAGAAAGCCTTTCCCATCTTCATTGTCCTCTCCCACGCCACTAAAGCTATTACTGAAGAAGAGCAACATGGTACAGTGAAACGAGTGCTAGACTTGGAGTCCGAAGTCTTGGGTTCAAATCCTGTCTCTGCCCCTTATTACTCTATTACCTTTGGTGAGTAAATTCACCTCTCGCCCTCCATTTCCTTATTTGAAAAGTGAAGGGGACATATACTCTAAGGTCCCTCCCAATTCTGATTCTTGGCTCCTATGAAGGCAAGGGCTGCATCTGTTTTGTCATGTCCCCTGTATCTACCACATTATTTCATACGAGGGAGGAACTTAATATACGTGTGTTGATTATTTATGTAGATTAAGAAAAATTTATTTTTTGCAGGGGGGAGGGCAGGGCAATTGGGGTTAAGTGACTTGCCCAATGTCACATGGCTAGTAAGTATTAAGTGTCTGATGCCAGATTTGAATTCCAGTCCTCCTGACTTCAGGGCCAGTGCTCTATTCACTGCCCCACCTAGCCACCTCTTTATGTAGATATTTTATACCCATAGAGCAATATATGATCCATGAAGACAGGATCTGTTTTTATTTTTATTATTTTATTTCTGCTTTTGTCATTATTTCCACAGAACCTAGACTAGTGCCGTGCATCTAATATATGCTTAATAAAAATTTGTTGAATTTGACTGGCTCCAGTGTCACAGAACAGTAATTCAAAAGCTGGGAGTAGCCCCCTGTCATTCCCCAATTTTTCTTTTCTAAATTTTTCTTTTCTCCTTTCCCTCTCCCTCCTCCTAATCTTTCTTTTTTCCCCTCTTCTCCTTTTATTGAGGTCATGCCAGAATTTTAGTTTTTTTCCTTTTCTTCTCCCTTCTTTCATGTTAAGTGACCCTGATATAGTGAGAGACAACTTGGTCTTATGAAAGGAGTCCTGGGTTTAGTCAGGGGACGTTGGTTCGAGTTTTTGCTCTGCTGAATGCTTCCTGTGATCCTTGGGCAAATTGTGTGACTTCTGTGGATCTCAGTTCCTCATTTGTAAAATGAGAGGGCTAGGCAAAATGATTCATATGGTCACTGCTAGTCAAAGGTCCCCTAGAAAAACTCACCATACACTTCTAAATTTAATTTGCATTATTCACATTTTCTCCATCGCTTTTTAAAGTCTAAAAAGTCAGCAAAACAATAAGTGAATACCCAATTTGTAGATTTTCCTGATTCTCAAGGTATAAAGGTACATGCTGAAAATATTATAAATGGCTGCTTTCAAGAGCTGCTTCCAGTATACCCTTGCTTCCAGCTCTGAGTTCTGCGTCTTTTGGCTTGCCAATGGTCAAGGCATCTGTGGGCCGTAAGGGGGAAGGATTTTATGAATTCCTATATAATGAAGCTTTTCTTCTGAATTTTAGAGCAAATCAGAGGTTCTTAACTTCAGGTCTATGGTTAAGTAGTTACTGGATAGATTTCAAGGGGGTCTATAATCTTGCATGGGGGAAAAATACATCTTTATTTTCAATCACCTCCTAACTGAAATTTAGCATTTCCTACAATACGATTTTTTAAAAGCAATATTATTATGAGAAGAGGGCAATAGGCTTCAGCCAACTGCCAAAGAGCTAAGAACCCTTGACTGAAACAAATTACCCTTCACTGTAAGATGACAGCTAATTTCATTATAGTTGCTTCTGAAAATGTCTGTGATGAATCTACTGTAAACAATTTGGTATTTATTTGTTTCATATATACTTTGATATCCATTTTCCTTTCCAGTGTTACACGTAGGTATCTCTGGGGGGAGAATGAGAAATTTGGAGATCGGTGACTACATGGCACATAGAATGTGCCTTCACATTAGGGGGGAAGCTGGTTTTAGGAACCCAAGGACTCCTGGCTTCACTTTGCAGATGAAGCAGTAGTGCTATTGGAAATACAAGTCTTATGGCTCTTAGAGCTACAGACTGGGGATCAGGAAGAAATTTAAGGGGATCAGGTTTTGGCTTCATTCCTGACCGTGTCAGCAAGGGGCAATGTTTTCTGGGCTTCCTTTCCTCCTCTGAAGAATGAAGGCAAGTAGCAATTCTGCATCTTTCCAGATTGTCGTGAGGTGAGGATGCTGGAAAGGATTTCCTGACCTCTACTGGGCTGAAGATGTATTTGGAGAAGCCTCTCTTTAAATACTAATGAAGGAAGCAGAGCAAACTACAATTTCTCTGCCCCATCTCGGTTTTTCAGTGATTTCAGAATTGTGAATATTTTGCATAAAGGGTTTTGAAATATTTTTTCCATCCTCTTCTGTTCCCTTCCCTTCCTCTAAGTGAAGAAACGGAGGCCTAGGTGCTTTGCCTCAGCCAGCTCACTGGAAAAGCTCCACAACCTAGGGGAGATGACATTGTTCTCATTCTCATCGAAACAGAAACTCAGTGACAGTTGTAAACCCATACGTATATTCGGCACTCTACCAAGTTTTACCAGACCACTCAGAAGTTTCTTTATCACAGACTATATAAGGCCTCCTAATGAAGAGGATCAGTCATTCGGTGGTGCATATTACCAGCTTCTGTGTTTGAGCTGCTTGATTTAACTACAAAGTCCAGAAGACAGAAAATAGTGAAAATGGACCCCAAACCAAAAGAGGGCTGCAGCTGGGAAGTTGGATGTCGCATCCTATGATACACGTATCCTGTGTTCCTTGATTTTTGTCATGCTTTAATCTAATTAAAATGTTTCTTTAACTATGAAAAAAAAGAAACTGAGCTCTAAGATCCAGTTGTCCTGCATCACACCAATATCGTGTATGGCAAAGTCCCTAAAGAATTTTCACAATGAGTGCTCCAAGCTATCCTTTCTCTAAACCCTTTGAAATTTGAGCTCTAAAAATCTTGTGTTTCCATCAAATAATGACCAGTATAATCTCCATCTAACACAATTCTTACATGGCATGATCATTTCCCCTCCAGGTTCTCATTATTTCTACTTGAACAGCTAGCTCCTCTTTGCTGGTCAGATTCAGGTCCAGAAGATCAGCTCTTGTTGTCATTTATTCCACTTTTCAAAAGATGAAATTATCCGTAAGGAAGCCAGGAGGTTGCAATGCTGAACACTGAACCTGGAGTCAGGAAAACATGAGTTCAAATTCAGTCCAGGAACCTGCCAGCTGTGTGACCTTGGCCAAGTTATTTTACCCCGGTTTGCTTCATTTTCTTTATCTGTAAAGTAAGAATAATAATAGCATTGACTTCCAAGTGTTGTTGTAAGCGTAAAATGAGACATGTTTAAAGCTCTACATAAATGTGATGATGATGATGGTAAAATGGTTTCATTATCTGTTCTCTTCTTGGTACAGTTATACACATAAAATAGAGTGGGAGAAAAGGGGGGGGGGTGGAAACAGAAAGAGAGAGACAGAGACAGATAGACCAACAGAGAAAAACAGAGAGAGAGAGACAGAGAGATAGAGGGACAGAGGGCCTCTAGATGACCAGACAAGTGAAATCCCAATTATTACTTTATTACCTGTTTGTCAGGATTATGATCCATCCTGTCCTTCATATCTATTCCCATAACCTGTCTGTATAATCTGAAGTATATTTTAAGACAGTATTGCTTACATTTAGCTCTCTGTTGGTAGAAATCCAGGACAGGTAGGTGGCACAGTGAATAGAGTAAAATAGACTCATCTTCTTGAGTTCAAATCATGTCTCAGATACTTACTGGCTGTGTGACCCTGGGAAAGTCACTTAATTTTGTTTATCTCAGTTTCCTCATCTGTAAAATGAGCTGGAGAAGGCAATGGCAAACCACTCTAGTATCTTTGCCAAGAAAACCCCCAGTAGGGTCCTGAAGAGTCAACATGACTAAAACAAAGAATGAACTGGTAGAAATTCAAATTCTCTCCATTATGCTTCCCCATTCTGGTTTCTCGACTTCTTCACATGACTATGTAAACTTCTTCAATGCAGTCTGCTCTCCCTATCCCTTTATGCCTTTTGCATAAAGTATACCCTCCAGATTGATAGTCCAGTCAAAGGTCCCATCCCCACTGGTTTTAGCAGTAATCTTGAAGTCATAGTTACTTTCTAGGATCAGGGTTCTAGTTCATGTTGCTTATTAGCCCCCACTTTACGCATCTGTTTTTTTTTCCCTGAGTCTAAGAGTTTTATTGCCAACTCTTTTCTTGTATTTTGTCTCCTATGAACTGTTTTGTACTTCTTTCACTACCCTTTTTCCTAAATTGCAGCTATTCTTTCTGATTTCTAGCTTGGTAAATATTCAGAGGTAATTTTCTTCCTGCTCTTTTTCAGTTGAAAGTTTTTAATATCAGATTTTTAAGAAATGAGACAAATATGTATTTTAGCAGCACTAACGATACAGATTGATGATCCATATGTGTTAGTTTGCTTTCCCCTAGCTACCACCATGAGACAGTGACATAGGGTCACCTTTGCACAGTGATCTCACTTTCCCCCTCCAGACTTTATATGAATGAAAGAAAATGAAAAGAGTGAAATACTTTGATTCATCAGAGCAAATTAGAAGATATTCACTAAACCCTATGAGCAAAGGTTGGGAAATTGGCTCTGGGCCTTCCAGTCATCATGAAGTCATTGCTGTAGAACTTCAGGAGCCTGTAGTCTCACTCTCATGGAACAAAGGAGAGGTCAGAGGTTAATGCTGATTGGACTTCCTGCACAACATGCTTTAATCTTTCACTCATTAAATTTATGTTTCCCTATCACACCTGTAAATCTCTCCTTGCCATAGTATGACTGATTTATCTTCTTTCCAAGGCTTTCCTTGTGTAGCTTTGTCATCACTTATTATTTCTCAACACAGGGTTAAAAATAATGAGGCTGGCTGATTTTAAATCAACTCAAAATATTATTTCAGCATAATAAACCATTTGTTCTTTTTTTTTTTTACCTCTTGGTGAGTTTTGTACAATTGGCAATGTTGAGGTAATGGTATTCAAAACTCTCAGAGAAGAAATATTTCTTTAACAAGAAAGCTCCACTCTTTTGTATGTGTGAATGATTGGGTATGGGTCAAAGAGGTTGGGAACATTAATTTCAATTCAGCTAGTGTTCCAGAGGGATGTGTTAATTTTCTAAATCAGCCTGATGGGAATGGGAACCTGGAAAACACATTAAGAAATAAATGTATTGCATCCTGGTGGAACAATTATGAGAAAAAATCTCACAAAGACTATAACACTTCTTTATTTATTGTAATATTTAAGTGACAGCCTGGAGTGTTACGGCTAGTCAATAATTTGGTGATTATTGGTTGTTAAAATATTAAAAAGAATTTTCTAACAACTAGAACTGTCCACAAATGGAATGGGCACAATGAGGCCATAAACCTTTCTTTATAACTAGGCCCAAATCTAGCCTATATACAGCCTATAACCTAGCCTAACCCTCAGTTGCCCAGCTACTTCCCACTCTAGATCAATCTATACCCAAATACCCTTAAACAATCCTAATGCTCCATTGTCTGTCATCTCCAGATAGCCTTCAGCTACTTCCTACCCTTAATCTCATTACTGGAGTCTGACCTCAGTCCCCTCAAGATCCTCCTTAGGCTATTCCTCAAGACCCTCCCCAAACCCCTCCTTTAGACAACTCCAAAATTCTCCCACAATCTTTCTGTATATAAGATCCATCTTGCCTCCATGACAGGGCCAAGAATTCAATCTAGTGCAGACTTACTCTTGTCAGATTGTTCTGGTCTGCTTGTCAATACAAGCTTCACATATACTTAGACTCCTTAAGAGTCTATCCATTAAGGAGGATCTTTAATAAACTTTGCTTTACTTTGGCTGAGAGAACACTTGAGTTGAATTCATTTGGCAGGACCCAGCATGTTGATATTTTGGGATCTCAAGCACCCCTAAACCCTAAACCTCAACACCCAGGTTAGGAACACCTGACCTCCCTGGCTTCCTTTAAGTCCCTGTTAAAATCCTACCTTCCTGATAAATATCTGGTCACTGGATCCAGATGTCTCTGAAGGAGAAAGTGAGGCTAGTGACTTTGCACAGCACTCCAGAGTTGGAACGGGCCACTTATTTTAAGTACTTTAAATGAGTAAGGGTATACATATAAAGAAGCTGGTCCATAGAGGTTAAATGATTTGTCCAAAGGACTGGTAAGAAATCAGAGGTTCAGTTTGAACCCAGGTCTTCTTATTCCAGCATCATTGTTCTTTCTTCTTTTCTTCCTCCTTCCCTTCTCCCTACCCTTCCCTTCCCTTCTCCCTTCCCTTCCCTTCCCTTCC
>NW_027185664.1:10992676-11073705 GCF_028583685.1 Petaurus breviceps papuanus
TTCCTTCCCTTCCCTTCCCTTCCCTTCCCCCTACCCTTCCCTTCCCTTCTCCCTACCCTACCCTTCCCTTCCCTTCTCCCTACCCTTCCCTTCCCTTCCCTTCCCCCCCCTTCCCTTCCCTTCCCTTTCTTTCCTTTCCCTTCCCTTTCCCCTTCCCCCTTCCCTACCCTACCCTACCTTACTTCAGGAATGGTCTCATGCAGCAAGGTAAAACAACTAAATAACATATGATGGTCTCATCTGAAAGTGCACACAACATCCCACATCTGTATGACCTTTGCTTCTTTATTTTTAAAAATTAACATCAATATAATTTTTCTTCCTTCTACCTCCCACCCCATTAAAAAAGAGAAAAGTAATTTTCTTACAAATATACATTGTTAAGAAAAGCAAATTCTTTCATTGGCTGGCTGGATACACACACACACACACAGATGTGTGTATATGTATGTGTATAATTCTGCAACCTAAAGTTATCAGCTGTCCATCACGAGATGGACGGTATGTTTCATTATTAGTCCCTGGAATAATAGATGGTCATTGTATTCATCATAGTCCTTATAGCTTTTGAATTTGTTTGTCTTTATAATGTTGTCATTACTATACAAATTATTCTCTAGGTTCTGTACATTTCACTCTTTATCAGTTTATAAAAGTCTTCAAAATTATTCATTTTTATAATACTAACGTTCTAGTAGAAATTATTCTCCCAGTTTGGCTCATTTCATTCAATCTCAGTTCAGATGTCTTTCTATGTTTCTTTGAAATCATCCATTTCCTTATTACTTATACAATAGTAGTGTTCTATCACATTCATATACAGCAACTTATTCAGTCATTCCTCAATGTGAGAAAGTAAATGACTTGCCTAGGGCTATATATACAGTGACTGGCAGGATTTGAACTTAGGTCTTGAAAGGACTAGGTGGGCAGTCTATCCACTGTGCCTCCTAGATGCCTCCAATATCATGACCTAACATAGAGCTAGATGCATGCTTTGCCTATGTACTGGTTTTCAGGTTCTCTCTTTCCCAGTTATCTTGGGATATGGCTAATGAAATGGTGCCACATATGAGTCCAGTTTACTCCCTGGGACCCAGACTTCTAGCCTAACTTTTATATCAACTCTGATCCCTGCCCTCCCTTTTCTTCCTCAGTACCTGAAGAGGGCCACCTTCTTCTTCACCATCTTGGGGATCTGGAAGGTAGAGGCCCAAACAAGTGCTTCCTATAGCCAACAGACATATTTCCTCCCCCTAATCACAGTGATTCAGTGTCAACATCTCTGGGGATGAAAGCCCCTTTCCATCTACCTCAATCCTTCTATTATCCAGGCACTTTCCATTAGGCTCTCTGGAATCCCTGTTCAAACTTTTTTTCCTTTAATTTTTATTTTTTGTTATTTTTAGCTTAACAAACCCCAATAAACATGAACATTTTGGAATACAAAGAACCAAAGAATAGTCTTGAATATACAATTGGCAATTTCTACCCTCTCCAGGTTGTTTACTTTTAAGGAGAACATAATAAATTCAAGAAATTAGCTATAAAACTGTTCTGCCTGTCTGCATATCCTTCTGAATTGTCTTCTGTTTTGCATTCTTTTAAAATGCTTCATTGATGTATTTTTCTCCCCCCCTTTTTTGAATTGCCATCATTAGCTTCTTGTCCCCTCAATTTGCTTCCCCAAACTTTTTTTTTGTAGGGGGGAAGGCAGGGCATTTGGGGTTAAGTGACTTGCCCAAGGTCACACAGCTAGTAAGTGTTAAGTGTCTGATGCTGGATTTGAACTCAGGTCCTCCTGATTCTAGGGTTGATGCTCTATTCATTGTGCCACCTAGTCACCCTCCCCCTGCCCCCAAACTTCTTTGTTAATAGATAAGCATAGTCAAGCAAAACTGCCCAGCAGGTTTTCCATGCCCCAACTTGTCTCATTTGGCTCCTTGAGTCCATCTGTTCTCTGTCAGGAGGGGTGGAGCAAACTCCATCATCAGTTCTCTGGGGTCATGGGTGGTTAGTACATTGGCCAGACTCCTCAAGTCTTTCAGAGGTGTTTTTCTTTGCCATGCTGTTGTTATAGTATCAATGATTCCCATTTTACTCACTTCACTCTGCATGATTTTTGCAGGTTTTTCTGAATCCATCTCCTCAGTCATTTCTTGTGGCTCAGTAACATTCCATTACATTCATAGAACACAATTTATTCAGCTACCCCCCAATTAGTGGGCATGTTATTAGTTTGCAGTTCTTGACTACAACAAAAATGCTGCTACAAATATTTTTTGTATGTATTGTCTCTTTCCTTCTCAAGTATTCGTTCATTTTCAGGTTCTCCGTTTCACACTTTTAGTCTTTCTGCATTCACAGAAATATGGGTCCCTTTTGAAGATAGTATGTCATCAACCATTTTTAGAGGATTATAACTCTCGAGCTGAAGAGAAGAATTTAGAGGCCATTTGGCTTACCTTCCTCATTTAAAGATCAGGAAACTGTTCCAGGGTGATTAAGCCACTTTTTAAGGACTCACAGGTATTCTTGGAGCTGGGATTTAAATCCAAGTCCCCCGACTCCCAAACCAGCCCTCTCTTTGCCAGCCTTTCTCTTTTCCTCTTCAGGCCTGAGTTTTACCTGTTTTTACTACTTCAGGCTGGAAGGAATTGGCATATCCCTTGCTCCTCACTGATGTTTCCAGATATTTCTTCAGTGCCATCAATGAAGAATCACCAGATTCACCACTTTCACTCAGCAATTTTGTTCCTTTGAAGCTCACTTTATTTTTCTATGAAAAATAGAAAAATCTAGACGATACCCTTGTTGCTGTGATCTACTAGCTTTTAGGTTTCTTTCCCTCTTTTCTCAGAATTTAGTACCTAGTTCACATTCTTTCTCGCCAAACTGTTACCTGCCAGGTTATAAAGAGCCATACATAGGCTTTTAATATTTAATCCTGGAGGTAATAAGGAACCACTGGAGTCTATGGATTAGGGAACATCATGGTTAGATCTACATTGTAGGAAAATAATTTGACAGTCTCATGAAGGAAGGATTAGAGAGGGGAGAGAATTGAAACAAGTGACCCAGTTATCATACAATTTCAATAGTCCAGGAAAGAAGTGATAAGGGCCTGAATTAGAGTGGTGACTATGCGAATGGAAAAGAGATACCTGAAATGTTATGAAAGTAGAAATAGCAAGATTCTGTGTATCATGTGACTGGGGTTGAGGAATCAAGATTAACTGCAAAGTTTGTGAGCCTGGGTGACTGGAAGGATGGTGGTAATCCTCAACAGTAATAGGGAAATGTATAGATGAGGAAGGTTTTGTAGAAAGATATGAGTTCTATTTTGGACATGTTGAGTTTGAGATGCTTACTGTAGCTCAGGAGAAAGATAAGGACTGTATACATATGCACACACACAATATACATATATATATATACATACATATATATACACACATACGTGGATAGATAGGTAGATAGATAGATAGATAGATAGATAGATAGATAGAGATATGATCTCCTGGAGGGGAAAATTGAATCCATTAGAGTTGATGAGATCATCAAGTCAGGTAGTACAGAATGAAAAGAGAAGGCCCAAAATGGAGAGTCATAGCGTTTTCTTTACCACTTTCAGTCCCTGGCAGTCTGCCTTCTAACCCCACACTCCAGGGAAGCTAGCTTCAGCTCTCTCCAAGGTAGCCAAAGATGCCTTGACTGCTATATTTTATATCCTTTTCTCTGTTCTCATCCTTCTTGTAGCTTTTGATAGTGTTAACTGCCTCCTCCTGACCACTCCCTAGGCTTCAATGCCACTGATTTTCTTCTCACCTGGCTAACCACTTCTAAATACCCTTTGTTGGTTCATCATCCATCTCCTACCTCTGTAGTTTGGGTATTCATCAAGGATATGACCAGAATCTTTTTTCTCTTCTTTCTCAACATTTGTTCTATATCAGCCTCTAGCCATGCATTATCAGCTACCTTATTTATCCTGTGCATCTATTCATGTCCAAAATGAAACTTCCTTCTAACTTCTCCATTTCTGTTGAGGGTACACCATCCTCCTAGCCAGACTCATAACCTGAGAGTATTCCCTTTCACTTGTCCCTCATGTCTAGTAATTTTCCAGATGGAGGTTTTCTCTCCACATCGTCTTTTGCATCCATCCTCTTGCCTCTACTATCCATGTATACATTCTCTCTGCTATCTACAATTGTAGTTCAAACCCACATTATCTCATATCTGGACTCATATCTCATATCTCCGAAGTGTATAACCTGCTTCCCACCTGTCCTCTCTTCTATCCATCATTATACAACTGCCTCCCTATTTAATGCAGTACAAAGACTAAGACAGTTATTGTCAATTCAGTCAGAGGAATTAGATTATTCAGGAGCATGTGCAAAGCCTCAGCCTCCACCATTGATTACTAATCTCTGTACTGGACAGTGTTGGGAAAGATACAACAAGGTAGGACTCATCCTTGAGAAGAACCTTTGCATTGGCTTTAGTAGAACTAACTTTAGCTCTTAATTGTGTGGACTTCATCTCAGTCTTACTATCAACTCTGGTATTTCCTCTGACCCTTCTCTCATTGTGTCCCTGAATTACAATGCAGTGATTTCAAATGGCAAACAAATCTACAATGTGACTTATCATAGAATTTAGAACTAGAGACAAGTGTGTGTTGGAGCTAAGTGTAACTGGAGAACTAATTGGTAAATATTCACTATGAACATTTACATTTAGGAAATGGGAAATGCTAAAAATCAGGACTTGATTTACTGTTTTGTTGGTTGTTTAGACCTAAAAAAGTGATGAAGATAATGTTAATCGTGCAGATTAGACTTAAATGTGTTTTTGGAGAGCCAGTTGTTAAACATTTGCCAAAACATCCACCCTTGATTTGAACTCTATTCACATAACTATAATTACCTCAAGGACGCCTACATAAATCTGGGATATTGAAACTTGTGCTACATTATTATTAGTATCAAAAGAAAAGACAGTGCATAACAGTGGAAAGAACTTTGGTGTTAGAATTAAAAGTCCTAGACCCAACTCTTAGCTCTAACACTTTAACTACTTGTATCAACTTAGGCCAAGTCAATTAAATTCATCATTCATTCTTAAGATAAAGGAACTATCTAAATCCCAAGTTTATCACATATTTTTATGGTAGCAACAGAGCCACTGGAGAAATACCAAGTGTTCATGAATCTCAAGTTTTTGACCTAAGTTGGAGAGAGATCACAGTAGAATCTCTTGGCCTCAGAAATACCAGCTGTGGAGAGGGAAATGCCATTGTTTAAGGGCAGGCATTCTGGACCCCAGCTTTCTGGATCAATATCTAGAAATCCCGTGCTGACAACTGACTACTGTGGATGGCCTCAGAGCTGCCCAGAGTTCTTAGGCTGAGGAGGTATCACCTCTGTTTATCCATGGCTGGCAAGGGAGTGCAGGATCACACTGTTGACTGACACTGAACTAGCAGTCTAATAAAGCAAAATGACCTTTTCCAGATGAACTGTTTCCCACCTCTGTCTTGTGCCCTCCACATACCATATTTCTAAATTTAATCTACATCATTAACATTTTCTTAATCAGTTTCTTGAGTCTTGATAATCAACAAAATAATGTAGCAAGCCCTGATTTGCAATGTCTGCAGATTTCCAATGTGTAAATACTCACACTGAAAATGTAATAGTTGGCTCTGTAGACTGTTGGACTGAGCTCCAGCACAATCCTGACATGATCTGGCTTTCTTTATAAAACTAATACAAACATAAAGCTGCACAGACCCCAGCACAGATTTCTTGGGTGCTCCATTGGAAACCTTCTTCAAAGATGATGTGGAATTATTAATGACTACTCTTTGAGCCTGCCCTTTCAACAACCATTTCCAAAACTATCTCATTATAACTATAATCTCATTCACATATAGTCATCTTTTCCACAAGAATACGATGAGATACTTTATCAAACATCTTGCTAAAATCTGGGCAAACTGTAAGTCCAACGTTCCCCTGGTTTTGTAACACTGTGAAAACAGAGGTAAGGTTACGTGTGGCATGATCTGTTCTTGATGAAGTCATGCTGACTCTTTGTGATTACTGTTTCCCTTTCTAGATGGTCACTAGCCATCTCTTTAATAATATGTTTTCTAATTTCACCAGAAATAGGGACTAAACTCATTGACCAGTAGTTGTCATATTTTAATGTCATATATTTTTTTTAAATATTTGGACTTTTCTAGTTTCATAGAAGCTAGGTGACACACTAGCGAGCTGGACCTGGTGCTAGCAAGACTTGAATTCAAATCCAACCTCCGACACTTACTAGCTGTTTGATCCTGGGCAAGTCACTTAACCTCTGTTTGCCTCAGTTTCCTCAACTGTAAAAACTGGTTAATAACAGCACCTATCTCTCAGGGTTGTTATAAGGATCAAATGAGATAATATCTGTAAAGTGTTCAGCACAGTACAGTGACTGACACATAGTAGGCACTATATAAAGGCTTATGTTCTTTTACTTCCCTTCCTCTCTCCTATTCTTTATCATCTTTTAAATATCACTTGCAGTGATTATATAATTACCTCTGCCATGTTTCAAAACCTAAAGATATGGTTCCTTTGTCGGGTGACTTGAACTCACTAAAGGTAGCAAGGTGCCATCTTAATTATCTTGAGTTATCAAGTGCCTATTAAGTTTTCCCTGTCTTGTTTCAATTTCCTCCCTATTCTTTACATTTCTTAAACAGGGGAAGGCATCTGAAGAGGGATGGTGCAGCTCAAAAATGAAATTCTGAAGGCACAAAAGAAACAAATCAGTTGAGAAAAACTGGATCTTTTTGAAGAGTGATGTAGATGCACAAAGAGCTCACCAACCAGCTTCAGAAATAAACAGAAGATGGAAGGCAATAGAGGCTAACTATAAAATATAGTAGGATTCTCAAAGAAGAGTGTCACAAGGCAGGATTGACTGAGGTTGGCAAGAAACACTAGAAATCGATTTTTATTTTCTTCTTCATCTAAATCTCAATGGAGTGAGAGAGGAGAACTGCAGAAAGACCCAAGCGGAGGGAATGTTGATAACTGAAGTCTTATTTTGTTTCTGTTTTCTCTGCCAAAAAAATAAACTTTGTATGGGAAAGAATAGAAGGAAAATGACCAACAGGGAGCCAATGCCCAGCATTTGTAAGGAAAGAGCGAGCACTTAGCTACCATTTTGATGAATTGCATACTTGGTTAATGAAATAATTAGCAGATGTGATCAATGAACACCTGTTATTGATATGTAATAGATCACATGGAAGAGAGATAATTCATGCACAAAAACTAACCATATAAAATATTTAAACATAGAGGTACACTGCTAGCCCCTTACCTGCTCAACATGAAGAAGAATCAAGAGCTGAGAGTTCTGTGCTTATCCTGACAATTATGTGCTCTATAAGTAGAAATGCAGAGAAAGTATAAAGTTCTCTAGGATTCCCAGGGAGGAGATAACCTTTTCTTCTTTAGATTTGCTTTGTGCTGATTGCCTGTGACATCTCATCAGTGTAAGAGACTTTGTGGATTTACCAATCAGAATCAGCCTTGAGCCCCCAGTTACTGGCCAACCCATCTTTTTCCTTAACTAGCTACTTCCTGAATCCTTGTTATGTATCCTAAGCATGATAGTCACTCCTCACATAAACAGGTAGAGTTTGCTTAGATATACCATGTTTGCCTCTCGGTTTAGTAATAATAAAAGCAATAAGAAATATGTAAGAAAACATTCATTATATAGAAACATGATAATAGCTTCTTTTATTCCCAGGATTTCCATAGTCCACTCTGAACCCAGTAATTGTTGGAAGGGAACAGTTCACTTTGCTTAACCTGGCCATGACTACTCTTCCTGTGAGTGGGCAAAGGTCGATAAGATATTATAAGTTTCCAGCAGATGTTCCATTCATACTATCCAGGAGGGCTGATCATTAGAGGGAGACATAGGAAATTTGTACCTAGCTTCTCAGCTCCTCTTTCAATGCATGGGGAATAGATATCACAATTATATGTTATTGTAATGTCTTATTAGCTTTCATGGTGAAGCTAATAATCACTAGTGCTTTTCTATTTGGTGTCCTGTTGCTGGCAGAGACCTAGGATCGACCTCATAAAGTTTAGCTATTTGTTGACAGAGCAATTCAATGGTAAGCCTTGGCCAGGAGAATGCTTCTGCCACTGTTCTACCCAAGGTCTCTGACCTTGATTTTTTCCGTTACTATTTCAAGTGGTCAAGAGACATGTCATATCCCCACTCTAAATCTTTTACTTTGTCCTTGTCATCTTTCTTTTGCCACTTTTCTTTATCTAGTTTTTTGCTGCCCATTGGAGAGCCAAATCCCAGCTACTTTGCACTCACAAGAGGGGATGAAGAATTCAAGGGGTATTACATATGAAATAAATGACAAAAAACATAGAAAAAAGGAACAAAGTACATTTGGGGGAAAAAAAAGTGCTGAAGTCCTGCTTAAAATTCAGAACATGAAGCATGAAAGTGGATGCTGAGTTTGACCAAATGAGTTTCACTTCAAGCCTCATTAGTAACAAATTGAGGTGTGTGATCTGTTCCAGGGTAGAAGGTCTTAGGCTGTGTCTACAGGATGTCAAAATAGCTTGCAGATTCCAGTTAGCTCAATGAAACAACTGGCCTCACTGGCTCTTTCACTGGTTAATGGGCCCAGTCAGTCAGAACAGTTGGTTCCTGCGTAGATGCAACCCTGATGGAAACCAATCATTCCCTAAAAGACTGAAGCTGAAACTAAGTGCAACCTGGTTTACTCATAATCTCGATTTCTCACCAGACCATGCTTGAACAATCCTCATCAAATTATAGAGAGCATAGTCTGCTTTTAAATTAGTATAACAAAATAACAAACCCTTCTTGAAGTGATCCCCAAATTTGGTAATGGAAAGTCCTTTGCAAAATGCCTGAGCACTCATGCTATAGCAAGCACAAAGACTACCTATTTTTGTCAAGGGAGTCATCACATGGCTAAGTCTATGCCCTGACATCTCCAGGAGAGGAGATTTGTCTGCAAAATCAATTGCATTTGAAAACTCTTAGATTTGAACAAGATTTGTTGTGTTTTCCTTTGGAACAGTCATGTAAGTGGTCACTACAGATTCACAGTTTTAACTGTATTTTTAGGACAATTTAGTGAAACATCCAGTTTGATTCCCATTATCACTCCCCCCCCCCATACTTCCAACTGAATATTTTGGTTTTCCAAATTCCTATCTGGAAACAATAGAATTGTTCATTTAATCAGAATTACTTGAGAGAGCCAAGGGTAAGCAAAAAAAAAAAAAATAGGGAGTGAGGTAAAACGTGTCTGATGAGCTCTGCTTTCACTTTTTTTGATTGGATTTGTATTAATGCTTACTATATACCCATTTACCTATAGTATAATTCTTGCTAGATGTTGGGGAAAAAACAGGAGAGACTGATTACTTTTCCACCTTCTGAAGTTATCCCATCAAACCCAGAACACTGATTCTTATAAAACATGTCAAGAAGACTGAAAACCAGAAAGAGCCAAGGTGAACCATGAAAGCCAAGGGTAACAAAAGGGTTTTAGTTTTATTTAATTTTTGAAGCTATGTTGGGGGCATGGTGAAGATAAAAGAAGGAATGGGAATAGTGAGATGATATTGGATGATGTTGAGATGACTGAACTCAACTCTCTTTCTTTTCTCCTTTTGAGGAGTGTGATCTTTTGACTAGAGAGGTTAGAACAAAAAAGATTATCAAAGCTGAGAAATTAAAGAAGACAGATCATGATATCTTGCTGCCTTCAATGAGTTTATCATCAGAACTAGAAGATTTATGTCTTTAGCTTCTGAAAGAATTGTCAGAATTACTGTCAATTTGATGTTCACTGCTGAGTTATGCCAAAGTAGCACCTCCCTTGGACTGCTTCCCCAACACCCACTTGAATGAACATTTCCCAGTCTTTGCCTTTTCTTCTGATAAAATTCCAGCATCTATAATTATGCAGAGAATTTTCTTGAAACTAGGAGATGGTGACTTATTTTCTAATATGCAAGTGTCAAAGGATCCAAGGAAATTAATTTTAAAAATGAAAGGCAAATTATCAACAACCATCTGAAAACCTTTTAGCATAACTAACAATCAGAGAAATACAAAATTAAAACAACTGTGAGACACTTTATAGTGATGGGGGACGGGATCCCAATAGGTTCAGCAGGAATTATGATCTTATCTAAGACCAGAAAACCTGCAATATCTTCTGGGAAGAATTCAAGGTCTCAGGCTTAATTGTAGTGAGAGTTGTAGAAGTTTATTGTTATGCTTCCATGAGAAGCGGGCAAGAGTCCTTTAGGGGACCTGCAAGTGAGAGGGGTACATGCTTTTACCTTTAAAGGGTAGGGCTGCCATTGTCAGGGCTGACCAGACGGAGGGGCCTCAGTGCATAGACAAAGGTCAGAGCTGACCAAGAGGAGCAGCATGTGAATAGAGAGTTTAGATAAGATTTGGGCCAGGTTGAAGGAGACAAAAGGCAAGGACAAAGGAGGGTGTGGGCCAGGCCCAGAAGAAATGAAGAGATTAAGTAAGAACAAAGGGGTCACAGGGTGTTGCCTAGGTGGAGTGTGGGATAGGGAGAAGGGGCAGAGCTCAAGGATGGGAAAGGACAAATTGCAGTTACAACTGAACAGACTGGTTTTACAAGTTGGTTTCACAAATTGATCTAGACCCCAGGTACCCCATCAATAGCTTATATCCATCAAAATAGAAAAGATGGTAAAACATAATAAACTGCAGTATCAGAGTATGTATGGCTACAGGCTTGCTGCTTTATGGCTAGTGGAATCTATTCTGGAAATCAATTTGGAATTAAGCAAAAAAGTTTACTAAATTGTTCATTCCTTATGTCCTATAGATCTCAATACTAATTTTATGCCCCAAGGATATGAATGAATGGTAGCTAGAAAAGACTCATGTATTTAAAAACAAATTATAATTATTTAAAATTGTAAAAAAAAAACTGGAAGCAAAATAAGTATGATAATTGGGGAATGGCTGAACAAGTCATGGTATATGGATATAGTAGAATATTATTGTATCATAATGAGCAAAAAATATGAAGAATTCAGAGAAACATGGGCAGACATACAAAATGATGTGGAGTTAAGAATGTGAGTCAAAGAAATTATTTACTACTCAAAGACAAGAAAAACCCAAGTAAAGACAGTATCAATAAATGTTAGTTCAAAGTTGATGGATAACGTATTGTTATTTACTAAAAATAAAGCATACGTCCTTTTCAATTCTATTAACAAGTGGAAAGAGGTGTGCATAAATCAGTCTCAGTCACTCTATAGAGCAGGTTTTTTTGGGGGGGTTATACTTCATTGGGGGTTTGCTTGGATGTTGTTGAGATATGTCTGTTGTAATTAAGCAAATGTGTTTTTTAAGAGAGGAAAAGAAAACCACTCTATGCTCATAAAGACTTATGATCTCTGAATGACAAACTGTGGAATGTCTCATTGCAACTTCACAGAATAGTTCTTTTGCTATCTTTGTTGAATTTGGTTTCATATGGGTTGAAGAAATTCTCCTCCTGATTGGTCAGTCTCTGGTCCCAGTGGTAAATTCCATATTAGAACTGCATTTAACTGACTGCAACCCATAATTTTTATTAAAAGTATTCTTTGTAAGCTATGAAAATGTCTAACATTTCGTTTTATTTTTTGCAGCTTAATGAAATAAGAAAGAAGGGAACTATTGTGAGTCGTCTTCCCAATTCCATTTGCTAAATATCATGAAAGGTCCGTAGCTCAGCACTAAGCATAGAATGTACAATTGCTGTAATTTTACTTCTAAAGCAGTGCCACTCACTGCAGCAATTAGAATGAAGTTTTCCTGAGTTTGAAGATTTAAAAAAAATAAGGTTGAGACGATGAGGTTTTCCTATCCAGGTCAATCCTTTCATTTGGTGGCAAGTGATTTTCCAAATAAATGATTTCATGATGATTCAGGAAGATGTGTTTAAGTCTGATCTCAGATGCTTTCTAGCTGTGTGACCCTGGGCAAGTCCTTAACCTCTGTCTGATTCAGTTTCTTCATCAGTCAAAAAGGGATAATAATAGTCAGTGTTATGTGAGGATCAAATAAGATATTTGTAAGATACTTGATTGCTTTGCAAACCTTAAATTGTTTCTAGTGATGATGGTGATGATGATGATGATAATGATAATTCAAGCATCCATACTACAGAGGAGATAAGTAAGTCCATACAGACTCACATGTCCCAAAGATGTTGATTAAGGGACGTATTTTTTTTTTTTTTATATAATCAAACAGGAATGGGATATTTCAGGACCGGAAATCCATGTCCAGTTAGGGAGGATGGTATAGAGCAGCTCCTCAGACTGGGATGGTATGGCAGCTCAAAGACGGTTTCCTAGCTTTTCCTTTTCATATAGAAAAAGTCTCATCTCTGATATTTTCCTTCCTTTTATGGAGTTCCAGGATTGTGATTAATGGAGAGCAAAGCATTTTCTACTACCTCTACTCCCAGGTTTATGCTTTGGAATCTTGGAGTGCAGTGATTGGGGAGGGAGGATGACAGCATATAGGGAGCCTATAATATTTCCTAATGTATCTGATCTTAGTTAACAATGGAAACATGGGTCATCTTATTTATGATGCCAGGTATTATGGGTCCTCTAGTCTCAGATGGATACTTATCAATGAGGTAATTATGGAAAGAGGGGGAGACCCACCTGACTGGTTTTAGGGGTGAAAGAAAAAAGCAAGGAATAATTAACACAAGATAAATGCCAATATCTTGGCAATTTCCGGGAAAATGGTCTTTGGTTATTCTCTCAAGTGAGGAATAATTTTCTAACAGAAATACTTATATTTCACTTGTTCTTTCACACCCTGGATATTCTACATATGAAACGCTAACTCAAAATCCTTAGGTAAGAGGAAACAAAACTCTTACCAGGGGAATAAAATCCTTACTTATTAATATAAATGTGTATACATGTATATACACTGCAGTAAGCAGTATTGACTCATTTAAATTCCTCCGAGGAAGGACAGCATTAACAGTCACAAAAAACCCCCAACATATCCTCATACACACAATTAAAAGGGGTATAGAACTCCCGAGATCTGGCAAGTCTTAAGGAAAGGCTAGTAGTCTCATCAGTCCTACTATACCTTCCATAGAGTTCAATATCTGACTTAATGTATCTTCTAACATCTGATTTCAACAATGACCTTGGATGTTCTTGAGCTTTCTTTTTAAGCCTTATCAAAGAAATTTCATGACCAACTGACAAAACCATTGAACAAAATAAAACACAGAAAGATAATAAGTAAATACAAATATTCTCTAAAGGATGTTTGCAGAGAGCAAATGAGAGGCTATGTTTACTCTGATCCTATTTAATAAATCAGTAAGTAAGTCAACAAGTATTTGTTAAATACCTCCTTTGAATCAGGTGATGCGCTTGGCTCTGGGGATACAAAGAAAAAATGAAACTTATCTCCTATTCAAGGAACTTACATTGATCAGAGGGCAGAGAATGTATAGATATAAATAGATGTATAAGATATCAATCAACATTTATTAAGTGGCTACTATGTACCAGGCACTAAGCTAAGGGCTGCAGATAGAAAAAGAGACAAAAGACAGTCCTTGCCTTCAAGGAGCTTACAATCTAATGGAGGAGACAATGAGCAAACAAATATATACAAAAAACCCAGCTATATATAGGATAAATAGGAAATAATACAGGGAAGGTACTAGAATTAAGAAGGGTTGGGCAAAACTTCCAATAAAAGGTGGGACGTTAGTTGGAATTTAAAAGATAGAATCCAGGGTAATTTGGGCAACTTTAGGATTTGGGGGAGATCAGTCAGGAGGTGATATCTAGAGAAGATGGAACTTGGGCTGATTTTGAAGGAAGCTGAGACTTTTCAGACACAAATGTGAACAGAGAGTCAATTATGGGTTTGCTTTTTGTTCAACTGTATATTTTTATTTTAGTGAGTAGTTTTCCCTCTTGCATTTATGGGACTTCCTTTGAACTCATGGGCCAGAGGGCAGCTTTTCTTTTGATTTGGGGGTAATTTTGTTTCTTGCTTTTTTTGTTGGGACAGAAAAAGAAGAGAAGAAAGAAAATTCTTCATACTCAGAAGTTAGAAAATGTGTAGTTGATGACCTTTGATGACTTTAACTCAAGTAAAATCTTTCAAAGAGTTTTCTGAAGCTTTTTAAAGTTGAAAATTTTATATCACTTCCTTTTCTCCCAGGACCATTTCTGCTTCTGGTAAATTCAGCTAGTTATTTGGGTAAGGTTCAGGTTAACTTGAGTTCTGATGAATCAGAATTTCACAGTTCATGGTAGAAATATGTTCAGCTAGTTCTGTATTAGTGGTACATTAGATAAAAGGAAAAATCACAGATAGGGAAAAAGGCACAAAACACATGGATGTGAAGGGCGAAATGAAGCCAATCATTCTGATGTTTGATCTGCAGGACCATGTCTTATTTTTGTAGCTGTAGTATAGCCTAGGACAGCTTCTCACAAGCTGTAGGTATTCAATAAAGGAACAAAATATTGGAATTCCTTTCTACTTCTTTGTATTGTTGTCACACCTTCAAGACAGTTTTTTCCATGATGCTTCATATACAACAAAAATGCATGAAAGGAGAGCTTCCTCCTGTTATGGGAGTCAATATTTTTACTGTGGGGGTCATGACATTATGCATTTCTTTTGCTTTAATTAAATTGTTATTTGTACATTTTGATTTGACATCCCAATGTGACTCTATGTTTCTTCTCAGGTGGGGTCCACTTTCCCTAGACCTTCCTTTTCAGGTCTGCTGAATGGTCCTCTGTTGTGCTATACATTGTCACCTCACTCCCTCATTTAGTTTTGGAATGCTACATGAGTCATTACAACGATCTTCTCTCATAACTTGTCTTTCTGCCACCACTGGATAAATTCTGTGGAAATTTTGCCATTCTTCTAGTGCAATAGGTTGCTCCCTCTCCCAGCATGAATGAGCCAATGATCAGCCTGTCCTCTGTGCCACCACTGTCACTCCCTTGTCATACCCCATGCTTGACTGCTTCTTCCACAGGTGAAAAAATTCCTAGTAATGACCAGCCTGATTTCCATCTACCTGTGATGGGGGACGGGATCCCAATAGGTTCAGCAGGAACCCTGATCTCATCCAAGACCAGGAAACCTGCAAGGGTGTCTGAAAAGAATTCAGCTCAGCCTTGCTTGGAGTTGGAGTTGAGAAAGTTTATTATTACGCCATTACAGCGGGCAAGAGTCCTTTAGGGGACCTGCGAGTGAGAGGGGTACATGCTTTTACCTTTAAAGGGTAGGGCTGCCATTGTCAGGGCTGGCCTGACAGGAGGGGCCTCAGTGCATAGACAAAGGTCAGAGCTGACCAAGAGGAGCAGTATGTGAATAGAGAGTTTAGATAAGATTTGGGCCAGGTTGAAGGAGACAAAAGGCAAGGACAAAGGAGGGTGTGGGCCAGGCCCTGAAGAAATCAAGAGATTAAGTAAGAACAAAGGGGTCACAGGGTGTTGCCTAGGTGGAGTGTGGGATAGGGGAGAAGGGGCAGATCTCAAGGAGGGAAAGGACAAATTACAAATTCACAGACTGATTTTACAAGTTGGTTTGACCTAGACCCCAGGTACCCCATCACCTGGACAGATCTTTTTTTCTTCTCAACTATTTTTATTAAGGAGCCTGGATATGGAAATATTTCTTACCTCCAACTCAGGCTACTAAGCATAGTCTGTGGCTACACACTATGGCTATATCCCAATAAGTTGCCTAGAATAAAGGTAACATGATGCCATAGAGAGCCTTGGATCTAGAATCAGACAACTCACATTTCAACTCTGGCTCTGGGTGTAACTTTCAAGACATCTCATCCAACCTTAGTTTCCCAGTTTCCTCATCTGTATGATGAAAGGTGGCATGATTTCTCAGATCTGGTCCAACCCTAAATCCAGAATTCTGTTTAAAAAAGTAGAAAAATAATAACATCTTAGATTTGTGTAACATCTTATGCTTTTCAAAGCATTTTCAAATATTTTATTATGATCAGAATTGATTTCTCTTGCTGCATATCTTAAGTCTATGACTTCCTGACAGGACCAGAGGGACTATGGTGCAGTCAACCTTTTTTCTTTTTTTCTTTATTCTTTTCTTTTTCTTTCTTTTGCATGCAGAAATGGCTGAATGATGCACAGTTAATCACATCATTGCGTGGGGACTGGCTGATCTGCTCTCTATACCCACCATAATGACTTAATCCTATCAACTGTGCAGCAGATATGATCCATTGTGTAACATTCAACTATTAATACAATGGGAAAATGACAGAATCAAACTCTTAATGGTTGATTGGTGGTGTCATGGAGACATAGCCTCGCTTCTGGAAGATAAAATAGATGAAGCCAGGCCTTTAGCTAATGGTGCTTGTATTCTTAAAATAGGACCCTTGTAGACAGTTTCTGTCAGTCTATGTTTTGGGCACTCAGCATATACTGCCTTCTATAATAAATCATCTTTTCCTGTATTCAGAGATACTTTGTGGCTAATATAGCTTCTGCAGGAATATTCCTTTCTTCCTCACTGCCCTAAAATGGCTCAGGAGAAAAGTAGCAGCCTGAGATCATGCTTGTCTTAAGGAATGCTGAAGATGCCTGAGGCCATGGGACAGGTAAGTAGTAACTAAACTTGGACTGCCTTGGGTGGTTGGAATAATCCTACCCAAGTACGACCTTAGGGAGTAAATTAGAAAATAAATGGGAGTGCTTGTGAGCCTCTGAACAAGTGGGGAATGATTCTTTGGGTCAGGAAGACCTACTCTCAATATTAAATATGGAAGGCCCTCAGAAGTGGTTGGTCATCCCACCTAAAAATGGGGTTTGTGTTGGAAACTTTCATATGACTAGATCATAGGGTGATGAGATCATCGATGTAGATCTGGGGGGACCTTGGAGGTCATCTTTCGTTTTGCTGATGATAAATCTGAGGCCCAGAGCAGTGATGTATGTATATATATATAAAACTGGACCAGAATCACACAAGTACTAAATGGCAGCAGAACTGAAATCTGTGAATTCCGATTTAGCCCTCCTTTCTCTGCACCTCACTACTTTATCTTCAGATCAGGGGAGAGGGGAGTTAGAGAGGAATTCTAAAGGCAGAGATTTTGAGGGTGGAGCATGTCATTCTTCAAAAGGGATGCTAGGATCCTCTTCCTGATTGACCTGCAATAAGGGAAAATTCCTGGTCTAATGCCCTGCCTGATACCCAAGCTCTGTTTGGGGGAGCTGTAACCTCATCTAAGCTAGAAGAGGAATTACTGAGGTTCACACCATTTAATTCCCAGGGCACAAATTGCTGAAAGAGGGTGCCTATTAGAGGAGCGTTGCAGGTGGACCTCTGTAAGAAGACTTTCCCCAGAGATCTCTGGGGAATCAGAAAAAGTCTTACCAAAGGATCTAAGGTTGAGAGAGTGATAAAAACTTAAGAGATCATTTAGTCTAAGGAGTTCTTAATCTGGGGTCTCTGAATCCCCAAAGAGTCTCTAGACTGATTTTTAAGGATTCTGCAAATTGTTTTTTTTAAGAATATTTTGATAACTGTATTTTGAAATAATTGATGTCCTTTGTAATCCTATGTATTTTGTTTTATGAATTTTAAAGCATTTAAAACATTCCAGGAAGGTTAAGAACCCCTGACCTAATTCAATTTTCTCACTTTACAGTTGAGAAAGCTGTAGAGAGTAGCAAAGAACTGCATACATGGAGAGATCAGGTGACGTTGGAGAGAAAGAGACACAGAGAAAGAGATACAGAGATACAGAGAGAACACAGACAGAAACAGAAACAGAGACAAAACCTAGAGAGTTCCTTGAGTGACAGAACCAGCTGGAGAGAAAGACTTCCACTAGAAAAATGCTCCTTCCTATTACTCTAAGTGACACTGGAAATTTACATTGATGAATCTTTGGGATTCAAGCTAATATATTTAATGGTTTCTGACTTTTTTTCTAAACCCCCTTTTAATAAAACCCTCTTCTCTAAAACTGGGAATAGTGTACTTGAAAACAGTGGATTTGTGCAGGTACATTAGGTGATCCTGGTAAGAGAATTTTCTCTCAAGAGAATTTTCTGTGGGGGCTCAAATCAAGAGAACTGCAAAATTTACTGGGATCCTTTGTTTGAGTAGTCAAAAGGGGCATTAGTAACCTTGGAAAGAGTGATTTCCCTAGGTTTATAGGGGGCAGAAGCCAGATTGCAAAGCACTGAAGAGTGAGTGGTTCATGGAAAAGTATAGACAGCTCTTTAGAGACATTTAGTACTGAAGGTGAGGAGGGATACAGATTGATAGCTTAGAAGGAGAATTATGGGGTAAAGATAAATACTTTTAGAACACGGAAAACATAAGCACATTTATAGGCAGAGGGCAAGTTGTCAGAAGACAGACGGAAAGAGACTGACAATGAGAGTGAGAAAGGTCATGATTGATGGGACTAGGTCCTAGAGGAAATAGGAAAAATGGGATCAAGAGTGATTAACTCTTCGAGTGGAGTGATTAACTTTGGCAAGAAGAGAAATACCTTATCCTCTAAAACTCGAGGAGGATGGCTTGCCAATCAAGCTGACATCTAAGAAGAATCCTGCTGGGATGAATGGCTATATTAGTGCACAATTAGTCTGTGAGCAAACCCCATTTCCCTTTGAGCCTTCCTTCGTGGTCATCCTCTGTGCCTACCCCCATGTCAATTCCAATGAACAGGTATGCAGCAGGGCACAGTAAATTAAGAAAGTTGTCCTTGGAACCAGGGAGACCTGAGTAAGCACAAGTCTGGCCCCTGGCACATACTGGTTGTGTGACCCTGGGCAAGCCATTTACTCAATCTCTGACTCAGAGAAGTTGCCTACATTGGTAGAGGAAGTTTCCTCACCTGGATATTCCCTAAATCAATACAAGGTCAGGTCCAGACCTTATCCCTCTTCTACTATGTATATTCCCTGGGTTCTGATTCCAAAAGCCTAAATTTGGTACCCAGCTCTGCCATTTGTTAACTGTGCAACCTTGTACAAATCACTGAACTCTTTTGGGTTTCAATTTCCTGTCTAGAAAACGAATGGCTTGAACCAGAAGATCATAAGGGTCACTTCTAGCTTTAACCTTCTATGAATGTGTTATTTTGTGTCATTTTCTCAGTCCTCTACTAGGCACTTTGAAAAAAAAAGAGAGGAAAAATGACTCCTCTTTTCAAGTAGCTTATATATATATGAAAAAGGAGAGATTTAGCTAGGTTTTAAGAAATCAGTGAAAGTGACATTTTCAGGTGTTCATGCCTTTCTCCTTTGATTTCCTAGATCACTTTCCCAATTGCCAGTCTAAAGCAAAATTTTACTCATTTGCAAAATATTATTTTTAACTAAAAGCTCTTATCTTTTAAAACCTATCAACTTAAAACAAATAAACTCTGACTCGCCCTTTTCTATTCTTCTTTCATTAGTCATCTTTCTTTTACCACAGGCTCCCTAACCTTCCCAAACCATCAACCTAAAGCTGGTGTGGGGGGAGGGGACACTGTGGTCTATGTTAAAAATATAGATAAGTTTACTCACTCACAGTATAATTTGGGTTGGGAAACATGATCCTAAGCCATAATGATGTGTAAATAGAGTAATGGCAGAGAAGCGGTGTGAGTTCCTTGTGTTTGATGTGGTGATACAATTTTGAACAAATGTGGCTGTGGGTATATCTGTGTGAATCTGGGAAGTTGCAGGGGACGTGACTATGGGAGGCTGGAAGAAATGAGCAAGGCCCATGAAGGGCTCATAGATTTTTTTTTTTTGAGAACATTTACAAGGCTGTAGAATTTAAAGGCTTTGAAAATTCCTTAAGAGTGTAGAAGTTCTGAGAAAATGATGGCTGTTTTCAATCATGCCTTTAATTTGTTTACCAGAAAAGGAGACTAATTTCTGGGCATCATTATCACCCTTTTACAGATCAGTCAGTCATTTCATGTATTTTAGTCTGATAATCCCAGATCACATCAACTGGACAAAGTTTTACACACCCTCCTTCTTCACAAGAAGCTTCAGAAGAGTTTGACAGAGGCACTAACCTCTTCTTGTCTCTGATGAATTAAATAAATGTAATTAAACTGAATATTCTATCACTTTCCCCCTAGTCAGTCCCTTGTGAGTCTTCCTTAGTCTTCTCTAACTAACATTAATTAATAGCCCTTTTGAGATTCATTAAATGAGTGGAATTGAATCCCTGAATAACCATCTTAGGAATGACTTTAAAAGGAATTTGGATCCTAGCAAGAAAGAGGGATCTTTTTGGAATGGATTATCCTGTCTTAATTTTTATATATATCATTTGGTTGTTCAGAACTACCCATCTTCTAAAGACTAAAAAAACAATTAAAATTCCTCTCTTAATTGATGAAGGACTCTGTTAGGGTTGCCATTTCCTCCTCATTATCCTTCTCCCTAAGCCCCCATCCCTACCCTCCCTCTTCCTGTAGAGGGCAACACCATCTTTTCATCCTTCCCATCACAACCTAGAATGCATCTTGGATTCCTCACAACCAATACTTCCCTGTCTCCCCCAAAAGCCAAACCAAATTCTATCAGCTTTACTTTTGCAAGATCTCTGGAATATCCCTAGCTCTCCTCTGACACTGATATCTATCTGGCAAAGTCCCTCATCACCTCACACACCTGAATTATTGCAATAGCCTGCTGGTGAATCTGCCTGCCTCAGGTCTCTTCCGGTTCCAATCCATCCTCCATTCAGCCACTAAAGTGATTTTCTGAAAGCGCAGACCCAACCATGTTACCCCCTGTTCAATAAACTCTAGGGTCTCCCTATTGCTTCCAGAATCAAATACAAAATGCTCTGTTAGGTAGTCAAAGTCCTTCATAACCTAATGCCTTCCTATCTTTCTAGATCTCTTATGCCTTACTCCCTGACAGGTACTATTTGATACAGTGATACTGGCCTCCTGGCTGTTCCACCAGCAAGACATTCCACCTCTCAGTTCTGGGCATTTTCTGTGGTTCTCCTTCATGCCTAGAATTCTCTCACCCCCCCAACTTTACTTACTGTCTTCTCTGGTTTCCTTTAGGTCACAACTAAAATCCCATCTTTTACAGGAAACCTTTCCCAATTCTTCTTAATTCTAATGCTTTCCCTCTGTCAGTTATTGCCTATTTATCACTTATCATTATATATAATATATATTTTAGGTTATGAAGAACTTTGAATGCCAAATGAGTACACACACACACACACACACACACACACACACTCTCTCTCTCTCTCTCTCTCTTTACAAAACATTATTTTTTACCCAAAGACCCTTACCTTTTAAAATCTATCAACTTAAAACAAATAAATCCTGACTTGTTCTGTTCTTCCTTCAATAGGTATCCTTCTCCTACAACAAGCTACCTCTCTGTCTCCCTGGCCTCTAGTTCCTTAACCTCCCCCAACCACCAATTTGAAGTTGTGTGGGGGTGTACATGAATGTGCGTCTCTCTCACAGGGCGCACACACACACAAAACTTGCTTTGTTTATATTTGCATGTTGTCTCTCCCACTAGATTGTAAGTTCCTTGAGGGCAGGGCTTGCCTTTTGCTTCTTTTTTGTGTTCCTAGAGCTTAGCACAGTGCATGACACATAGTAGGTACCTAATAAATGTTTATTGACTTGTTGATTTTTTATTACTCCACCTTCATCAGACAATTTTCAGACTTCTCATTTCATTGTATTGGTCGGTCCATTCCTTCATTTAAAGGATCCATTGTCATAGCCACCTAAGAATTCCTTGATTGTCTTTGAAAAGGTTTCTTAAAAGGAATGTTCCCCAAATTACCTTTTAAGATTCTTTTTCTCCTCCCTTCATGTAAGGGAAAATCTACTAAAATGTGGCTTTAGCTAAAAGTGCCATTGTTATTAACTCTTCTAATAAGAGTCCTGAGGACCAGAATGATTAGCCTGAATTACTTGTTGTCTGCTGTAGCTGGGAAGGATAGCCAATCCTAATAGAGGATGTCTATTTACATGGAATTTGGTCTTCAGATAAATCAGACAATCTAAAGCCAAATTTAATGCCAAGGAACATAATGAGAATTTGCAATGCTTTCTGAAGGTCTTGGGGTCTGTAAACCAATGAAGAGTTTATAAAGAGATGGAAATATAGTGCATAAAATATCCAGTTTCTTTTCATAGTAGAAAATCCTGATTTGATTGAAACCTGCTGAGCAGTTTGGAAAGAAGAAATAAAAAGCTCAATGTTATCAGAGGCTATTGTTGGCAATAATGTTTGTAGTGGATGGATACTCTTATCATTACTTATCTAATGTTAATAAAATAAAATTTCACATCCTTTAATTAGACCCACCAGAATACCAGCCCCCCATGACTGTGAAGAATATAGTTGCTGAGTACCAAAGAGGCTGATCATAAGCTGACACGACATGGGTCCTTACTTGTGGGGAGTGTTATTATTTTACTGGGAATTGTCTTCATTTGTAAACGATGGAACCAACAAGGGATTTTCTGTTAAGAAAATAGCTAGGAGAATGTTCAGAAACAAAATGAGGAAAGTCCTCAAATGAATAATTTATGATCAAACCTAGGCCTATGTTCTTATTTTCCTTAAAGAACATACCAATGATTGCCTGAAACAAGCCAGTATTCTTGCAGTACCAGTCCAAGATAAGTTTTCATGACAAGAATATTTGTAAGCCAAGAGTATTTTTTCAACATTTACCTAAAGAAATTTCGTCTATTTATTTATTTATCCTTTTATTTATGTATAGCTGCCTGGCATATTAGCAATTTATGTATTTATGTTGTAGTAGAAAGAATACTAGATTTGGAGTGAGAAGATATGAGTATGAATTATGTTTTTGCTAATACCTGCATGACTTTGTGGAAGTCACTTAATCTCTCTGGACCTCAGTTTCCACATCTGTAAAAGTGAAGGGCTTACTCTCAGTTGTTGTACAGTGGAATCAGAAAGCCCTGGATTCAAATGTGGCATTTGATGCTTATTACCCAAGGAACCCTGAGCAAATCATGACCTCTCTGTCTCACTTTTCTCACGTATAAAGCAAAAGAGTTGAATTGGATGTCCTGTGAAGGTCAGCAGCTTGTGGAGAGAGCACTGGGTCTAGGGTCAGGGAGACTGAGTTCAAATCTGGCTTTACTTGCTAGCTGTATGATCCTGAACAAGTCACGTAACCTCTGCCTGTCTCAGTTTCCTCAACCGTGAAACAATGCAATAGTACGTACCTTGCAAGATTGCTGTGAGGATCAAATAAGATATTGGTAAAGTGTTTAGTATAGAGCTTGAGACATAGTAGGCACTTAATGAATTCTTGTTCCCCTCCTTTCTCCTTCCAATTCAGCATCTATGGATTCATGCTGTATTGACTCTAGCTCCAATTCTGTGATGCTATCATCCTATAATATCTCTGGTTCTAGGACCTCTGACTTCAGGAGTGCTGGGTGGTTAGAAGTGTCTCACACTGATCTCAAGTTCTCAGATGTATTTCTCTGGCCCCCATCAACTCTGTAAGCAACACTGCCATAATCAAGTGCTTTCCTCCTTGACTCTTCTCTTAAGTCAATAGTTGATGATATTCCAGTGAATGACCAAAGCTCCACCAGGCAAATCAAGAAGAACACTCCCTGATCTCCCTCTAAACACTTGGACCCAGAGATTCCATTGCTATGCTTGCTTACATCCTAAGGAGACTATTGATAAGCAGAAAGTCTCCAATTTCAGCAAAGTATTTGTTTTTGTTTTTTGGAGGGCATTTGGGGTTAAGTGACTTGCCCAAGGTCACATGGCTAGTTTTTGTGTTAAGTATCCAAGGCTGGATTTGAACTCAGGTCCTCCTGACTCCAGGGCTGGTGCTTTACTTACTGTGCTACCTAGCCGCCCCAGCAGCAAAGTATTTAAAGCAACACCTTCTGGAATAACAATAAATTGGAAATAAAATAAACGTCCATCAGTTGGGGCATGACTTAACAAGTTGTGTTACATGAATGTAATGGAACATTACTGTGAGGTGAAAAATGGGATGAATGCAGGGAATCATGGAAAGATCTATATGAACTGATGCAGAAAGAAGTAAGCAGAGCCAAGGAAACATGTTTCCTCAGTTGAAAAGTGGGGATAATAATGTTATCTACCTCTGAGGGATGTCATGATGATCAAATAAGGTGATAGTTGGCATGGTGCCTGTCACATAGTAGGTACTATATAAATGCTAGCTATGATTATTATGATAATATTAATATTATTTACATGTAATATTTATTATTATTTAACTTGATTCTCCTCCTGCTTGACTAACTGTTCTTTGGTCTAAGAGTGATCATTAAAGATCATTAAAGATTCACAGATGTTAGTTTTAATTAGATATTCATAGATAGATTCATTATCTCTGTCATGCCCCTAACTGTGGGTATATTCCCAGTCCTGCCCTGTTTTTATAAATTTCTTACTTGGTCATCTTATCAGGTTACATGGGTTTAGTTATTATTTTAGTACATATGATTCTTGGATTTCTCTTTCTCTCTCTCTCTCTAGTTCTAGTCAGTCCCCTGACCTCCATTCCAAGTATCAACTAACTATTATTGACATTTATAATTGAATTTCTTTTAATTTTATCATTCCCAACATATTGGGGCAGCTAGGTAGCACAGTGGATAGAATGCAAGACTTGGGGTCAGGAAGGCTTATCTTCCTGAGTTTAAATCTGGCCTCAGATACTTCCTAGCTGTGGGACTCTGGGCAAATCACTTAAGCCTGTTTATTTTAGTTTCCTCATCTGGAAAATGAGCTGGAAAAGGAAATAGCAAATCACTCTAGTATCTTGCCAAGAAAACCTCAAATGGGGTCACAAAGATTTGGAAAATACTGAAAATGACTGAACAAAAATGTTCAATTTATCCAAAACAGAACTCATTTTATTTATCCCCAGTCAACCCTGATACCTGCCATTGTCCTAAACTCCCCTGTTTCTGCTGAGGGCACTCACATTCTTCCAGTTGCCCAGGTTTGCAACCTTGGTCTTGCCCTCAACTTCTCACTCTGACTCATACCATGTATCCAATCTACTTCATCATTTCTACCTCCACATTTCTCATAAACATTCTTTCTTCCTCCCTTAGATCAGGCCCCCATTACTCTTCTCTTTGGACTATCTTAAGTAGCTTCCTAATTGATATCCCTTCCCCAAGTCTCTCTCCACTCCAATATAGCCTTAACACAGTTGTCAAAATGATTTTTCCTAAAGCACAGATTTGACCATGCCTCTTCCTTACCCAATAAGCTGTACTGGTTCTTTATTATGTCTAGGATCAAGTATAAATGTTTCCTTTTGAAATTTGAAGTTCTTCTTGATCTGGTTTTATCCTGACTCTTTAACCTTATTGGATGTTACTCCTCTACATTCATCCTGTGATCCAGCCATGGTGGTCTTATTGTTTCTTACACTTTCTGTCTCTGTGCCTTTGCCCTCATTGTCCCTCTTGCCAAGAGCATTCACCTTCCTCATTTTTTACTTCTGGCTAGTTTCTTTTAAGACTCCCTTAAAGCATTGCCTTCTGTATGATGCTAGGGTCTATCTTGTGTTATCTTGTGCCTACTTTGTATATGTTTTATATGTGTGTGTAGGCCTCCCCCCTCTCCCTCTCCATGTTAAAATGTAAGCTCCTTGAGGGAAGAAATTGTTTCATTTTTGTTTTTTGTTTTTATCTCCTGCTCCTAGTTCAGAGCCTGGCACACAGCATATACTTAATAAATGCTTATTAATTTATTAATTGGGTGAAAAAATCTCCAAGATTGATAAATCAAAGAATTTTCCAGTTAAAAAGGAACCTGAGGGGCGGCCAGGTGGCTCAGCGAGTAAGAGCATCGGCCCCAGTGTCGGGATGACCTGGGATCGAATCCGGGCTCAGACACTTAGCATCCACCCAGAAACACCTGGCCGTGTAACCTTGAGCAAGTTACTTAGCCCCAATTGCTTTAAAAAAAAAAGGAACCTGAAAAATCATCTAAATCCATCCCTTTATCTCACAGTTGTACAGGTAAGTGAAATGACCTGCTCAAACTCACGTAACTAGATAGTAGCAGAAAGTGGCAGAATGAAACTTACACATTTACACTTGTATGTCTGAGACTGGGTTTGAACTTAGGTCTTTCTAACTCCAGGGCCAGCACTCTATCCAATGTCCCACACCAGAACCTGAAACTCAGGTCTCCTGATTCCTAGGTCAGTGGCTTACCCACTATACCAAATTGTATAAACTAGTAAATTTGTGGTGCTATCACAGCCTTTAATACATAAGACAATGCTTGCTATAGTGTGGCATTTCTAGAAAAAAAAAACAAAGGTCTGCTGAGTTTTTCTGGTTGGCTAGAGAGGATGGTGCTTACCCCTCTTTCCACTTAGTTAATGGAATAAATACCCCTGATGCCAGAACATGGAATGGGCTGAAATTGAAGCAATGCAAATTTAGGCTCAATGTTATGAAAAATTTCCTAACAATTACAGGTGTCTAAGAGTAGAAGGGGCTGCTGTGAGAGGTGATGGATCCACCCTCAATAATAGTCCATATTTGTGTAGCTCTTAAAGTATGTGAACATTTTACATGATCTCATTAGATTCTCACATGCTGATGGCATTCCCAAGGATTAGTATTATACACATTTTTCAGGAAAGTAGAGCTCAGAGAAGTGAGCTGACTTGTCCATGATTTTACAGTTATAAGTGCCTGATAAAAGATTTAAATTTAAATCTCCTTAACTCCAGGTTCAGTGTTCTATCTACTATGGCATAGGACTTCACATGGCCACGTTTTCTTCAAGCAAAGCCTGGATAACCTATTGTTAGAGATGGTGTAGGCAGGATTCAGAGGCAAACATGAGTTGGACTAGGTGGCCACGGAGACCCTTTTCAACTCTGAAATTCGGTGGTTTTCTGTGAAGGCCGGTGGGGAGCAAATTGAAAGAGGAACAAAGTAAACCTGAGTATTCTTTTTGCCCGTCTTCCATGATTACTTTTGGTACATGACTGTAAACTATTTTTCCATCCTCTTCTTCTGACCCAGAAGTCTCATAATGATCTTCAAAAGAAATTTAAATGGATGGACCAGATCTTGACCTCAGTCAGTCCTTGGAAGTCATTCTCAGTGATGTCAGATGCTACTGCTGGTGAAAATGTGGCTGGGCTACTTACTTACTGCCTTTACTGACAAGCCCCAGGCCTTTAGATGAAGAGGGGAATTTCGTGTAAGACAAAGATGCCAAGTCTTCTGAGAAAAAACAGCTTTTCTGTCTTCCTTCATTTTAGCAGTGCTCATGACAATACTTGTTGTTTGTGATGACCATGATGCCAGAAAGGTGATGCCATGACTTGCAAGTGAATTGGATTTAAGGGAGGGCTGTGCAAAGTCACCAGCCTCACTCTCTCTTCTAAAGACATCTGGGTCCAGTGGCAAGATACAGATCAAGAAGACTGGAGGTGGCCCCGAATACAGTGGGAATCCTTAGTCTTTTCCAGCTAGGGTCTTTCCCAGGTCTCAGCTTGAGTGAGGTAATGCCCATTCAGTGATTAAGTATAGGTAAGAAATGAGGCAAAGAATGACCTCTGTAAAAAAAATCAACCTGGGAGGGGAAGATCCTCAGGGTCTCTGGCCCAAATAGAAACAATTGCTAATTATACTCATTCTGAATCATCAAGGTCCAATGACCAAGTGAGGCTTGCACTGGGATTCATTGTTGGTGGCCAATCAATGAGAGCCACAGTGATTTGGGCTTAAGGCGTGGTTCTTAAGAAAGAAATCTTCCCTTAAACCCCAAGATACCTTGTGATATTTCAGCAACCAAAATTTATATTACTTTGGGTAGAGCACCCACAGGTAAGGTTAAAACACCCTTTGTGGACAGAGGGAGAGAAGGGAAGGAAAGAAGGAGGGATGGAAGGAGGAAAGGAAAGAAGGAGTTAAGGAAGAAAGGAAGGAAAGAAAGACGGAGGGAGCCTCATTTTGGAGATGCTTTACAAGTTATGTTTGGAGAGGCAAATTGGGATTGTTGGCATTGGTATTATGGTTGTTTCCTCTCATTATCAAAGAGGACTGTGACATGCGGAATATGAGGCCTTGACTTACAAGTGAATTGAAGTGAAGAAGGTTTGTTCCAAGTCACCAGCCTCAGTCTCTCCTCTGGAACTATCTGGGTCCAGTGGCAAGATATAGATCAGAATGACTAGAGATGGCCCCTTCACAACAGTATCCAGACACTAGTTCCACCAGGGGTCTAATTTACTGCAGAGATACAGACTAACGAACAGTTAAAGGACTATTGTTGCAGCAGCGCTTAAGTACATCTGAGTGGTTTTATTTTTTATATTATATTTTAACTCAGGGAGCAATGGTGATAGGCATAATAGAAATGCATGGATGAGTACAATTGTCAAAGTGAGTATGACTACAATATTTTTTGTACATGCTAAACTATTACAACTACGGTGAATATTACATCACAACTTTTATTTAGTTTGGTTAGCTAAACTTACACAGCTCATCATGTCACATGAATGAGCAGATAACATGGATAATGTCAAAGTCTATGTTTTTTTTTCATTCCTCTGGTTTCACTGAGCTAGAAAGTAAGTCAGAGTCCATCATCTAATTTAACTTGCTCATTTTGCAGATGGAAAAACTGAGGCCCTTTGAGGTAACTAGTTTTCATACAGATTTCTCTCTCAGATTGTAACATGATGAAAAGTTCCATATAATAGTTAACAGATAATCAGAGCAAGTATTCAAACCCAATTCCTTTTTTTTTTTTTTGGAAGGCAATTGGGGTTAAGTAACTTGCCCAAGGTTACACAGCTAGTTTTTTTGTGTGCTAGCTTTTTTTTGTGTGTGCGAGTTAAGTGTCTGAGGCCCTAACTGAACTCTGGTCCTCCTGACTCCAGGGCCAGAGCTTTACTCACTGTGCCACCTAGCCGCCACCCCCCCCCAATTCCTCTTATTTTTTTTCTAGTATTCTTTTCAGTATACCATTTATCTGTCTGATTCCCTATGTGACGTCAAAATTTTGGTATGAAATACTGAAATCTATATTTAATGTAGAATTTAAGCTTCTTGAGAGTGAGGACTGTCATATTTATTAATCTTTGATTTTTTCGTTCTAAACACTTAAGAGTGTTTAGAACTTTGTATATACTTAATACTTGATGAATTCAATTGGATTTAATTATCTCACAATGTATGTGAAATTTTCTGAACTGAAATAATTTTAACTTATTTATATTTAATAAAGAATTTCTATGGCCTAGATATAACCTTTTTAGTTGCTGAGCTGTGATGGAAGAAAGACTGCCAGGTTTCCTTCTAGTTCATATCTTAGGAGTACAAAAAATTATACCATGACTTGTTCCATTCAAGACCCCCCCAAAATTCAACTGGGTTGGGATGGGGAGGAGGGATGGAAGAGAGGCATAATATCAAATGAATAATAATAATTTATTCTACCTTTCAACAAAAAAGGTTAGTAATTACTTCTGCACTATATAACTATTACATTAGATGATGTGAGTATGCGAAGAGGGATGGAACATGACTACTTAAGGTTGTTTGGGAAGTTAGCAGTTATCATCAGTTAAGGATAAGGAGAGGAGCTTCCTAGTGGAATACAGTAGAAAATTTGTCCACTGGGACAGTTTTAGTGGAAACCAAGGTTATAGGCTTATTTATCATCTCATAACAATATTTTTTGTGATGAGCTCTGGCCCTGCCTCTGGGTTTGGGTAGCTATTTATGATGCTCTCATGTCTCACATGAAAGGTTTTAGCTGGATAAACAATCTGTTTATGGTTGCAATGGAGTAATAGAAAAGTTTAAATGTTTCTTCTGTTTATGCTCCCTTTCTACAAAGTGCCTTAGTTTGTAAAGTCTCTAGTTGGAATTTGAATGGTAATGGGGCATGTACTGAGGTTGGTCTTACTTGTGACTTTCCTGATAGGACTTAAGTATGTACAGTTGAACGCCATAAATAAACCTATCTTTTTGAGTACCACAGTATGGGCTCTTCAGTGGGGCATCATCTGCAATGTTACTCCATAGTACAGGGTCTCTAGTTTTCATATAGATTTTTCTCTCAGGTTGTTTAGATTCTAGTAAGTTGTTGATGTTAAGCATTAATTGACCTCTTAGTTTCACTGTGAGCCATCCTTTCAGGCTATATTAAATGTAACTGGACTGACACTGGTCTCTAACCTGTGGGTGGCTGGAGCCAAACAAAGCAGGCCAAGAGACAGAAGAGTCAGGAATCAAACAGAAGTTTAATTTCAAAGGGAGGAAAACACTTGCCAATGGAAGTCCTTCTGAGAAGGAGGGCTTGCTCACTAGTGGCAGGGCTTAGGGTTTTTAAGCATGAAAACCACAAAAGGGCAGTGCCCAACACAGTCATTCTTAGGCCCTGAGTAAACAGTTTTCATGGCAGATCCACATATAAAGGCATTTTGGGGGCAATGCAGGCTTTCTTGGGTCTTGTGGGAGCAGTCTCCAAGCTATTAGAATCATTGTGCCTTGTGATTGTCTCAAACCTTACTGTTTGTTGAGACTTGTGATTATTCAGTGAGGTACAGAATCAGAATTAGTGCAGAAGAACAGGAGTGCAGCACCTGGTTCAGTTCACTTACCAGTTATAAGTGCAGGAATTGTTCAGAGTGTTGGGAGATGTGATTGATCACTTTCTGCTGCAGTATGATGGCTGCAGTTCCAGCTCTCAGGTCAGGATCCCCTGGAAAATAGGAAAATCATAAGTGCTGATTCTGGGGCTTTGCTGTGGCTGAGATCATCCAGAGGGTGAGTACAAGGAATTGTTGTTATGCCAAGCTCAGGGGCACAGGCTTCTTGCTGGGTCTTTGCTCTGGAAAACAAGCTTAATTGGCACAATCAATTAAGCAAACAAGCAAGTAAATAAGCAATCAACAATCAAACACTGAGCCTTCACCTATTGTACCACAGGAATGAACTTTACTGATTAGTTTGATAGGAAGTTGTAGAAATGCTTTTATAAAGAGCCTACTATCTATCAGACTCTGGGCTAAATACTGGGGATACAAAGACAGACTTTAAAAGTCTTTTATTTCAGGAGGATCATATTCCATTTACATACACACACACACACAGCATACTCACACAAAATGGCACAATAAAGAAGGGAAAACCCAGATTGGTTGATTTAATGTCTGGTTGTTTTTAAAAGAAAAGCTGTGCTCATGTGCCCTATACCCTGCCATCCAAAAAAGAAACAAAACTCCTTAGACAGTGTTTTGAATCTTTCCTTTTTTTTTTTTTGAAAACTGCTGTATATATAGGAAGTACTTTCTCCATCTACCCAGAGGTTGCACAGTATGATGATCTGGATGGGCCATTAAAAATACTAACATGACTGATTTTTACTGTTTTTCAGTCCAACTGCCTCATTATGCATAGATGCAAACTAATTTCTAGTTCCTATTTTAAGGTTTCTGCAGTATCTTAGGTCAGACTTAGGTGAAAACAATGAATGCTTTGAAACAATTAATTGGTCCATTGGTATAGGCATTAATTTTTCAAAGTGGTTGTGGGAGTTATAATTCCCATTACTCCCATTCTAGTTCAAATTCCATTAGCTTTTACCCATATTAGTGCAATAGTCTTCTCATCAGACTTTCTGCCTCCAGTATCTCCTTCACAATTCATATTTCACATGGCTGCCAAATTTGTCTTTCTAATGCACATTTATAATAATATTTTACTGCATGAAAACCTTCAATGACTTCCAATTTCCTAGTAAATCAAATTAAAATTCCTTAGCCTGGCATTTAAGGCTTTGCATTACTAGGGTCTGTCAACTGGACCAAAACAGCTTCTAACCTGTGAATAGTCATTCACAGGAGCTGAACACAGCAGGCCAAAGGCAAGTGTGTCAGGAATCAAGTAGTGGTTTAATTAATTTCAGAGTGAGGAAAGCAGATTTGCAAATGGAAGTTCTCCTGAGGAGGGCTTGACTTGCTGGGGAAGGAATAGGGCTCATTTATATTCCTGAAAACCACAATGCAATCATCCTTTGGTCTTGAGTAAACGGTTCCTACGGCAGGCCCACACATGCAGACATTTTTGGGACAATACAGGTGTTCTTGTGGGAATGATCTTTAAGTCATTAGAATCATTGTATAAGGGTCATTGAGGCTTGTGATTGTACAGCAGAGTAGAGAACCAGAGTTAGCATGCCCAGAATGTGGGTGCAGTATCTGGTTGGGTTCATTTAGCAGTTATGCAGGAGTGTCAGGAGAGGTGATGGTTGGCTTTCTGCTGCAGTACATTGATTGTTGTACCAGCTCTCAGGTCCCTGAGAATTAGGGATGCTCCAATAAATCTAAATAGTTATTGATGAATGTGAAAATCATAAATCCCTCAGAGACCCTGGTGCAGGTCAAACAATACTTTTGCCAGAGGGTGAGATCAACCAGAAGGTGAGCGTAAAGAACCGTTGTTATGCCAAGTCTGAGGCACAGCTTGCTTGCTGGGGGTTAACTCTGGAAAACAGGGTGTCTCCAAATATCCTGACAGGTCCAACTTTCCTGTTTTGTATCACATTGTGTTCTCTATGTTCTAGTCAAATTTGTTTACTTGCTATCTCTTGGACAAGTCTTGTGCCTTCCTACTTTTATGTCTTTGCTAAAAATATTCCTTGAGTCTCGATTGGTGCTCATGCCATTCCCATGCCCTCTTTCTCCTCCTCTATATTTGAAAAATTATACCAATTTTATCTTAAAACCCAGATCAAGTGCCACCACTTCATTCAACTTCCCCAGATCCCAGACCCCTGAAGTCAGCTAGAAATTAATTTTACTTCTTATGAAGCAGAACTTTTACAGCACCTTGTGGATGCCCCTTTTCACACATTCTTTTGTTTTGTACTGTGATTATCTTTACATGTTTTATCTTTCATATTGGATTATAAACTCTTTAAGGGATGGTATCATGCCAGTTCTCTGCATATGCCTCTGTAATCACTCAATAAATGTTTTATTGATTGATCAAATGAATGAAAGATTGAAAACTTCTTATCTGGCTCTTATTGGGTTATATCCTACTTTGTCTTTTAAAGAAAATGTATTTTATTCATCCTTTTTATATGACATTCATTTAAATCAAACCCTTCTTCCTCCAGATTGAATTTTCTTTTATAACAAAGTATAATATACTAAGCAAAATCGTTGTAAATAGGTACCACATTTAAGAATGTACACAACTCTCTTCCATCTCTTTCTTGTGAGGAAGGAGGCAGGTTCCATTTTACGTTTTTGAGTGCCGTCGGGTTTTTTTGCTTCGTAAGAATTCAACTTCCGTTAGTGATCCATTCATATTATTATCTTTATTTTTGTAGTCATTGTGCATGTTGTCTTAGTTCTGCTATTTTACTTCACATTGCTGCATGCACATGTTTCCTTCCCTGAATTTCTCAATATTTGCCATTTTTAACTGTCCACCAGTATCTATGATATACATTTACCATGGTATTTTCAGCCATTTCCCAAACAATAATCATTCACTTTGTCAGTTCTTTTCAATTGCACACGAAGAGCGTGCCTATGGATACTTTGGTATATATTGGACTTTTGTTTCTATCTATAACTTTCTTGGGGTTTATGTTGTACCTAGTAGTGGGATTGTTTAATAAAGGAATATTAAGTCACTTTTTTGCATCATTCCAAAATGACTGGGCCAATTTCAGCAGTGTTTTAGAAGACTTTTGTCCTTAAAGCTCCTCCAATATTGTTTCCATTTTTTCATCTTCTTCGATAATCGGCAAGGTGTGAGGTGACCCTCAGAGCTGTTTTAATTCCAAGTTCTTTTAGTATTAGTGATTTGGACCATGTTTTCAACTGGCTATTTGTAGTTTGCAATTCTTTTGAAAACTATTTGCTCATATCTTTGGTCTGCTTAGTTACTTAACTCATTCTTCCTACCTTTCCTTTCATAAACACTGAAGTTCCATCTGAGGCCAACAATAGAGACAAACAATTACGTTGTGTTTCTAAATGGTGCAGCTTTCAGTGTGGTCTCTTTGTAAAGCAGCATATTTGACCATAAGTTAGAAGCAGTCTTCACTCGTATTATAGGGATGAACTTTTGTAATCAGTTTGATAGAAACTTCTTATAGGAATTTTTCACAGAACCATTCCATCAAGAGCATGCGGAGACCTAGGCTTGATTTCCAGTTGACCTACTTTGTCAAAGCGCTTATGGGGCCTCACTCAGACAACTGTCTTAACTTTCTCCTTTGCTTTGGAGGGAAGAATCTGACTATTAAAGCTTCTTCAAACTCCTCAAAAGACAGCATACCTTTAATCAACTTACAATGAAATAATCATATCAATGGTCTTCTGCTTCCCTTGTGTTCTCGACATTTGGCTGAATCCTCATTGGAGAACAATTATCCCTCCCCCGCCTTGTGGCTACATTGAATTTCTTCTTTTATTTTATGAATCTCACCCTTTTGGTGCAGGATGTTATTTCATAGTTTCTGACTCAGGCAGAATAATTTTCATTGCTACTTACTATATCCTGTTTTTGAGACAGCTTTCTACATTAAAATTCCTTAAGAGAAGCATTTAATCAAAGAAGGTAAAAGATATTAAAGGGTGATTTGATAGGTCAGCTAAGGGGGAAAATGCAGGGATATAGTTCTTTCTGAAATCACACCATAATTTAGAAATGTGGGTTTACATATTTATATTTCAAGAATGCATGTCTCTTTCAGAAGGTTTCAATGGCATATGCTATAATTCATTTTGGTCTTCTGGAAGAAATGAGATAGAATTATTTATGGGCATGGGGAACTTTTGTGATACATGTAAGTGGAAGAGGCTGATATATTTTATGATCTCTCATCTATAATAATTCACATGAGCAAAAATATGTTTCTTGTATACAGACTATATATTCAGCAATAATATATGGTATTCTCTCTCCCTTTTTTTCTGTTGTTATCTCACCTTCCCTTGTTCTCACTTTCTCCCTCTTTCCAACACACAGACCAGTTTACAATTTGAAAAAAAAAACTTTGTTGACACAACAGAGTACACATATCAGAACCTGACATACTAAGATATGTGTTTTGAATAGGGTTTAGGATATCTTATCATATTTACCATTTCAAACTCTATTCTGGAATCAGTTACTGCTATAGCACGTAGATTTTTTTACAACAATAATAACGGACATATTATGTAAAATATATTTTCCCCTAAAATCTTATTTCCATGGGTATGAGAAAGGATGGGTGAAAAGGGATTACATGGTTTTGTTCTGATGTATCCCACTTGAAGCATAGCCAATACAGTCATATTCCCCATAATGTTGTCCCAACCTTGTTATAAAATACATGACAATCCAACCCAATCATAATATCACAAAACCCCATTATGATAATATAAAATTTACATGAGATGAAAATGATAACATTGCTACTATAAAACTGCCTTCCCTTTAATGATCTTTTGCCTAAAATAATATTTTGCCACAGCTTACTGACAATGTTTTATGGTGTATGCTTGTTTACTAAAATTTTAATTTATAATTCCTTTGTAGAGAATTTTTAACTTTACACAATGATCTGCTTTAGTTTACACTCTAAGTAGTCAGCTTCATCTCTGTCTTTGAACATGATTTAAATAAAAAAACCCCTTTATTACTCATTTTTTTTCAGGAACACAACTATTGGGTAGAGTGAGGCACACTTCTATTGGCCAAAAAATATTTCAACAAGTGCTAAAAATTTAAGTTAATTATTTTGTAATGTCATGAAGGATGCAGCTAGGTGACACAGTGGATAGAGTGCTGGGGCCTAGAGTCAGGAAGACCTGAATTCAAATGTGGCCTCAGATACTTACATACACAGGTATGTGATCACATACACAGGTATGTGATCCGGGGCAAATCACTTAACCCTGTTTTGCGTCAATCCTTTGGAGAAGGAAATGGTAAACCATTCCAGTATCTCTGCCAAGGAAACAGCATGGACAGTGTCGGTATGCTACAGTTCATGTCATGAAGAGTTGAACACAATTGAACAATAATGTGCTGCAGGAGTAAAGGCCTTTCTCAAGGACTGAGATTTCCACTGTCCAGGGACTGTGAACTCTTAACTCTATAAACAGGTTTACCTCATTTTACAGGGATTTGGTAGAATCAAGAAGGTGAGGGGAGCATTTGGTTAGTAGGCATGGCAGCTAATGGAGAAAGTCCTTTGTCTGAAGTACTGATGCAAGGGCTTTACTTCTTTTTCTCCCACTGAGTCCCTGTATGACATGGAAAGTTAGTAAATCTTTCTGTGCTCAGTTTTGGCATCTATAAAACAGGAAAAGACTATTATATAAACTTACCACACTTGATTGTTTTGAGGAGAAAATGAGACATCAATTGAAGTGCTTAGTAAATACTGTTATATTGCAATTATAGAATGAGGCATCTGAACTTTACCATATAGAAGAGGGATCCTTGCAGAGAAATGGTTATGCAGAAAGCAGTAACTCATGGTTTTTTTTTTTTCTCCCAAGAAACATTAAAAAAAGTCCCAGTGCATTTGCTTATTACAGTGATAGAAGTTAGTGATGGTCTAAGAAAAAGACACTAAGAAAATCACATAATTTGTGGTCAGTCAACAAGAATTTATTAAGTGACCATTGTATGCCAGGCATGTACTGAAATGAAATGACTTTTAATGATGTCCCCTAACAGAGTTTCCACAGATTTTAGATACCTGCTGACAACTAAAACCATGTCCTGTAGATGCCTGTCTTAACCAAACTATCTAGGGCAAACAATCCAAATTTAGTTCCTGTGCAGGCAACAAGGAAGGAAAGCTTTGAGAATATTTGATGAATTAGGTCTTTATATACTAGTGATTTCTAAAGAGGGTTATCTATGATCCCAGTGGGGCTGTGTCTTTACTCTAATGCATGATTTCTTAACTTGGTGTCCATGAACTTGTTTTTAATGAATATTTTGATATTTATTTCAATTTAATTGGTTTTCTTTGCAATTGTATCTTTCTTTTATACATTTAAAATCATCATGAGAATGACAGAATTTACCAGATTACCATAGAGGTCTATCACACAGAAAAAGTAAATATCCCATGTTAAAGGTGTGTGTGATCAACCACTGTGAAGTTAGGAAAGGAGAGTTAGGCATATTCTTACATATACCCTAGATTTTGGAAGAGTAAACTTTGAAAAGTTCAGAGGAAGGACAAACATGATACCATACATTTTGTAGGGGAAATTGGACCAGGGAGGATAGGAAGTTCTTGAGAATTAAATTTTGATTACATTTTTTCTTGAGAATTAAATTGTGATGACATAAAACGGAATAATTCCAAAGGGGAATAAATGGCTGAATAGTTTAAGAGATGCAGAAATAATTCATCTACTAACAAATCACTTGCAAAGAATATTGAAAGAAGAACCAGTAAAGAGCAGGTATACAAAGAGAGATATGATACTGGAAGAAGAGTGTTAAATGTGTTCAAGCTGAGGGTGAATTTAGTTTGGTACTAAAAGCTGAGAACAAAGGAAAAAAAGTGGGCTTGAATATGATTTTCAGGGGGAAAAAAGGTGAATTGAAGATGGCACAAGATTGCTGTTCTGAGAGGATGGGAAGATGATAACAGATGACCCAGAGAAGACAGAATTACTCATTTCTTATTTTAATTCTGCTTTCTCTGCCAAGAGTGAGGTTTAGGCTGGAAAGCATAGAACAAAAATGGCTAATAGAGAGTTGATACACAAGATAAATGGAGAGTTAGCAATAGATTATGTAACTGTCTTTGATGAGCAAGTCACCGGTCTAAAATGAACTACATCCCAGGGTACTGAAAGAACTGAAAGGTGTGATTTATTGATCCACTGTAAGAGATCTTTGTAAGACTGGACAATAGAAGAGATGTAGCAGGATTAGAGATGGGCAAATATTGACCTGATTTTCAAATTTGAGACATCTATAGAGTCTGCAAATTAAACACCAGTGAATATAACTACACAGTTAATAAGTGTGCCATCTATATCCAATAATAATAATAATAATTACAACATTTATGTAATACTTATTATGTGCCAGACACTGTCCTAAACGTTTTATAGTTATTAACTCCTTTGATCTTTACAACAGCCCTGGGAAGTAGGTGCTATTATTATTCCAATTTTGCAGATGGGGAAACTGAGGCAAACAGAAGTTAAGTGAACTCAGGGTCACACAGTAGTGAACATCTGAGGCTGGATTTAAACTGAGGTTTTTCTGACTCCAGGCCCTGTGCTGTATCCACTGGGCCTCCTAGATGGTAAATATAATCAATATGATGAACGGCAAAGGTCCAAGGGCATGTGCTCCAAGTATTTATTCCCTTAGAAGTCTTACTACAACTTGATATGTGACCATTTATAATCATTCTTTGGATTCAATTAGTGTTGAATCAACCTAATCCTACTGCCATTGAGCATGAATCACTTTGTGAAATGCTTGCTAAAATCTAGGAGAAATATATAGGCATACATACATTTTTAATAGATAAAATATATTAAAATATAAAAATAATAAATCTATAAAGCATACACCTTTATCTACCTGCTTAGGAGGGATAGCACCTGAATCTGTGATTTCATGGGTAGGAGCTCCGATATGAGGAAACTCCCTCAACCAATGCACATAGTTGTGTATATAGTTACTTTGTTTTTTGTTTTTTTTTAAAGCAATCGGGGTTAAGTAACTTGCTCAAGGTTACATGGCCAGTTATTTCTGGGTGTGGTGCTGAGTATCTGAGCCCAGATTTGATCCAGGTCATCCTGACACTGGAGCCGGTGCTCTTACTGGCTGAGCCACCTGGCCGCCCCTATAGTTACTTTGTTGTTCAGTTTTTTCAGTCCACTTGGTGACCCCCCCCCCCCATTTTTGTGAGGAGGGAGTGGTTCTTGGCAAAGATACTAGAAAAGTTTGCCATTTCCTTTTCCAGTTCACTTTGCTCGGGAATCTTCCTGAGTCTAGACCTGGCACTCTATCCATTGTGCCACCATGATACCCCACAATCTAGTTGCGACTAGTCTTAAGTTTTAGAGCTCTAAGAGGTTAAATAACTTTCTCAGGGTCACAAAGTCAATATATTTCAAAAGAGCGACTTCAGTACAAATCTGAGGCCAGTTCTCTATCCACAAGTGGTCTTAAATTGTTCTCTACTATTTTCAGTTATGTATGTCTTACCTGTCTATTGAGATGATTAGTTCCTCGATGGAAAGAACTGCGTCTTATTTTTTGTGTACATGTGGGATGCTCATCCATATTTCTAGAGTAACTTCACTAGTTACTCAAGCCCCCCAATTGGGTTTCCCATTGTAGACTCAATGAAAATGCCCTCCTTATGCCCTTGGAAGCTCAGCTTCAACATTTTTCTTTCTATGGGCAAGAGTTCTGCTTTTTTCCTCTTACCTGATCATCTTATTTAATCTCAAGCTCCCCACCCCCATTTTTTTTCTTTTTGGATTCCCTTCCTTTTTGTTTCTCCCTGTTTTCTCTTATTATTTTTTCTCTGCCTCTGGTTGTATTGAGGGATGCTTAGTATCTGTGCAAAGTACCTGTTTCTGGGAAGAGCACCTTATAGGCCGCATTGATCAATGCCAGATATCCAACATGACTGAACTTTTGACCAAACTGATGTTTTGGCACAGGATTGATATAGTCATAGATTTTTTCCATATTATTCCTTCTTGATTATTTTCTTTTTTGATATTTCAAACAGTAGTTCATAAGATCATAGCTCTAATGCTGGAAGTTACCTCAAATGCCATCCGGTCCAACCTCATTTTACAGATCAGAAGATTGAGGCTCAGGGAGGTTAAATGATATGCCCAAGGTCATATAGACAGTAGCAGAGGAGGAAGAATTTGAACCCAGGTTCTCTCACTCCAGAACTAGTGCTCTCTCATACGGCACTATCAGTGTTTATGCAAAGTAGTATATTTTATACTATGGTTAGTGTATTCTTTTGTTGACACCAAATGTCACTTATTTTTCCAAAAAGCTAGGAAATTAAACAGGCAGCTAGGTGGCTCAGTGGATAGATTGCCAGGCCTGGAGTCAGGAAGACTCATCTTCCTGAGTTCCAATATGGCCTCAGACACTCCCTAGCTGTGTGACCCTGGGCAAGTCACTTAGCCCTGTTTGCCTCAGTTTTCTCATCTGTAAAATGGAGAAGGAAATGGCAAACCACTCCATTATCTTTGCCAATAAAACCCCAAATGGCGTCATGAATAATTGGATATGACTGAAACAATTGAGTGTTACCACCAGCAACATGGAACTAAGCAGTTCTAACAATTCAGCAAGCATTTAATAGGAATCCCACTTTTCATGGGGACCAGTAAAATAACTTGTCTGACTGGAGTTAAGAGCATGTAGTTCAGAGAAAGGGTAAGTCAGGGCCAGCTCAGAGATGCAGTGGGTAGAACTCTACCCACGGTAGTCAAGAATGCAAGTTCAAATGCTGCCTCTGACACTTATTAGCTGTGTGACCCTCAGCACATTCCTTAACTCCTGTTGGCCTAGTTTCCCCATTTTACAAATGGGGATGAAAATAGGACATGTCTCCCACAATTGTGAGGAAAACTTCCTGAGATAATATTGCTAAAATACATTGCATTTATAAAATATGTAACTTAAAGAACAATAAAAATGCTAGTTATTATCTATGGGATGGAGACAGATTTGTAAGGTTTTATTTTATATAGTTATTCATGTTACATATTTGTAAGTACCTATATTTCCAGATACCTCTTAAATTTATGTCTCTTTTAAGTAAAAACTTACTTATTGCCTTCTAAGACCTCCATTATCTCCATGTGTTAAGATATCATGAGAATCCCTTCAGTGACAGGGGATATGGTAAAAATAAGAAAAGAAGGTACAAAGAAGGGCTTTTATTAGAACTAATATGGCCATTCATCTGTGAAAAAAGTCTATCTCTACAAAACAGTAAAATGCAAGCCCTGAATCTAATGGAGGCAAATGGCATAGAATAAGGAGTGTGTTTTTGCCAAAGCTTCCCTGTTTTATTCAATGACATGTCAGATTCACTATATTTGATTCATTGTTTTTAGTATGTGATGCTAATGCTTTCAGCATCCAATTGAAAAAAGGGTGTGGGGGGGAATGATGCCATAAAGAGAAGCCCAATATCAGCAGAGAGTCGGGGCGGCTAGGTGGTTCAGTGGATAGAGCATCAACCCTCTAGTCAGGAGGCCCTGAGTTCAAATCTAGCTCCAGACTCTTGACATTTTTGAGGTATGTGACCCTGGGCAAGTCATTTAACCCTGATTGCCTTGCCAAAAAAATAATAAAATAAATAAATATAAAATAATAAATAAAAACATTACAGATGGGCCTCCCTATGTTGAGAGTCAGGTTATGGAGAACAACTGGGGATCTCTTGGCACAATGTGGTTGTGCAAACTCCTGTCACGAATTGATGATCATATGTTTTAATAGGTCTGTGCCTCATTGGTGGGTGTTTTCTTTATAGCTGCAGATAACACCCTCTATATTTTCTCATTGTGTGTGATCCTTGTCTCACAGTAAATCCTAGAAACCTTTCTCTATTTTATCTTTTCAAATTTTATGGATCCATTTGTACTCTTCAACTATTTTGCCTCGTTTTTACTATGTGAATAAGCCATCTCCTTTATCAAAATAGTGGGGTGGGAAATGATGAAGTGATTTCCCCAGGGCCCCTCCTCTAAAGGTGGAGGATCTGGAAAGGACTTTCCAGTGTCCAACCTCCACCATCTCCAAACAGAGGGAGGAGGTGCCCCATAGACAGAGTGATGGTGAGAAGGTATGAGTTTTAGAGTTGATTTCAACTTGTAGAATAATGAGTTTATGAAGATCATGAAATAAGGCAGCCAGATGGGAAATGCTGGAGTGCATTCCCAGGCTGTCCTCATCAAACTGAGCTGGAGTGGAGGAGTAGGTCATGAGTTTGGGAGATTAAGGAATTGGGGAATTAGGATTTTGAAGGAAGCACTAACCTGAATGCTGCAGTTTTCCAGGATCAGATCATGAATTTACAATGAGAGGAAAACAATGAGTTAAGGGCTGAATTCCTTGAGAAAGGAAGGGGTTAACAGACAACATTCAAAATGATTTATGTAGGGTGAATAATTCTTATAGTGAACTTCAAAGGAAGGAAAGGATACCAAGTGATAGCGGCAAAGGAAACATCTGGAAGTAGCGATGAAGAGCAAGGAACATTATGAATCCCCCTCAGAAGTGGTGTCAAGGTTTATGAGAGAAGTTCTAGCCAGTTTTGGAGAGGACTGCCAATGATAGAGCATCATGTTGGGAAAATAATTCTCAATGAACCTCAATTAATAGATGAAATATGCTAAGAAATGGTCCAGAATGAGGAGAAAAATTTTGGTTATAGAATGAAAATTCCAGAGAGCACAATGGTAGAAGTAGGTAAAGTTGGAATGGGCAGCAGAAGGACTGAGGAAAATGGTGAAGGAACCACAGGTGACTTTTGGTTATGATTTGCTCTTAAATAGGGAGGGAGATAGGAATAGGGACAGTGTCAAGTAGTGGGAATTTTGTAGATGTGACATGGAAAATGAGTAAGAGAGGGAAACGGCAAACTGCTCCAGTGCCTTTGCCAAGAAGACTCCAAATGGGGTCATGAAGAGTGGACATGACTGAAAAACAACTGAACAAAAGTCGGGTCCCAGATAAATTGGAGTGTTTGTAATCTCTGTAGGGTGGTATTATGAAGTAAGCACTAGGGGCCATGGACCTTGATCACTTCCTCCTCTCCTGGTCTGGGGGTAGAGACAGAGTGTGGTGTTACATAGACTGAGATTATATATATATATATAGATAGATAGATAGATTAATTTGATAGATTATTTATTTAACTGCATGTTATAATATAGGTGATATGCATTCTTCATCGACTTTGTTATTCCACAGTGAAAGGCTAAATGTCCCTTCTGAGACCTTATTGTATTTAAATCAGTTAGCACAATGTCTTTACCAAACAGGAGCATCTGGAGATCCTCTTTGTTGATTAAACAAAAGAAACAAACCTTTCTTATGTTCATACTTTATGCACTAATTTTATTTTGTGTATAATCTTCCATACACTAGTGAATGTATTTGGCGAGCATATATCTCCTTGTTTTATATCAAGCCTGATGTTGATTGATATTCAGCAGATTCCTAAAACAAAATTATGTCTGTAGAAATAAAGACATATTTCTTTATAGAAGTAAAAGGCAATCTGGAAGAAGAGAAGCAAAAATAAAGAAGCAAAACCCCCCAATAATATTAAAGGAAAACATCTAACCAAGCAAAACATGTTGATTTCAAAAAAACAGGATCTTGAGAGATGATTTAAGGATGATAGATCTCCCAGAAGAACGTGCCCCAAACCTGCATGCCATAAGGCAAGAATTAAGTCAAGATAACCGCTTAATACTTCTGTAACCATAAGCCAAAGTGTCAATTGAAAGAATCTACAGAATTTCTCCAGAAAAAAAATTTATGCTGCAAATTCCAAGACATATAATGATTAAATTGAACAATTCCAATGACAGAAAACAGATTCTATAAGCAACCAGGAGAAAACTTGCAAATATAAAAGAAAAGAAATTCGAATAACACAAGACTATTCTGTACCCACAAGAAACCACAGAAGGGAAGGGAGTAATGTGCTCTGGAGAACAAAGGAGCTTAAGATGTAGACCGAAGTGACCTATCTTACTGATGAAAAGACTGACATTCAATAAAAGAGAAGTATTTGAAACATTTCTTCGAAAAGAGGAACCAGACTTTAATCAATTATTTTGTTTGTAAATACCCCAGACCACAGAAACACAAAAACATAAATAAATGCAGCTACTAAAGAAAATACAAGTAACAAAATAAATTACTGCAGAAAAAGAAAACCAAAAAGAAAAAGACTGCTATGATTTTTAAAACAATAAATCATAATGATCAAGGGGCTATTAAGAGATTTCTCTCTAAAAGTACACAGAGATAAGTATGAAAGTGGAACTTACATAGAAGAAATGATAGTGGAGAATCTGGTAAAGTTATTGATTACTAAATTGTAGGAAAAATCAATTATTTCATTGTTCAAATATTTTCTTGATAGTAAGAAACCAGGCTTGCCTTTGCTCACTTATTGTTGTTCAGTTGTTTCAGTTGTGTTCAACTCTTTGTGATTCTATTTGGGGTTTTCTTGGCAAAGATACTGGAGTGGTTTGTCTTTTTCTTCTCTAACTCATTTTATAGATCAACAAACCAAGACAAACAGGGGTAAGTGACTTGCCCAGGGTTGCACAGCTAGTAAATGTCTAAGGTCAGATTTTTACTCATTAAAATGAGTCTTCCTGACCTCAGGACTGGCACTCTATTCACTGCACCACGCAACTGCCCCTGTACTGTTTAGACCAGACTAATTTAAAGCTTAACTTAGGACCCCTATCCCAGAAAATTCCAGGTACCCACTGATTGATGTTTGGTCCCCTTAATTTCTACTTTACTGAAAAGCACATTTTAATGAATCTATGTGAAACTTAATCTATGTGCCTTTTGGGAAAACTTGTTGTGTATTAACTAGTCAGATGACTGTTTTGTTGCTTCTTTATCTGAAACCTACCTGTAGCTCTTAGAGGCTGGAGTAGGGATGGCGTGGAGCCGCAGGACAGGCAGCAAGCCACCATTTATTTCAGCTCTCATTTCCACTGTATGACTTAATAAACTTCCTGAATTTCTTCAGCATTGGCTTTTGTTCTCAATAAGTAAGTAAAGTGAGAAGAAACATGCCTGAAAATACAGGGATTGACTCTCACAATACCCTGACTATTGGTAAATCAATGTGTGTGTGTGTGTGTGTGTGTGTGTGTGTGTGTGTGTGTGTGTGTAGCATAACTGCAGAACTGGTGCATAAAAAGGGAAAGGGGAGGAAGAAGATAAGAGTACAACATGTGATGTACCCCAATCAACTCAACAGCAAATAATGAAAGGAGAATAACTCTTAAAATCTCTCAGGAATAAAGGGTGTGGTGAATGGGTGCAGTGGCAAAAGAGAGAAAGAAACGGGGTGATTTAGATTCAATGATAGGAGATCCCACTGACAAACATTTCCATTGAGAAAGAGAGAGATTCTGTAATGAGGGATGGGGATTTTGTATTTTGTATAATCTACAGGGATTTGGCGCTTTGAGAGATCACTATAAATGAGAAAATGTTTTGCCTCCATGGATGGCATCTTGCATCAGGAAAAGGGAAATCAAGGTTTCTGAGGGCAACTATCATTCAGAGGGGAGGAAAGGCATGAGGTCAGAGGGGGAGATTTCATGGCAAATGGGTCAGAAAATAATCATGTGGATGGTGGGGGCAGAAATTGATTTTATTATCAGGGTCTCAGGAAGCCTTTTACCATGGAGAAATACTTGTATGCTCTTTATCTCCTGCAGGGAATGATACTTCTTAAAGAAAGACACAACAGACAAAAGGAAGGGATGAGATCTGCAAGGCAATAAAATAAAAACTGTTTGGAAGAGGGATCTCAAAATAAATACTTTGGAAACTTTATTTCCATGAGAATCAGAGAAACTGAAGAAACAAAATATTGCCTTTAAAGAGGAAAGGGAAAACTACAATTTCAGAAAAATATTGAGACAAATGAAAGAAAATATAAACTGAACTCATAACTTTAAATGTGAATAGATTAAACAATCCAATAAAATGAGAATGACTGATTAGACAGGAAAACAAAACTCTACAATCTGTTATTTATAAGAAACAAACCTAACAAGCCAAGGTATTCACAGAATAAAAATGAGAAGCTGTAGCAGAATATACTATGCATCAAGTGAATCAAAAAATGCAGGAGTTACAGTCATGTTATCATGCAAAGCAGAGGTTGAAATTCACAACAAATAGAGGTAAATGAGGAAATTACATTATGCTGAAAGGAATCATAGGCAACAAAATCAATATCAATATTAAACTTATGTGCTCAAGATGCTTCAGCATCTAAATTCATAAAAGAAAAATTAACTGAATAACATAAAAGATAGACAATGTTATAATAGTAGTATGAGAACTTAATGTCATCCTCAGTTTTGCACAAATCTAAAAGAATGATAAAGAAAAGGGGAAATATAGAATTGTAAGAATTTCTAGAGAAACTGGAACTAAAATATTCTGGCATTTTCTAAATGGGACTGCTGATATAGGTACTTCTTAGCATCATATGAAAATTTTACCGTAATTGACTATGCTTTAGGGGAATGATGTATTGTAAAGAAATGTAAAAGGCAGAAATAGTAAACCTCCTCTATGGAGTGTAACTCAGTAATTATAGTAATGATATCAGGCAGTACAAAAAGACACTAGCTCAAATGGAAACTAAACAATGAAATCCTAAATAATGAGTGGGTTATAGGACAAATCATTAAAAGCTATAATTATTTGAAAATAAATTATAATGATGAAATGACATACAAAAACTTTGAGGATGCAGCTAATGTAGTCCTCAATGGAAAATATATTCCTCTAAATATATATTAACAAAATATAAGAGGATACAATTAATGAACTGAATATATGTTCAAAAATACTAAGTAAGTAAATGAACAAACCCCAAATCAGCACAAAAGAGATTTTGAAAATTAGAGGAGAAATAGGTCACTTGAAACCTAAAAGTCTAATAAATTCATAAATGAAACTAAAAACTGGTTCTTTAAGAAAATTGATAAACCTTTAGCCCACCTGCTTAAAAATAAGAGTGAGAAAATTCCAATCAGCAAAATAACAGATGAATAAAGGGAAATTGCAACATAATTCAATAAGAATAAATAAGCATAAATATAAAGTTATTATAACTTTTTTACCCACAGTTATATGCTAGAAAAGCTGAGAACACAAAGAAATAGAATTTTTTAAAAAATATAAAATACTCCAACTTATAGCACTACAGTAATTTATCCAAGAAATCATTCATTATAACCAAGTTGGATTTATACTTCAGATGTAAAATGGTTCAACATCAGGAAAACCCGAACCCCAAGTCATATGTTTATCTCAATGGATGCAGAAAAAAAAACCTTAAAGTATGACACTCATTTACTACAAAACCTTTCAAATTATAGGCATAGAGGGACTTTTATAATGTTTATCTGAAATAAAAAATTATTTTCATGTAATGCAGATAGACTAGAAGCTTTCTCATTAACTATAGAACTAGAGCAAGGTTGCTTATTCTCCCCATTATTGTTTTATTATTCCTGAAAATGATAGCAAAAACAGTAAGACAAGAAAAAGTAATTAAAAGTATAAATATGGGCAGAGAGGACATTTAAAACATTCGTATTTGCTTATGTCATGCTGGTTTATTTTGAAAATCATAGACAATATGAAGAAAGATGACATCTGCCTCCAGAGGAAGAACTGAAAAATATAAGTATGCCTAGAATAATTTTACACACACACACACACACATACACACACACACACACATTTGTGTCCAATGAGCACAACCTCTAGGGTTGGGGGGGGGAATAGGAAAGGAAAAAAAAGGAAAAAATAAATTTTCATGTTTATTTTGTTGTATATTTGAAAGGAATAGCAAGTTGTGCATAGTAGGTTTTCAGTTTCAATGTGCAATCATCTTTTTTATTGTACTATGTTATGGAAATGCTTGTTTTATTCAACAAATTGAAAATAGACTAAATTAAAAAATAAAAACTTAGAGAATCAATAAATATAAGGATTGAGGCAACAGTTTTGGCAAAGTTTCAGGCTGAAAAATAAACTCATAAAAGTCAATAATATTTGTATACAATGATAATTATTTTATTAATTTTATCAATTATTTATATGGTAATAATAGAAAAGGAAATCATTCAAAATAACTACAAATACATAAAATATTAGAGACTCAATCTACCTAAATACACAAAATTTATATAGATTCAGTTATAAAGTGCTCCTTAGAGCAAGACAAAATAACTTAAAATATCCTGAGAAATATTCAATGAATGGAGCTGACCCATTCCAATATAACAAAACATAATACTACCACAATTATTTACAATTTTAATTCTATACCAATTAAATTATCAAGGCAATACATTATAGAACTAGATAAAATATTAATGAAATTCACATAGTGAAAGCAAAAATCTAAAATATCAAGGGAAATAATGGAAAAAAGTAGGAATGAAAGAATAGTATTTCTAAATCTCAAACTCTACTATAAAGAGCAGACATCAAAATAATTTGATATTGGTTAAAAAATAGAGAAGTAGACCCAGACTGTAGAATTCCTTCTACCCCCTTTTCCTTTGCAAGATGTCCCAGAAGGAGAATGCCAATGGAGGATCTTACAGCACATCCTTGCATCAGTCCAGCCTGAATGCCCTGCCCCTGTGAGTCCTCCAGAAAGAGCTAGCCACTCCCTCTTCAACCCTTCTTGTAAATCATTCCAGACCTGTTCTAGAGCCTTCAAGCGCCCAGCCAGCTGCTGTACTTAGCAGGACAGAGGTGGATAGCAATAATGTGAAGAACCTCCCAGTGCGTCAATTCAAAATTAATGACTTTGACATTGGGCGACCGTTGGGTTTGGGAATGTGTACCTGGCTCGAGAAAAGAACAGCCAATTCATTGTGGCTCTGCAGGTTCTCTTCAAGTCTCAGATAGAGAATGAGGGTGTAGATCACCAGTTTTGAAGAGAGACTGAGATCCAGTCTCATCTTCAGCACCCTAACATCCTTCGCCTCTACAATTACTTTCATGATCGTAGTCGGGTTTACCTGATTCTGGAATATTCACCTTCAGGTGAACTTTACAAGGAGCTGCAGAAGAACCCTACATCTGACCAGCAGCGCACAGCCACGATCATAGAGGAGCTGATCTACTGCCATGGGAAGAAAGTGATTCACAGAGACATTAAGCCTGAGAATCTACTCATGGGACTTCGAGGAGAGCTCAAGATTGCTGACTTCAGCTGGTCTGCCCATGCCCCCTCCCTTAGGAGGAAAACAATGTATGGGACCCTAGACTATCTTCTCTCTGATATGATTGAGGGATATGTACATGATGAAAAGGTGGATCTTTGGTGCATTGGAGTGTTGTGCTATGAATTATTAGTGGGAAATCCTCTCTTTGAAAGCTCCTCTCACAGTGAGACTTATAGATGGATCACCAAGGTATGGGGTAAAGGTGGGGTGATGGGAATCACCAGCAGCCCAACTGGTACATGGGGTTGGAGATGGGAGGGGTGTGTGGAAAAGATTAAATAAGATCCTCGTTACAGTTACATGAGTTCTGGATTGGGAACTGATTAGCTTCAGGTTGAGCAAAATCTCTCTTATATAATTTCATTTAATTCCTTCAGTGTTGTGGGCACCTGATAAAGATCTGTTGGTTTGAATAATGTCTTATTCTGCCTTCATTTTTCCACTTTAAAGGTGAACCTGAAATTCCCTTCTTCTATGCCTTCTGGAGCCCAGGACCTGATCTCTAAGATGCTCAGGCATAACCCCTTAGAATGACGTCCCCTCACTCAGGTCTTGGAGCACCCCTGGATGCAGGCCCATTCCCAGAGAGTGCTTCCTCCTTGCTCCTCCGGTCCTGCCCACTGAACATAGGCCTTTGTAGTAAGATTCCAGTTCAAGGTTTTGTTAGGGAAACTTCATGGGGATCAACTCAGTTGAACAGAATGGCAATCCAGTTCGCTGGCCAAAAATTATTGTACCAGTGTGTAGAAAACTTTGAGACATTTCTCTAGTGCCTTGCCAAATTTTGTTTACAATGTTATATATAGGTTTACATATGTTTTGTATGTTGAGGGAAATAAAATGGAAGAGGATAGATCTTTCTCTATTGCCTTGCCAAATTGTTTAAGATATTATGTATAGGTTTATATATGTTTTATATGTTGAAGGGAAATAAAGTGGGAGAGGGTAGATGCATGAAAAAAAATAGAGAGTAGATCAATGGAACAAACTAGAGAAGGGAGTAGCAGAAAAAATGGAACTCAAAAACTCTGTTTGTAAAACCAGAAAACATGTTATTTTATTTTTTTTTGCTTTTTGGAGGGCAATTGGGGTTAAGTGACTTGCCCAAAGTCACACAGCTTATAAGTGTGTCAAGTGTCTGAGACTGGATTTGAACTCAGGTCCTCCTGATTCCAGGGCCGGTACTCTATTCCCTGTGCCACCTAGCTGCCCCAGACATGTTACTTTAGAAAGAGCTCTTTATTTTACTCCCTAAATCCCACAAAAACAAAAACTAAACTGCGAGAAAACTGGGAAGTAGTCTGGCAGAAATTAGTCTTAGACCAACATATTATGTCATATAAATTCAAAATGGATACATAATTCTCATAGCTATGGCTAGAAGATATATTCTTCTTTTTTTAAATATGGTTGTTAAGTAACTTGCCCAAGGTCACACGGCTAGTTTTGTGTTAAATATCTGAGGCTGGATTTGAATTCAGGTCCTCCTGACTCCAGGGCCAGTGCTTTATTCACTGTTCCACCTAGCTGTCCCTAGAAGATATATTCTTAACCAAAGAAAGGATAAAAGATATTGGAAAAGGCAATTGCAATTACAAAAACTAAATTGGGATAACACATAATGGAAAAGCTTCTACACAAACAAAATAAGTGTATCTAGGAGACGGGAAGCAAACAATTGAAAAAAAATAGTTTTATCAAAATGTTGAGACAAAGGTTTGGTATCCAAGATATATAGACAAATAACACACATATATGTGTTTTTATGTATAAATTACTAAAAGCCATTCTCCAATAGAAAAGTGGTCTAAGGATAAATACAAGCAATTCTCAAAAGAAGAATTTCAAACTATTAACACTAACATGAAAGAATGCTCTAAAATCCTAACAAAAAGGAAAATGTAAAAGTCTTGTAAAGGTAAACATGAGCATCTTTCCAGAGGATGGTTGCTGTGAACAGCTTTTCAAGGTTCTGATTACACAGTATAGTTAACTTTCTATTTATTCAATAACAAATCAGAGCAAAAACATTTACAGAAAATCAAGGTACAGCATTCACCATGTCACAACATAACTTATCACTAAAATGGCCACATACAAAGTACAGTCAATCACAAAATCCTTAATTCAATCACAAAGTACAAAAGTTAAAGTTTTCCACCCCAGGTCACAGTAAATCATAATCTCAGTCAGTACACGGTATCCAGGTAAAGTCTTCTTTTAGCTTGGCTCAAGGCTTGTTCTCAGCTTCCATGGTTACTCTTCCATGGTCCCAGCTCCAACTGTTACCTGAGTTCAAAGGCAGGCAGCTCCCAGTTCCTTGTCCAACTCCTTGTCCAGTTCTTCATCCAGTTCCCATTCCATCTTGAAGTTCACAGTGTCCAGTCCACCTCAAGTCCTTCACAGTTGCTGTTTCTGGGAAGACAAAGTTTGACAGAGCCACAATAATATACATGCACATTGCTGACACCATCATCAATTCACTATCTGCCTGTGAAATCAACTCAGACCCACCAGCAAGGTCTGAGAACTGAACACAAATCATCAGCATATAAATCAACACACCACAAACGAGGTCCAAGAGGTCAGCACAAATCATCAGTAAAGTCCCAGGACCTCTCAAACCCTCCTCCAGGACTTCTGTAAACAGACAACTAGAAAATCCTCTTCCAGGGCTTCCAGTAAGGTCCCAGGGCTTCCGTACAAAGTATCACAAACAAACATCAACACAGACAGAGCAAGATAGACTGAGTGCTGGGATACCACAAGTTTTCTTCTTGATTCTGCCACCACAAGAGTCCTTTTCTAAGTTCTGCTGTCCCTAGCCAAGACCTCTCCTTATATATGGCCATTAACTCCTCCCCTTCCTCTTGCAAGAGTTCATGATCTAGGGTTCACACGTTCTGTTTCTTAACAGACTTGATACAAGGATCAAAAGAAACTTGAATTGAAACTATGTGTTAATTAAATAGCTGAAACAAGGTGTGAACTACTTCTGTGCTTGCTATTACAAGCCTCGGGGTTGTTTTCACATCAACAAACAGACAAAGATGACAAAGATGGGAATTGTCGATGTTGGAGGGTTTTGGGAACATAGGCACATTGATATACTTTTAGTGGAGCGTTGGTATATTTATTCTGGAAAGCAACCTGGAATTAATCAAATAAAGGAATTAAACGGTCATATACTTTGGTCCAGAGATTCCACTACTCGGTTTATACCCTAAGGAGGCCATTGATAAGAAAAACATTCCCATATACACAAAATATTTATGGTAGCACTTTTTGTAATAGTAAAGAACTGGAAATAAAGTAGATATCCTTTGATTGGGAAATGTCTAAAAAAAGGGTATGGTGCAAGGATATAATGAAATATTACCATATTATGAGAAATGACAAAGAGGATAATAGAGAAGCATGCAAAGGCATACATGCATTGATGCAGCATCCACTAAGCAGAGCCAAGAAAACTAACGTACACAATGACTACAACAGTGTATATGGAAAGGACAAGCACGAAATAGTAACAGGTGAATTTTGCAAAATTACAAAGAACAAGCAAGGTCCCAAAGAAGAAATATGAGAAGATATATGCCACTTCCGACCCCTTTGAATAAAAAAAGCTCCATGAGTAAATAATATTGCATATATTTTCAGACTTTCAATGTATTGCTAGGTCTTGCTGATTTTTTCCTCTTTCCAGTTTTTTTTGGAAGGGGGGAATTGAGATTAAGTGACTTGCCCAAGGTCATGCAGCTAGCAAGTGTGCCAAGTGTCTGAGGTGGCATTTGAATGCTGGTTCTCTTGACTCCAGGGGCTGTGCTCTATTCACTGTGCCACCTAGCTGTCCCATCTTTCCATTTTTCTTAAAAAAAGTATTCTTTCTTATCTGAGAAGAGAGAAGGAGGAATATTGGGAGAAATTTCTGTGAGTAAAAACTAACTATATCACTAAAATTTGAAAACGATTCAGTCCCAAATAACTATATGATAAAACATTCCGGTGGAAAGTAAAAAATTTCCGCTAAAAAAATTGAGTGTTTTATCCCCAAGATATTGTTACCAATTCATTTCAATTCAGTTCAACTAAATGACAGACACTCTGTTAGGTGTTGGGTCCACAAAGGGAAAAAACCCTTAAGTAGCTTATAGTCTTCCAAAGAAGCTTCTGTATAATGGATCAACTGGTCTCTACCATCTAGTCTAAGAATTAGACTTACATTCTAAGGTAATAGTGTCTGAGGCACAGTATATAGAATGCTGGCGTTAGTCAGGAAGAGACCTGGGTTCACATTTTTTTTTACCCCCATTAATTGTGTTACCATAGGAAAGTTACTTAACCTCTCAGAGACTTGATTTATTTATCTGTAAAATGGGAGTGGAAACAATACCAGCATTACCTACTTCACAAGTCTTTTGTGAAGCCAAATGATATGATGAATATAAAGCCTTTTAAACACTATATAATGTCAGTTACCATAATTATTCATGGCATAGATATATCATGTGGATGGAAAACTCTCACTTCTAATAACTTTTGAAAAAAGTCTTTACTTCCATCTTCATTTTCATATATTTGGTTAGAAATATTTTGATGGCATCTGTGAAAGAACCACTAAATGTTTGATCACGAAGCCAAAACAATTGATCAGATTAGCTAGTTTACACCATATAAATTTTTTGAATTGTTGACTGTCTTTGTTTCTTGTTGCCAGCTGTTTGAATTTTACACAGATGTGACTTTTTAAAAAAGTTAATATTGTATTTTTCCCAATTACATGTAAAAACAGTTTTAACATTCTTTTTTTCAGATTTTGACTTAGAAATTCACACCCTCCTTCCTTCCCATTGAGAAGACAAGCAGTTTGACATAGGTTATACTTGTGTAGTCATGCAAAACACATTTCCATGTAAGTCATGCTATGAAAGAAATCAGAAAAAAAAAACCCAAGGAAAATAAAGAATGAAAAGAAAAAATATCTTTGATCTGCATTCAGGCTCCGCCTAGAGCTCTTTCTCTGGAGATGGACAGCACCTTTCATCTTAAGTCCTTCAGAGTTGTCTTGGATCATTGTATGGTTGAAGAATAACTTAGTTATTCCCAGTAGGTCATCATACAATATTGCTGTTACTATGCACAATGTTCTCCTAATACAGATGTGACTTTAATGCATTACTTGTGGGGTATCTCAGAAGATGGATTCCTCTACTGACAAATTGAATCTGCTTGTATCTGTGCAAGTTTTTGTAAGAGAGAAAACATATAGGTATTGAAGCCAGTGGCTTGACCTTCCTTCAAAGCAAGTATTGATGATTCTAGGAGAGACATTGAGAAATTATCTGGAGAAAAACAGTGAGTGAACCTTATATCTCATTGGGACCATCAAGGATAGTGTAAGACAATGTTTGCTTCTGATGAAAGAGGGCTGAATACACCCAAACTTAAATAGGTGGATAGAAGATGAGAGCAAGTATATAGTCAATTCTGAGTAGAGTTCTATGATAAAGAGATGATAGTTCCTTGAGAGGCAGAAGCAGAGTTAGTGATGGAATGAGCCAGCCTTGGAGTAAGGGAGAGCTGTGTTCATATCCCACCCCTGACTCAAAGCAATGTAAACATGGGTGAATGACTTAACCTCTCAATGCCTTAGGAAACTCTCCTATTAACCAATCAATCAATTCATTTATTCAAAGAACATATTAGAAGAAAATGATAAATATTGGAGAAGATGTGGAAAATTGGAACACAAATGAATTATTGGTGGAGTTGTGAACTAATCCAGCTATTCTGGAGAGCAATTTGGAGCTATGACCAAAGTGCTATTAAGCTGTGCATGCCCTTTGATCCAGCAATACCAATTCTAGGTCTGTATCCCAAAGAGGCATAATGGGAAAAGGACCCACATTCACAAAAATATTTATAGCAGCTCTTTTCGTGGTGGCCAAGAATTGGAAATTGTGTAGATGCCCATCAATTGGGGAATGACTGAACAAGTTGTGGTATATGAATGTAATGGAATACTATTGTTCCATAAAAACATGATGAGCAGGAGGATTTCAGGAAAACCTGGAAATACTTACATGAACTGCTGTTGAGTGAAGTGAGAAAAACCAGGAGAACGGTGTACACAGTTACAGCAATATTGTGTGATGACCAAATTCGAGAGACTTAACTCTTCTCAGCAATAAAATGATCCAAGACATTTCCAAAAGACATGTCAGAAATGCTATTCACATCCAGAGAAAGAACTATGGAGTCTGAATGCAGACTGAAGCATGCTATGTTCTCTCTTTTCTTCCTTTCTCATGGTTTTCTTATTCTGATTGTTTCTGATTCTTTTTTGCAACATGACTAATGTGGGGATATGTTTAATATGATAGTACATGTATGGTCTTTATCAGATTGCCATGTTGGGGATGGAGCAGGGAGAGAGAGGGAGAAAATTTAGAACTCAAAATCAGATAAAAGTTAATGTTGTAAACTAAAAATAAATGAATTCATTAAAATAAAAAACCCTAAAAACCAAAGAACACATTTTGAGTATTCTATGTAAAGTACTGAATATAGCCCCAGGAATTATGTCAGACACATAATGTATTGTTATAACATTTGGAATTCATTCTTATTACCTTCAAGAAATTTCTATTAAGCATAGACTATTTGTTGTGTTTGTAAGTATATAGTACAAAAGATAGTAAAAAACAGTCATGATATATGCACTGTAGAACCTGAGAATTAAGAAAAACACAATCCTTTTTATATTTCACATAGACAAAACTCTATTTTTTTTCCTCCTACATTTCTCCAACTTCAATTAGGCTTAGTTGATGGATATGGAAAAAAAAAATTTCTTTTTAAAATTTTTTAAAGAAATATTTTATTTTTTAAGAAGAAATTCTCATCCCTCTTAGAATATGAATCTTAAAATGAGTCAGTGATCTGCATGGGTGATATAATGCAGATCTGGACACACATCCAGAGTTTCTTACTTCAGCACAGGAAGGTAAATCTCTGAAGCTTGAGAATGCTTGTGTTTTAATTAAGGCTTGTAGCATTCTAGACAGGACACTAGAATTGATGCAAATTGTTTTGATTATATTTTTCAGAGTCCCTCAAGAATGGCATATTTCTATTAAATGATGAAATTTAGCTGAGCACACCATTTGAAGAATTGTTGGCAATAGCAACACAATTTTCCTGATGGTAATAAAACTTTTCTGGGACTTTATCTGGAGACAGTGAAGTAAAACTGATGAAGTATCTTCTACATTAAAACAATGTAGAAAATATCACCAAGGGTGGCCAGGTGGCTCAGTGAGTAAGAGCACCGGCTCCAGTGTCGAGATGACCTGGGGATCGAATCCGGGCTCTGACACTTAGCACCCACCCAGAAACACCTGGTCATGTAACCTTGAGCAAGTTACCCTGATTGCTCATAAAAAAAATCACCAAATGGTTGTGAATTTTGACTCAAGAGATTCAAAGATGAGAGATCATCTTCCATAGTTATGTCCTGTGGAACATAGGCAGTGGTCAACTGTCACCACTTTGCATTTTTTATCTTGGTGAGCTATGTCTACACACTTAACCATATTTTTGTTCTATTTAGAGAAATAATTGGTGGAAATTCCTTTTTAGACAGAATTTTCTGAGTGAACTAGTAGTTTAAACAACGTGTGTTACCAAGCTTTGATTATAACACTATTTTGGGGGGGGGGCTGCAAAGACAGTGGGTAAGAATATGCCTCTTCTTGACTTTCTCTTCTTTGTTCATTCCCACCTATTTTTTTTTTTCATATTATGAATCTCTGGGACATTTCCATTACCCTTTTTAAGATTTAGGAGATCTGGGAGAAGAGACTACCTAGAGTTGCAAATTTTCTGTATATTTTCCTGAAAAGTTTGGATTCACAAACAGAACCCAAGGCAATGAGTGCACACACACACATACACATTCATGCATATCATCAAGAGTAGAGAGCCTGCAGCCTTAAGGTCACATGTAGCCCTCTAGGTCCTCAAGTGCAGTCCTTTGACTGAATCTAAACTTCACAGAGCAAATCCCCTTAATAACAGAATTTGTTCTATAAAACTTGGATTTAGTCAAATGGCCACACCAAAGGACCTAGAAGGCCACATATGGCCTGGAGGCTGCAGATTCCCCACCCCTATATATCATATACATACGTATATGTATATACATAGATATGTAACTATATATATATATAGGGAGAGAGAGAAAGATTGAGGTGATATATTTATAACTTACTAAAAATAAAATGTTTCTTAAAAAAAAAAAAGAAATTGCTGTCTATATCCATCATCCAGGCCTGATTGAGGTTGGAGCAATGTAGGGGAAAAACAGTGAAGTTTGTCTTTGTGAAACATAAAAAGGTTTATGCTTTTTAAATTCTCAGACTGTTCAGTGTATATATCATGACTTTTTACTATCTTTTGTACAATACACTTTCAAACACAACAAATAGTCCATTCTAAATAGAAACTACTTGAAGGTAATAGGAATTAATTCCAAATGTTATGACAATATATTACCTGTCTGACATAATTCTTGGAGCTATATTCAATATTTTGCATATAGTAGTTATTCTTTGAATGGATGAATGACTATTTGGCCATGTCTTATGAATGCCAATTTTGTCTATGGAGAAATTATGCCTAAGTTTTCAGGGAAGAAAGAATTACCAGACTAGAATATACCTTCACCCAAATGGTAGGAGTAAAAAGTCAATTCTGTATTTTGTGTGTAGATCATTTACAGAAAATTTTTACTCTGAGATGCATTGAAAGGATGCTTAGTCTAGAAAAGGAAGCAGTGCCCACAGAAAACCAATTTGGCTTCATTGAGAACAGGTCTCATCAAATTAAATTCATTTTGGAGGAAGTTAGGGTCACTAGTTTTATAGGTGAAAGTACTAGTATAGATATCACTTAGCTAGATTTCATTTAAAAATTTTATTGATGATTTTTAAATTTCATATCGGTATCATTTCTGGATTACCTCTACGCACATTATGTTCTGTCTTGGAAAAAAAATCCTAAGCAAAACCATCAGACACAAGCCTACATGGGACAGTGTAAAGAACATTCTGTATCCATATTCCCTCTCCTGTCTTCCAAAAGAAGAGAATTGTGCTTTTTAATCTGATCTTTGGGACTAAGATTAGTTATTACAATTACTAGGCTCAGCTTAGCTTGAGTGTTATCTGAGTTTTTATTATTGTAGTGACGTAGATCGTTCTCCTAGTTCTGTTTACCTTACTCTGTACCAGCTGTTCCAAGTCTTCCCATAGTTCTATGAATTCCGTTCATTTGTCCTCTTTAAAATAGAGTACTGCTACCACTACTACCACTACTACTAATGCTACTACTACCACTACTACTACTACTACTACCACCACTACTACTACCACTACTACTGCTACTACTACCACTACTACTACTACTACTACTACCACTACTACCACTACTACTACCACTACTACTACTGCTACTACTACCACTACTACTACTACTACTACCACCACTACTATTACCACTACTACTACTACTACCACTACCACTACTACTACTACAACTACTACTACCACTACTACTACTACTACCACTACCACTACCACTACTACTACTACCACTACTACTACTACTACTACCACTACCACCACCACCACTACTACTACTACTACTACTACCACTACTACTACTACTAACACTAACCAACTTCCTCAAAAACAATTAGTATGTATTTTGTTTCTCATTTTTTTTGCTACCACAAAATACTGTTATGGATATCTTAGCACATATAAGGAGTTTCTTTCTTTGATTATTTGGGAGTACATGTCAGATCACTGAGACAAACAATTTAATGACTTTTCTCATAATTTAAAATTGTTTTACAGAATATCTAGACCAATTAACAGGCTTAATAAGATTTTAGCAAAGTATTTGACAAAGTTCATCATATAATTTTTGTGAATGATATAATTGAATGAAGTGCTGAAGGCTAGGTTATAGCACAACTAAACAGGTTCAGACATGGACAACATTAGGTTCAGGAATCTGTTCTTGGCTCTGTTTAAACAGTAATTTGAATGGAGACAAAGATTGCATGCTCAGCAAATTTGTAATTTATTAAAAAAAAATGAACACATTGACAGAATCAGACTCAAAAGAATGAGATAGCAGAGGATGACTAGATTGTTCAGTTCATCTAAAAAAAACAGATCTGAGGGCTTTAGTATACAGTAAGTTTAGCATGTCAGTCATGGGATGTGGCAGCTAAAAAAGAAATGTTATCTTAGCTTTTATTAAGAGAGGTCAGATGTCTAAGGTGAGGGAGGTGGTAGGTTTGTTGTCGCCTAACCTGGTCATACCATGCTTGGAATATTGTATTTGATTTTAGGAGGGGTATTGATGAGTAGGAGAATGTCCAGAGAAGGAAATTCAAGATTCCAAAAAAGCTCAAGGTCACATAACATGAAGATTATTTGAAGGAACTGCCAGATTTTGTTGTTGGGGAAAAGAGTACTTTAGGGGGACACAATAGCATCCAACTGTGTGAGTGTGAGATTAGGGTGGTCCCGCAGACATGCTGTTTAAATACCTGAGTACTTGGAGGGTTATCCTGTGGAACAGGAATTGGACTTTTTTCTGATCAGAGAGGCTAAATCCAGGAGCAGTGGGTGGAAGTTGTTGAGAGGTAAGTTTAGGCAAAACATTTCTTTTTTCTTTCTTTTTTTTAAAAGCAATTGGGGTTAAGTAACTTGCTCAAGGTTACACGGACAGGTGTTTCTGGGTGGGTGCTAAGTGTCTGAGCCCGGGATTCGATCTCCAGGTCTTCTCAACACTGGAGCTGTGTGACAGTAATGGAACATAAAGATTCCCCTGTATTGGCTTGGTTTTCAAATTGGTTGTGTTAAAACCCAGAGCTTGTTAATCCCACCTGTGGGATGGACTTGTTGACTTGAAAAGAGAGACATGAACTGGGAGGAGCTGGTGACGTAGATTTGGAGAGACACAAGAGAGAGGCAGAAGAACTTTTTGGAAGCAGCACCCTCCTGGAGGCAGAGAGAGAGACTGAGAGAATTGCTGGGGGCCACTTTGAATTGCCCTGGACTTTTGAGACCTGCCCCCTGAGCTGCCAAGGACTGAGGAGACATGGCTGTTTTGCTGGTACTTTGTCTGTTTTGATGTTGTTTTGCCAGATTTGTCCACTGGTGAAAGACAGTCCTTTTGTTGAAGAAGTTCTGGAACCTGGCTGTTGGCTAAGAACTCCTGAGACTGTCCTACAGACAGAGAGTGAATACTGTCCACTGGTGAAGGACAGTGCTGTTGTTGCAGGGGTCTGGGAACCTTTCTGTTGGTTCAGAAGCCCTGAAGAAGGATTTTCTTGTTGTATGTTTACAGAAATCCTGGGAGAGGGTTTTGCTAATGTTTTCAGGGGTTCTAGGACTGTTCTGCAGACAGAGGATGAATTAATGAAGAGACTGGCAATGTATCTTGTGGCCTTGCTAAGCCTTGTCTCCCCAGGAACTAAGATTGCTGAGAACTTGCCTCATGTCAAGATGAAGAAAAGACCTCCATTTGGGTATTAAGTGCTGTGCTTAAACTTGATGTAACTCTGGGGTAGATTCAATTGTGATCCAGGGGTGGGGAACTTTTGACCTTTTTGTGTTCTATGGTTGAACAAATGAATGTACTTTACTTATGTTTGGAAACTAATCTCCATTTGAGAAGAGGGGCTTTGTGGTGGACCAAATGAAGGTACAGCCTAGGGGTGGAGTAGTATTTAGAACAGGGACTTTGTAACTGATTGAATGAATGTAAGGTCCTGGGGTGGGGTAGTCCTTGGAGATTATTTAATCACACTTAGTAAATGCTGTATTTGGAATGATGTCATGTTTTGATCTTCTCTGTTCTTGGTTGGTCACTGAATAAAATGGAGAGCCCCTATGCTGGTATTCTGAACCTTGGGAAGTTGCCTTTCCTTGGCATTACATTACAAGCCGGTGCTCTAACTCGCTATGCTACCTGGCCACCCCTAAGCAAAACATTTCTTAGCAATTAGAACTCCCTCAAAGTGAATGCCCTGACCTAGGAAGTAGTGGGTTCCTTTTCTTTTTTTTTTTTTGAGGGGGAAAGGGCAGGGAAATCGGGGTTAAGTGACTTGTCCAATGTCACACAATTAGTAAATGTTAAGTGTCTGAGGTCAGATTTGAACTCAGGTCCTCCTGATTTCAAGGTCAGTGCTCTACTCACTATACCACCTAGCCGCCCCCAGTGGGTTCCTTTTCACTGGAGGTCTTAACTTGAAGAATTTTCTTTTAATTGAGAAGAGATTCAGGATATAGGAGAAAAGGCACCAATTAGTTTGGCAGCAAGAATACTAATGTACAAATCCTGCCTCTGATGCTTACTTTCTGACCCTGGGCAGGTTGCTTAATCTTAATGGGACCTTAGTTTATTCATCTATAAGATGGGATGATGGGACTAGATGATTTTTGAGTTTGTTTAACCCATCACCTATGAGTCTTTTTAAAGGGCTAAATGCCTCTTAGGTATTTTTCATCTCAGACTTTGTGATTCTTTATGAACTACCACACAACTCTTTGCAGATTACCTCACTAGAATTTGGACTTGCCATAATACAAAAATTCAAAATACATGTATTAAGTGCCTACTGTGAGTGAGTGGGCGCACATGAGTGTTTCGGAAGCAGGGATGATTTCGGTGTTTGTAGTTGTATCCCTAGTACTATGCTTGTCATGAGTTGTTGTTACTGTCATTTTCAAATAGGACCAATGACTGGATTCTGTCCAAGGGCCACACTTGAGGACCTAGCAGGCTGCAGGTTCTCCACAGCCGCTGCTTCAGTTGCCTTTGTGGCTATTGGAACAAATTGTTCTTATCTGCCCATTTCACCAGAGAAGTCTTCATGTGTTTGGGGGTAGACATCCCCTAACTCACCAGTTTGTGACCCATCAGTAACCCTTAACCTGGGTTAGCCCATCTGTCAATATGGTTTGCTAAGGTGGGGTCACTGTGCATGTCACAGCTTCTTGGAGCCACAGGTGAGAATTGAATGCCAAGTAGACACCAGAGGGGTATGAGCAGCACTGAAAAAGGCTCAGTAAGCCCTCACACTAGAATTGCTAATCCTTCCTGTACACCCCATACACCCTGCTTGGTGTAAATGAACAAATATATTTGGCATAAATAAATACTTATCAATTGATCACATAATGTGCAGAGAACTGGCCTTGATGTCAGTAAGAACTAATTTCCAGTCCTTTCTCTAACTCACACTTACTTCATGACCATGGTCAAGTTGTTAAATTTCTTGGTACTCTAGTCAATTTTTAAGTTATAGATAAGTTGCCAATCTGTTCTGGTGGCAATAGTGTGTGTGTATATGTGTGTGTGTGTGTGTGTGTTTCTACACTGCAATTTTATCACATGGATAAAATCATAAGTCTAGCCCTCTCTTTCCCAACTCCCCACCAAAGGAAAAAAATGTTCAAAGTAACAAGGTCCCGAAGATAGAAAAGAAGCAGTCATTATACAATGATTAATCATGTTTTGCCTAAGCCAAACAATTAGGAAGGGTAATCGGCTCTCCCACCTCAACTCCCAATCATATGCTAAATTTTGGATCATCTGTTCCCTTTGAATTGACCGGGACACTGCTCTCTCTGTTATTGTTGAAAATAAAACTGATTTTATGAGGAAAGCTAAAACATGCTTCAGGTTGATTAATGAATGAATTAATTATAGAAGCATCCCTCTCTATGTAAATGGAGCTCTTGTGACCAGTATTTGGGTTAAAACTTATTTCTTTTCTTTTGGTGCACCATTGTTGTATAGCAAATGGTTTATATCATTGGCTATATAACACTGGTATTCACATTTCCAAAGACAAAGATACATCTTTGTGGGTGAAGGCAATTGCATGTTGAAAACACTGTAGGACACATTCACTGATCCTATCATTTTTTAACTTTTAACCCCAATGGGTAGATGCAGGGATAGGTACTTAGGGTGGACATAGCATTACGGAAAAGTCACTTAAAATTTTTTACACCCCTCTCTAACCCAGTATCAGATGGAAAGCTTATGGGGTAGCATAGGCAACTTATTCCTAAATTTTTGAGAGAAAAATTTCAAGTAAATTAAATAAAATAATGTATCCATCATTTTTATTTATGCCCATAATCTAAAACATATAAATATGGTAAAGTGGATACGAATTGTCAGACACGTACAGAAGCTGTAAGTGGGTCTGAAGCCATCCCAAGTCTGTATTCATTTGCATTCTTATTAATTGTGTTACTTTTTTTCTGGAGGAGTTTTATATATGTTCATGTCAGGAAATAATAAAATATAGCTCAGCCTATTTCATTGCAGTCATACTGTTGTTTCGTACTGGGGAAGAAGAGTGAAAGATTTGTTTTTGTAAAAGGCTCTTTTCCATAATGATTTATTAACAATATTCTGAGACAGAAGGTTTTCATTCTAGGACAGGTTCACAGGCATCCATTTCTGATCTCACTTGCCCTCATCATCCATCACTATAATTCTACAATTGGTAAAGACCGGGTTCCTCCCTTTTATTCCCTAGTCTCCTTTTCCTCACTCCTTCCCCATTTCTATCATTCTTTGGAATCAAAGGGAAACTTGTCAATATCATGTTTCTGGGGCTACTAAAAGGGCCACAGCAGTATCTGTCAATCATATTTTGCCTAAGTTCATCATAATTAGGGAAGTCAATGAATTATCAATATTAAGGGAAATAGTTTAAGTTTAGAAGAAACAAAGAAAAAATTGAAACTCTAAAACCTTATATTCTTTTCTTGGGGAGGCAATTGGGGTTAAGTGACTTGCCCAAGGTCACACAGCTAGTACGTGTTAAGTGTCTGAGGCCAGATTTGAACTCAGGTCCTCCTGACTCCAGGGCCAGTGGGGTCACCACTATTCACTGAGCCACTTAACTCCCACCAGAACCTTACATTCTACTTGGGAAGACAAGTACACATGAATGTGTGTATATACATATATACACATATAAATGAACACACACACCTCCCATGTATAACATTCTATAGAAATGTGTAGAATTCTGTTGCATAAAAAGAAATATTCTATTACATATGGAAAGATACAAATGAATGAAAGGTAAATTTGGGGAATTTTCTAGAAGGTATGGTGGGGAGGGATTAAGATGATGAGGGGGGTGGAAACAGGACATAGAAAGGTTTCACAAAGAAAGTGGCACTTGTTCTGATTCCTGAAGGAAATGAAAGATTCCAAAAGGCATAGGTGAGGAGGGAAGTCCATTCCAGGCATGAGGGACAGACAGTCAATGAAAAGATATGGAGATGGGACGTGGAACATGTGTGTGTGTATGTGTGTGTGTGTGTGTGTGTGAGAGAGAGACAGAGAGACAGAGACAGAGAGAAAGAGAGAACTAGCAAGTAGGCTAGTGTTGATATAAAACAGATTGCAAGGAGGAAAGACAATACACCCTGTTAAGATGATTAACAGAAGCCAAAAGATAGTCATTAAAATAATTGAAGTCCAGGTACCAATATCTCTTGTAAAGAATGAGGAGGTCAAGCAATCCTGTGAACACCTTGATAAGACCCCCTTCCCCATCCCACAAGGCAAGGAAATTGGGATAAGAACTTGTTTCAGAGTAAGCATATTGACACATGTCTTGCTAAGCATAAAATAGTAATGGGAAGTAGGTAGGGCTGATGAGAAGCTAGGGGGCATGGGAGGGAGCTGTAGACGACATCAGGGGTGTCAAACTTGAAGAGAAATGATTCCCTGTGGGAATCATATTGACTCTGAAAACCACTATTTAACATCATCTATGTTGTATTATACTTTCATTTATTTTGTTTCATTTCCCAATCACATTTTAATTTGGCTCAAGATTCATTAAGAAGTTCTGCACTCATGCAGGGTAAGTTTAATACCTCTTATCTACTTCATTCTGCCAAAGCTTGCTGACTTTGAAGAGAGTTTTGTTTTTTCCCTAGTAAAACAGGTAAATGAAATAGCAGACTCATCCAGGCAAGAAGGTTGTCCCTATACTCCATTCCAGACTACGTATATTAACAACATACGTATATTAACAACATATATTATGCAACAGAAGCAACTAATTTCTACTCTTTCTTAGTAATTTACAGATGATCTAGTAGTTGTGAGAAAAACAATATAAAAAATATCAATTCATGATTTTTCTCACTGATCTGCAAGGCATCCTTATATATGACCTTATATTTCTCAGTGACCCAAAATGAAGTAGTATGGTGAACTAGAAATTGGATTGCAAACTCTTTTGTAGTTCAGGACTTCTGAACTGGGGTGGGGTTGGAGGGCATGGGGATTGGAGTAGGGTGTATGGCAAGATGGTTCTTTGGGACAATGGGTGGGTTACCTTCATTTCTTCATCTCTACTTTGATTTTTAAAGTATTACAATACTTGTTTTTTTTTGAGGAAATTCTTGTTTCTACTGTAATGTTACATGCTATGTTTAATAGTAACTTCTTAGTCTTTTCATGGAATAATTCATAATAGAGTTGGTGTTTCAGAGAATTATGGTAAGTAGTTTGAAATAGAAGTTTAGCAGAGACCTCAAGAATGACAGTTCAGGGTACTTATTAAATGTGCCTTAATACTTAGTGACTTTAGGACAAAGGTGAGCCATATGAAAGGACAATGAAAAATATATCAGAAAATACTGTTCACGATCAAGAAAGAAGGGTCAATGTCCTGTAGGCTGCAAAGAATCATCATACCTATATATCATGGATACTTTCTTTAAGAAGAGAGTTAAAGGTCACTGGGCATGGTAAGAATGAAATAACATAACAGAAAAAAATGAAATTAAGAATAACTTGGACAGGGAACTACTAGTTACTGATATAGGAGCCATTTCAAGATGAGTTACTTGTGTTATATTATAGTAAGACCATCAACTTGCTAAAGCAAAGGGCAAAATCAATACCAAATTAGATGAAAGAATAGAAATATGAAAATGAAATTGAGACAACTACTACCTGACATTTCAACTGGATGTCGATGCTGAAAAACGTGGAATGAATAAAAGAACAAACATCAGCAAGAACTAGGGCATAAAGTTTAACTGATTTAAAACCATCACAAAAATAGGGATGCCAAAAGAAGCCAAAACCTGTCTTAGCTAAAAGCTATTTTATCTTCTTGCCAAAATGAGAGATATGGCACTCAAATGCAACATTATTTTAGAATATGGTATTGTTGATTTATTGTTGGAAGAGAAATTGAGATCATCTAATCCAACTGGTTCATTTTGCCAATTAGGAAACTGAGGAATAGGGAGTTTGAGTGACTTGCTTGGGGCCATTCAGGAAGTAAGTGGCAGAGGCAGAATTCAAAACTAGATCCTTTGTCTCTAAATCCAACATATTTTCACTGAACTATTTTATTTTACTATAAAATAGCTTTTAAAATGTTGTAGAGGATGATGATGGAAGTTCATGAGTAGTATAACCTCAAAAACAGGGCAAACTGAGAGTAAAAAGAGCTTATGAAGTCTTTGGTGTGAGATCTAATTAAGGTAAAAGAGCATTTAGCAATTAATTTGGAAGACATATAAAAAAGGAATGAAAATGGAAAAGATGTGACAATTTCTAAAATAAGCCAATAAACTATTTCCTCCACTGACAACAGAACTGTCAAATTTGGATTCTAACATCACAGTTTCCAAGGTACTGTATGAGGAGGGAGAAAAAGAAAAAGTTGGGAAAAGTAGTAGAAACAGACTTACGTATACACCAAGTAGGAATGTGTTGGAGGTTAAGCAATTTTGAGGGCACCGAAGAATTGATTCTCAAGATATCTAAGGGAAGGAAAGATGCTTACTTATTGGAGAAAATCATAGATGTTATTATTACCACAAACAAATGAAATTGAGATGTCAAATATTACTGACATAAATGACCACTTTTTCACCTTTACTAAATATTTATGAGCATAATTTTACATAAGTATTAAGGATGTCTTTTGTGAAAATATAAAAGAAAAGGCAGGTTTTCACAACCAATATGTTCTATGAGACTACATCTTTCTAGTCACACCATTGGCTGAAAGATGTAATAAATGCAAATTGCACAGTGCTTATTTTTTGTTGTTAACAAAAAAGTATTTGGTAGAGAAAAATAAATCCCTAGATGACTTTCCTCCAACAAAGTGATTTGCTTATTTTTGTTATTTTCATCAAAAACATTTTCTTGATAAATGAGATAAGAGTTAACTTTGGTCATTCTCTTATTAGAAATGACAGGTGAAGCCAGGTATGAGGGCACATGCTTGGAATCCTGCTACTGGGGAGGCTAGGACCTGTGAATCTCTGGATCAAGAGAAGGGGTGAACTGACATGTTGAAAATGGAGCAGATGGGGCAGCCAGGTGGCTCAGCGAGTAAGAGCACCGGCTCCAGTGTCAGGATGACCTGGGGATCAAATCTGGGCTCAGATACTTAGCACCACACCCAGAAATAACTGGCCGTGTAACCTTGAGCAAGTTACTTAACCCCAATTGCTTTAAAAAAAAAAGAAAATGGAGCAGATCAAAACTCCCATGCTGATTAGTGTGAGGTGGGTCCTTTGAATCCCTTGTACTTTCAGCCTGAGACCCAGTCTCAAAGCAAAAACAAAAGTGAAGCAGAAAACAGAAAGGCATATGCTTACCCAAGGTGCTTGCTACTGCCATCCAGGACTTCCAAAACAGCGTTACTATGGAAGACAGATTACTTCAAGATGGTGGCATCACCAGATGCTTCTGTTTGCTGCTGACAATGCTGATTGGATTAAGTTCTGGCACATAACAGTATACAGTATACATAGGCACATTACAGTATCTTCTTTCAACTGGATCCTTATTCACTCAAATATCTGGCCTAACTATTCATGTTGGAAAAACCAAATGGATGATTAATACTATTGTACATCCCATGGGTGGGGAACCTGCAGCCTCAAGGCCACATGTGGCCCTCTAGGTCTTCAGGGGTGGTCCTTTGAAAGAATCTAAAACTCACATAGCAAATCCCCTTAACAAAAGAATTTGTTCTGTAAAACTTGGACTCAGTCAAAAGGGCACACGCAGGGATGTAGAAGGCCACATGTGGAAAGATCTGAGTTGTTTTGGTTTTGTATTTATCTTATTTTTTTGTTGATTTAAAGCAATATTTTCCTATAACTATAAACAGTGATTTGTGGTTTATTAATAACATTTAACAAGCATTCCTCTCATTCTTATTTATTGTTTTTGCTCTACTCCCTTCTGCATTCATTTTTAAGTTTTTATATTAGCAAAAGATTGCGATATTTGCTCATCAATCAGTCAATAAATATTTATTAAGCACTTATTATGTCCCAGTCACTGGGATTAGTAGTGAACAAGACAGGCAGAAGTCTAAGGTTCAACACACAGATGGGGTACACTTGCAGTATGTGTGTGTGTACCTATATAACATGTATATGGTATATCTGGTGTGTGTGTGTGTGTTATATAGATAGGAATATATTTATTATTTATCATCTAATTTGTTATTATTGTTGCTGTTCAGTCATTCCATTATTTCCTACCTTTGGTGTCCCTGTTTGGGGTTCTCTTGGCAAAGATACTGGAATGGTTTGCCATTTCCCCCTCTAACTCATTTCCCAGATGAGGAGACTGAGGCAAACAGGGTTGAATGACTTGTCCAGGGTTACACAGCTAGGAAGTATCTGAGGCCAGATTTGAACTCAGGAAGATGAGTCTTCCTGACTTCAGACCTGGCACTCTTTCTACTTGACCACCTAGCTACACACACCCATACCCACCCACACCCCCCACATGTTTATATATGTATATATGCATAAATACATAATAATATATATGCATATATACATATATGTGTATACAACTAGGTGGCAATGCACACACATTTCAAATGCAGGAAATTATGACCTCCATGACAAGTGAGTATGAATCTCATGCTAAATGAAATACCGTGTATTATAGTGAAGATTCAAAGCCTCTGGCGGACTTTCAGTCACATGTGATTAGCAATTTTCATTTGTTTTGTTTTTTGTCTTTTTGGAGGGGGGAAGGCAGGGCACTTGTCCAAGGTCACAAAGCGAGTGCGTGTCAAGTGTCTGAGGCTGAATTTGAACTCAGGTCCTCCTGACTCCAGGGTTGGTGCGCTAGTCACTGCACCACCTAGCTTCCCCTGACTGTGCTTTTCTAATGCAGGGGCCACAGTTGTCCACCCTTGTCTAGCACACACAGATGTCTCCTTCTCCTCCATCTCCTGTCTCATGTCCCCTCGGTTTGCTTATACTTACCTCCATGCCTCTGTGATGACAATTCCTCTACAGTTTTCTTCTCTGGCACTCCATCATACTCACTACTTTAAATCCCAATTCCAAGCCTGTCTCCTCCATTGAGTTCCCCTAGAGTAATCCCGCCCCACCTCAACAACTCTAGCACATAGGGTTAGCACGTACATCTATAATTTAAAGAAAGGCTTTCTTTCACTCTTGTCCCCGTTGTCCAGTTCTTTCTCTCGGGTTGGCTGGTGTCTGTCTTTGGACCCTCAGGTTAGACTATTTCTTCAGGGGAAGGATCATATCTTTGACTTTCACAGGTGGTGCTTGATAAGTCAATTATTTTATAGGAGGGAAAACTCTTTTAACTAAATCATCAATAACATAGAATAGAGTTGCCCAGGGCTCAGAGAGTCTAAGCACCTAATAACCCACAGTTACATGTGTGGCATGAAAAACCCCATTTAAGGGCCGCTAGGTAGCACAGTGAATAGAGTACCGGCCCTGGATTCAGGAAGACCTGAGTTCAAATTTGGCCTCAGACACTTAACACACACACACACACACACACACACACACACACACACACAAACCTAGCTGTGTGACCTTGGGCAAGTCACTTAACCCCAATTGCCCTCCAAAAAAAAGTAAATAAAAAGAAAAAAAAAGAAAAACTCCATTCAAAATTTTAATAAAAAATATGGAGATTTCTTAGGATAAAAACAGGAAATTTTATTCTCGTCCTCCCCATGACAACTCAAGGAGAGGAGGCATGTTACAAAAGACCGAACAAGAATTTATACCCCAAAGCAGTCAAGCCCCACCCCTGCCCCCTGTTTCTTTTTCCATTGGCTGAAAGGCAGGCTCAAGCCTCAGCGTGAAAATCTTCCCCAATGGCAAATAAAAGGGAAGTAGGGGGTAGCCAATTCAAATGTACCTATCCTTATTTGGCAAATACCAAAGTGAAGAAGGGAGGGACCAGCAAGGTAGGGGGTTGAAAAACCCTAAAGGGCCTGATGCTGATAAGGGTGTGCCCAACCAGGGTGGGGGTCCAAAGACTCCTGAAAGGGTTTGCTGCTGATTGACAGCAGAAGTGAAGGGGTGGGCGAAGGGGGGAGCCTACTGTAAGAACTTAGACCAACTTACAAGACACATTCTGAGAAGTTTTCAAGTTTCCACTTCCCAGACACACACACACACACACACACACACACACACTCACACACGCAGGATTCAAACCAAATCTTCCGAACTTCGAGCACACTTTCTAGAATGTCTCAGTAAGTCGAGGAAACGAGTGAATCAATAATTAGCTCTTTGACCTTAGAGATCATCTTGTCTGATTCTCATTTTGCCTCTAAGGAAGGTGAAATCTAGAGAGTTAAGAAAATTATTCTCAGGTACACAACTAGCAAGTGAAATATCTGGTATTAAGATCCAGTCTTCATCTCACCTTTTGGCAATTCCTGATATAGATACAAAAGGTGAGAATACCAAGGGTATTGCCTTTTGGGTCCTTTCTGCTATTAATACTTTATGAATCCTTGGATGCATTATGGAGTTTCTTATCTTCATCATCACTGCCATCAACATAAATATTCTTGTGACCTTCCCACCCCTCTCCCTCCCCGGCACCGGACTCATTGCCTCCTTGCCTTGCTAAACAAATTCACAAGTTCCGGGACTTAGTTGATGCCCCAGGTGGGGATTAAAATTCGGTTTATTCTTTGTTGAAAATGGGAAGAACCTCGGAGACTCGAATGGAAAGCTGGTGAAGATTAAATTGCTAGAAAATGATGAATATAATCCTTTTGCTGTGGTCCAATCATCTAGTGGGAATTAGAAGCTGTTAGAAGTTAATGCTGAGTGGCAGATTGGTGTATCAAATGGATACCTGGTATTTTTTCTGAGCAAACAAGTTTCTAATTAATGCATTTTATGTTTATAGAGTTGTCACATCCAATAATTTAAAATTATCCTAATTTAAAACAGCATTTAAGAGACTAATTAGGCTCTAATAGTATGAATTTTCAAGGACTCATTTTCTCTTCCTCTGATTAAAATTTAGGGGAACTGAAATCCTGGTTCTTAACCTCCTTCCAAAAAGAAATAAAGAAAAAAGCCTAGCCAGACCTGATCACAAAGAGAGAATAGCAGAATTGGCAGGGGAGCTGGGGGGGGGGGGAGAAGGGGCGTGGTTAAGACATTCTATGTAAATGGCAGAAATACTCAGATCAGACCCCTTCCAACCCTCATTCTAGTCAGGCAGCCCATTGTTGATTCCCTCTAGTCATTGCTGCTCTTGTCTTAACATAGGAGAATAGCTTACTTAGCTTCAGGAGTTCGCAAATGTCAGTGGAACCCCAAGAATTATGGATGTCCATGATTCTTGTGCTTTTAAAATATAATACATTACTATTCCCTTTGAAAAAGGGATGAGGGAGAGGGAAGAGAAATCAGTGTGAAAAAATGATCCAAAGACTTTTTCCCAGTATTGTGTATATACCATATGGGTAAGAATAAATTCAATATGTATGGAAATGGAGGGTTGCATCTTTTTTCTTGATGAACAAGCTTTATAACACTTCTGGAATCTTTGATTTCCATCCAGGCAGGCACCCTGCCCACTGACACCTTACAGTACTAGATGGAAATCATGGGCTGGCCAATCTTCTGTTGATGAGTCTCTCCCAAATTAGCTAGGCTAATCCTCCAATGGAAATTGTAAAGTTTGTGGTAATGGTGCAGGTGGAGCATGAATTTAGTGGGTCTGCCAGGATCCCACGTGACACCTGGGGCACTACAATGGTCATAGCGGCCTACACTGGACTCATGTCCTGTTTTTGGTAAACCCACACAGCAGCAGACTGCCATCCATAGGTGGGGTTCCTTATCTGAGATATTTCAATTATATTTTACCTTCTTTCCCCTCTCATCTCTCTCCGTTTTGACTCTGTTTTTGAGCTGGTCTTCCACAGTGCCACAAAAGTCATAGTTGAAGAGGGTTGTACCGGAAATTTCTTTATTATTATTATGATTTTAAAAATTCATTTGGTATTACTATTTTTCCTCTTTCTAGATTTCAAATATTAAAAAATTTCCAAGTTCTTTCAATGGATTTTTTTTAGCATAGTTTTTTGACTTTTTATAAATTAGATTTTTCCTTGTTTCCCCACTGGAATTTGCTCTCTCATGATCCACTTACTATATAGCATAGAATTATAAATGCATCCTGCTATTGATAAGTTGCCACTTATTTGCATGTGATATTCACTTGCTGACTATTGCTTGCCTCTTCATATGCTAATTTGTGGCATATGGTGTTCAGTGATTATCTGCCTAAGCATGGTTTTGTGTTTAGTTTCATTGAATAGCTCTATAAGTTGTTGATTATATTTGCATATTGGTTTTACTGCTTCATTATTGCATGTCCTGCATGATTGACTGCTTTTATATGATTAATTTTCTAGATAGTTTTAATTGATATTTGAACAAGATGAAGTCTGAAATTTTGGAAAAGTTTTATGATGAATGCAATGGACATCACAACAGAAAGAGGTCTCTTGCTCTTTGACTTTGAGTGCAAAAATAAGGAGATTGTAAAATAGTTGAAAAGAGCCCTCAGAGACTTGGAGATATGTATATTCAGTAATTAATAATAGGGTCAGACTGGAAGACACCCCAGTCTGTTCTTTTCACTCAAACATTCTTAATACAGATAAAAAATGATGAAAGTACTTGGAAAATGATCACCATGTGTCTCCTCCCCAGGAGAAAGAGAAAAAGGAAGAAAAGTAATTTAGAAACTGCTAGTCATTAAGGGCAGAAAAAGGTTGCCAGAGAGAAAACTGAGACTTGCTGAAGTCAGAAAGCTTCACCTGCAGATGGTGCTGAGTGAATCTAGAGCTCCCTCATCATAAGTCCAAACTAGGAATCTTTTCAAGAAAGGATCCATGTTTCTTTGCTGAAGAACCAAGTGGAAATTTGGGTGCATCATGTGACTGCTTTACTCCAGGGTTGGCAACATCTGAACTGGAAAAAAAAATATATCATGTAATATAATTGAAAATATTACAATACTATTTTGCTTTTTGAGCTGAGCCTCATGGCATGAAATCCTGAATTTATGTATCAGGAATCTACAAAACTAGACAGGCTCTATGGAGATGAGCAGGATCCTTGACTAAAAATAGTTATGAGCCACTTTTGGTGGGACCAGTCAGTACAAAGTGGAAAAGACCCACAGGTTACTGTGGTGGCTAGTAGCAAAAGGGGTGTTACAATCATTTTTGGGCTATATTGTTCATGTGACCCCTAATATATGCTGTCATTAGTTATTTCTATACTGTAAACTCATGGAGAACAGGGGCATGAGTGATCTAAATTGTGTATTTCCCCAGCACTTCGGGCATTGCTTTTCATGAAATAGGGATTTAAAAATGTTTGTTGCTTTGCCTTCTTAGTTAGAATGTAAGGTTCATGGACGTAAGGCCTGTATCTTAAAAATAAAACTCGGTATTCCCCATTTTGAAGGAGTCAGCTGACTGAGGTGTGTCAGATCTGCTGAAGTAGATCATTGACTGAAAAGTATTTTGTGAAGAGATAAAACCTTATCACTTTATTAGCTATAGTTTCTTGATACTTAAAAATGTTTGTTGATTTTTCTTCCCAGTTAGACTGTAAGATCCTTGAGGGTAGGGCTTATGTCTAGTAAGTAAATCTCTGCATCCCTCAGGGAGTCATTCCCATGCTGAAGTGATCAATAACTTGATCATTGACTGAAAAGCATTTTGTGAGATAAGACCTTGTCCTTTTATTAGCTCTTCTGGCTTAGCCCATATTCAGTTTGTAATAAAGACTCTGTTTCTTACTGACTCAGTCTTCACTTTGTGTGTGTTCACCTCAGTATGTTACTGTCCCTTCTCCCCCATTTATATTTTACTTTTTGAAGCAATGCTGTAAGGTTCCATCTTGTGGTGCCGATGGTAATTACATTCTATGCGGTAGTTACAGGAAAAAAAATATTTTTCACTCTTTATGTTCTAGAATATATTGTACTAATTCATTTATTCAATGTCATCCCAATTAAATTATTAAAAATTATTTTTCTGAGTTAGAAAAAATAATAACAAAGTTCATCTGAAAGAACAAAAGGTGAGGAACTTCAAAGAAATCAGGGAAAAAAGATGTAAAGGAAGTAGATTCAGCAATATCAGACCTTAAACTATATTATAAGGCAAGGGCATTGTTGATGTATAAAAAGGACAATTTTGATTATTTTAAATGAAAATTTTCTTGTATCAATAAAACCTATGTAACCAGGAATGGAAGGAAACAAAAAATTGGGGAAGAACTTTTATAGAGAATCTCTCAGATGGGATGTGATTGAGTTGGAATATTGCTATGATGTAGGAAATGATGAGCTGATTGATTTTGAAAAACACGGAATGACTTGGACATATGTAGAAGGATGCTATCCACCTTCAGAGAAATAAATGATAGGAGGAAATAAGCATAATATGGTCTTACATAAATATATATGAGTATCTACGTGTATGTTTATAGATATCAATGTATATCTATCAATCTATCAATCAATCTATCTATCTATCTATCTATCTATCTATCTATCTATCTATCTATCTATCTATCTATCTCTCCATCCATGCCTTCTTTAGGGTGGTGGGGGGAAGGAGGGGGAAAAATAAAGTAAAAAGTACATAGAAGAAAACAAAAGAAAACAACAAGGAAGCAGAGAAAAACTGAGCAGCTTTGAAAACAATGTGTAGTATTTATTACATAGGTTTTCTTGAAATGGAAATTTATAGTTTTATATGAATCCTCTCTTATGGTCTGTTGTGTACATGGCAATGCTTTTCCCCTCATTTTTAATTTAAGTTTAAAATAAAAATTTGCAAAAAAATTAAAAAAAGAAATATATTGTAGCAAAAAGTAGAGGCTGCCTATATATAATTTTGTGCTTGATATGTTCTTTAAAATGACCCTATGCAGTTGTGTGTGTGTGTGTGTGTGTGTGTGTGTGTGTAATTTACTCTTAGAGATAAAGTTTATCAACACAGGTCTAAAATCAATAATAAACAGATTTAAGGGAGATATGAGAAAAGAGAATAAATATAAGAATATTAAAATTAATTCAATGATTAATTTCAACAAATATTTATTTAATACCTACTCTGGACCAAATTCTGGGAATGGGATGATAGAGGAAATGCAAAAGTATTTGAAGCACAGTCCTCACCTACAAGTTATCAGTAGTTTAGTTAGAGAAACAGGGTACATGCATAGAACCAGGTAAATCACAATACAAAGCAGTCACTATGTGAGAAATTCCCCAATGGGCATTCCTGATACCATTGTGCAGTCTCAGTAGAGAATGTTTTCAATGAGAAGAAATGCTCAAGAAACCAAAGGTTCATCCATCCCGGCACTGGGAAAGTTGTCTTTGAGTTGTGCCCCCTAAGAAAGCCATTTAATTTCCCTTCATTTGTCTGACCTTAAAAGGGTGTGGGGCGAAGTTGGGAAGGTAGTTCAAGTGTCTCTAATCTGTGACTTATGGATCACAGTTGGTAAAATACCTAACGTAGTTGTAAGCATCAGCTCAAAACCAGCACAAGGAGGTTCTGAGTCTAGTTCTTCTCTTGTGTTGGAGACTTAAAAGAGGTGGACTACTTTTTGTTCTTCGTCCTTCCTTCTCAAAGAGGATTAATGACGTCAGGAAGGTGATGTCTTGACTTGCAAGTGAATTGGATTTAAGTGAGGCAGAGCTGTGCCAAGTCACCAGCCTCACTCTCTCCTAAAGAGTCCAGTGGCAAGACATAGATTAATAAGACTGGTGATGGCCCCAGATGCAGGAGAGACCCGGACCTTTATAAGCTTAGGTCTTTCCCAGGTCTCAGTTTATCTGAGGCAATGTGTGGAGTGCTAATTCCTCAGCAAAGCAAGGGAAGAAACATTCCTCCAGGGGCCTAAAGACAGTGGGAACAGGTGAACAATGACTGAGTATTTTAGTGAGTTTCTCCTGAGTTGGGCAGGAGTTGTGCTATGTCATCTGTCCTGAGCAGTTACTAGGAAGCCATTGTTTCTAAGCATGGTAGGTAGAGTTTAGGGGCTGTGGGCAAGGGGCATAGCCGCAGCAATCAATCTCTAAGCCATTGAATGCTGGGCCATGTACCATCCTTGTCACGCATACACAGACCTCTTTACCATGCGTAAGCAGAGGGGTAACTGCCCATCACAAAGTAGCGATGGAAAGAAGAAGCACTGCAGTTCATAGCTTTATGCAACCTAGTGCAGGAGGGAGGTTCTCTAGCTTTCTTTCATAAAAAACAATCAATTTAGGATCGTTTAAGGTGTTGCAACATTCACCTGACAGATTCAAGATGGTCAGTTGGAATGGCTAGGAAGCCAAGTGAAAGGAGAGGATTAGGGAAGAGAGTGAAAGATCTTCCTTCTCTAATTGCATATGCACAATTTGCATTTCCCATTAGGGAGGAAAACTCATGTTTTGGAGACCCATTAACTATTTTAGAAAATACCTTTTTCTAGGGCATGCTTTAGCATCTTAGTGCTCTGAGAAATTTAATTCCATCTTGGAGTTGAGAAATAACACAGAGCCAAAGACCTCTGGGGCACTTAACCAAGGTTGTATTGAATGACTATTAAGAGGAAAGTAGGCCTTTTCTCATTTACAGTTGGAAAATTGAAACAGGGAGAGCAGAATGATTTGCCTAATTATAATAGGTATAAATCATATGATATGAACAGCTGGGGAGGCCAAAATAAGAACGGTTGTAGGGCATCTTAAAGGTGAAGTTGCCATCACTTTTAGGGTTAAGTCAGTAGCTACTGCAGGGCTGGAAACAAAAATGGAATGGAATTTTACTTGTAAATCAATAGGCGAGCATATGTGCACACACCTCGGCCATTCTGGTCTTTCATATCAGTGACTGTTTGGCACATGCTTGCAGATCTGGATGTATTTTAACTTATAGGCAGAAAGTAAGCCTAGGGTTTCTCTTTCTTGCTTTATGGATCAGACATTTGTAAAGTTATCTAAAACAAGAATTAGTAACATTTCAAAAACAACATGAAGATCCAAGTAAGTGGAAGGCAATTCTTTGTGGTGTGAATGACTAGCTTTGAGGCTGCTCAGTGCCATAGTGCGTAGAGTTCTGGACTTACAATTAGGACAGTCTGAATTGGGCCTTAGACAGACACTTACTAGCTATGTGACCGTGGACAGATCATTTGACTTCTGTCTGCCTCAGTTTCCTTGACTACAAATTGCAGATAAAAAAAGCACCTGTCCAATAGGGTTGTTTTAAGGATCAAATGAGATTTTATACATATGTACACATATATACACACACACACACATATATATATATATACATACATAGAACTTCATAAATCTTAAAGCACCATATAAATGTTTATTTTATAAATATTTTATATCCCTACACCCCTGAACACTTAGTCACTTCTGTTCTTTACTGATTCAATGTCCATCCCAGAAAGCTTCTGTGATGATTCTGACCCTTCCCAGGTCTGCAAGAGGCTGAAGTTCCTTCTGAGTAATTCTGCAGCCCCAGAGTACTGGAGATTGGCAATGTGGCATTGATACTCTCACTGGAAAATGCCAAAGCACCACTTGCTTCAGACAGATATGATGGTAGGGCTTGTGTGGGGACAGTAGAGTGTTGGTAATCATTCTGGTACTCAACAGCTTTAACTGTTAAAATTTCAATATTAGTTTGGCTTTGCTTGTAGGTAGGATGGGGGGGCACCTAAATTATATCTTTTCAAGAATATTAGATAGAGTCTTACTTTTCCTTTTGCTTTTTTTTTTTTTGGAGGGGGGAAGGCAGGGCAATTGGGGTTGTGACTTACCCAAGGTCACATGGTTAGTTTTGTGCCAAGTGTCTGAGGCCAAAGCTTGAACTCAGGTCCTCCTGACTCCAGGGCCGGTGCTCTACTCACCGAGCCATCTAGCACCCCAACTTTTACTTTTTCAGTCTCCCTTCCCTCTCCAGTTCACCTTTACCAAGTGCATTACCTTGCTGTTGATGCTTAAAATTATTTTCACAGGGAACAAAGACTTTAATTCTAGTCAGAAATATATGCAATTGGAAATATACCTGGTAGAGGTAACATAGTAACTGTAAGTCACTCATAATAGAATGTAAATGGCAGAAGAAGAGAACAGAGTAGGTACTTAAGGGATCTATAAGGGGCCAGGTTATCCCTGAAGGGAGAAAGTGATCCCCAAACAGACCTATGAAAAATAATCCTTTGCTGTTGTCATTCAGCCATTTTTCAGTTGCATCTGACTCTCCATGCCCCCATTTGGGGTTTTCTTGGCAAAGATATTGGAATGGTTTGACATTTACTTCTCCAGATCATTTTACACATGAAGAAACTGAGGCAAAGAGGGCTGACTGACTTGCCCAGGGTCACATAGCTAAATGTCTGAGGCTAGATTTGCATTCAGGAGCGTGAGTCTTCCTGACTCTATCCACCGTGTCACCTAACTGCCCAGTCCTGAATTACTCAGTTGGTTTTTTCTGCCAGTAAAAGTAATAGACTGAACTGTTTGCTTGTTAATCGGGTGTGTCCTGCTGTCATACAGCCAGAACCTTCTTGCAATGAAAAGTGGACCAGGAACATGGTTCTTCTGCCTTTAATATGTCTTTTACTTTGCTCTCTATGCTATTGGTAAACAAATGATTTCTCAGCTTATTGCAAAGCTTCAAATAGCTATAATTGGACCTGCACATATGACCAGATTGTTCTTTCCACTTCAGTTTTGGGGGGCTAAAGACAGCATTGAACTTTGAGGCCACCTAATTTGGGACATTTAATTCTTTTTTGGTACATGGATTCTAGGGCTCTCAAATGATGAATAGTAAGAACAGACTGCAGACTTAAATACACATTCAAAATGATTTCCTTCCCAGATACTCAATTGGTCTCACAGTCAATTCACATTGACTTCATTTACACATCCAATTATTTTAACAAGGTATAATGTGTCTGTTGCAGATAAGACCCACAGCCACAGTCACAGACATCCTTCCCCGGCTTTGAAAATCATGCAGTAGTAGCTTGCTCCTTTATGACTGGAGAAGAAAAATCCCTTTCCTTTAGAATCTGCTCTGAGAGGTCCTGAGGATAAAGCTCAGGTCCATTAAGCATTTTGAAGACTAAGTCCATTTAAAATGATTTCCTGTAATTACCTGCACAGGTAAGTGCCTGGATGCTTCCCTGGTAAAGCCACATTGTTAATAGAGGTGGAGAGTATTGGGAGAAAATTGGAAAAGTTAATTATAAATATTGTGCTGTGCTCTGGGTGATGTAGTTTTTTACTTTTTTTGGAAGATGAAACATTTTAAAGACTTGAAGTTCTATATGGCTCTGCCTTTGGCCAATTACATGATACATCCTACTGTCCTGTGGACATGCTGCTCTCACTTCTATGCCTGGACTTATCCTATTCTCCTTGACTGGAAAGCTTTCCCTTCTACTTACCCAAAACTTCACATTTCTAATCTCCCTTCCCTCTTTCTCTCTTTCTCATGTTCATGAAATCCCCCTTTATTAGCCTCCAGTCTCGTGGATCTACTGCTCTGAATTTGCGTTACGTTGGTAGTCCAGTCCATACAGGTAAAGAAGCAATTATATGCAGGCTGGAATAGTTTGATGTTTGATGTGCCTTATCCTAGTTTCTCTGACACGACTGCAAGCTTCTTTGTGGAGGGGGCCTTGTGTTATTCTTCTTTTGTAGCCCCAAAGTGCCCATGACAGGTGCTTATTCAGTAAATAATGCTTAACAACCTCTCCTTTGAAGTTAATGCCACCCAATACACCCCTCTCTCCTAAGCCTTGGTTCTCCAACCTGCCAGCCTCCTGCCCACTGGCACCTGGCTCTCAGTTATCCTCATCCTACTCTGCCATTAGCACAGGAGAACTTGACATTCATATTGAGGGAGCGTCTGGCACACTTTTCTCACTCTTTCTTTACTTTTCTGACAAACAAATGAGCAAAAAGCCCCAACATCAACCAAAAACATAACAATGAATAAAATCTTAAATGAAACACATCATTTAACTGGATCCAAAGAAATTAGCAATGAAAAAGTAAAGAAAAAATGCATTTATTCTGTGTCTCCAGTATGTATAAAGCTCTAGTCCTCCCTCCCCCTTTCACTTCCATCCTTCCTTCTTCCCTCCCTCCCTTCCTTCCTTCCTGCGTTCCTTCTGTCCTTCCTTCTTCCCTCCCCTTTTCCCTTCCTTCCCTCCCTCTCTCCTTCCTTCTTTCCTTCCTTCTTTCCTTCCTTCCTTCCTTCCTTCCTTCCTTCCTTCCTTCCTTCCTTC
>NW_027185664.1:11073715-11079663 GCF_028583685.1 Petaurus breviceps papuanus
CCTTCCTTCCTTCCTTCCTTCCTTCCTTCCTTCCTTCCTTCCTTCCTCATATTTATAATCATGTATATATGATTCTGGTTCTACTGACTTTATCTTGTATCATGTAGGTTGCCCTATTCATATTCAAACTCTAATAGTTTAGTCTCTATTCTTTTTTTCCTCTCCTTTAATTTTTTTTTTATTAATTAAATGTTAAAAAATTACCATTATTTTTTAAATTGAGTTATAGATTCTTTCCCTCCCTCCCATCTTCCCTCCTTAAGAAGGCAAGCAATGGGAGGGGTGGAGCAAAGCTGACAGAGTAAAAGCACAAACCAGGTGTGGGCTCTGACTCCAGCCACTTTGTATACCTGTAAAAAAATGACTCAAAAAATTTTAGAGCTACAGAACCCACAAAGTGACAGAGAGAAACAAATGTCCTGCTTAAGGAAGCCTGGCAGGCCAACAGGAAAGGTCTATCACAGCACACTGGGAGCTGAGTGCAGTTCCACAGGAGCCGTGTGGTTCTGGCCCCAGGGCAGCCCTGACCAGTGGAGGCCAGAGCAGATTTCAGGAGAGTGAATCACCAGCAGCTGTGGTAGTTTCCAGACTTCTAAACCCATAAACACCAAAGACAAAGTAAAAGGTCAGTGTGGAACTCTGTTGGAACTGGGCTAAGGAAGATGACAGTCTAGCCCCTGCTCCTGGGGCGATTGGTGGCAGAGCCATGGCAGCTGAAGTGTGTTGCTGACTCCAGAGCTCTTGGCCTGCAGATTGCAAGGGGACTAAGCAACCATTCAGAGGGTAATCACTCTTGTTTTGACCTGCTTGGATCTGGATTGTGGTCTTGGGTGGTGGTCCTGGGGTGTGTGGTCAGTGTGCCAGAGCTTGTGGGGGTTGTAGAGAGGGTACCCTCCTAATAACTCTGGCATCTGCAAAACCCCAGCAATTTGGGGCAAAGCTCTCTTCATTTTATAAGCAGAGTTCTACTGTGGCAAAGAGCTCAAAAGTTAAATAACTGGCTAGATGAAGAAGCACAATCAGATCATACAATCCTTTTTTGATCCAAAAGGATCAAAGCATGGAATGGGAGGAAGACAATGAAGTCAAAACTCCTGCATCCAAAGCTTCTAAGAAAAATATGAACTGGTTATAGGACATGGAGGAGCTCAAGAAGGATTTTGAAAATCAAGTAAGAGAAGTGGAGGAAAAATTGGAAAGAGAAATGAGAATGATGCAAGAAAATCAGGAAAAGCAGGTCAACATCCAGCTAAAGGAGACCCCCCAAAATACTTAATAAAATAACACCTTAAAAAATAGACTAACTCAAATGGCAAAAGAGGCCTGAAAAGCCAGTGAGGAGAAGAATGCCTTAAAAAGTCACATTTGCCAGATGGAAAAGGAATTTAAAAAACTCATTGAAGAAAATAATTCCTTCAAAATTAGATTGGAGCAATTGGAAGTTAATGACTTTATGAGAAATCAAGATACTATAAAACAGACCCAAACAAATGAAAAAAATAGAAGGCAATGTGAAATATCTCATTGGAAAAACCACTGACCTGGAAAATAGATCCAGGAGAGATTATTTAAAAATTATTGGATTACCTGAAAGCCATGATCAAAAAAAGAGGCTAGACACCATCTTTCAAGAAATTATCAAGCAAAATTGCCCTGATATTCTATAACCAGAGGGCAAAATAGCAATGGAAAGAATTCACCCATCACCTCTTGAAAAAGATCCCCCCCCAAAAAAAAATACTCCTAGGAATATAGGAAATATAGTTAGTCTTTCACAATATAACTACTATGCAAATGATTTGGGTAACTACACATGTGCAACCTATATTGAATTGCTTATCTTCCCGGTGGCTGAGGAGGGAAGAAAGGAAAAAAATCTGGAACTCAGTTTTAAAAACATATGTTAAAAAAATTTGTTTTTTAAAGGCAACTGGGAAATAAGATATACAGGCACTAGGTTTTAGAAATCCATCTTGCCCTACTAGAAAGTTGGGGGTTGGGTGGGGTAGAATATAATAGAGAACAGATTGGGGGAAGAACAGGTATTCAGAAGGCCTACTATATTGGGGTGGGGTAGGGGAAAGACAGGGAGAAAAATTTGTACCTCAAAATGTTGTGGAAATGAATGTTGAAAACTAAAAATAAATAAATTTTTTAAAAGAAGGAGAGCAATTTACATAGATTATACATATGAAGTCATGAGAAACATATTTCCACATTAGCCATGTTGCAGAAGAAAACAGACCAAAAAAAAAAACCAAAACAAAAAAAACAAACAGCCCAAGAAAAATAAAGAAGTTTAAAAAAAAAGTATGCTTTGATCTGCATTCAGATTTCAGTCCTTCTTCTTAAAACACAACAGACAAAATATTTTAGTATCTTTTATAAACATTTTAATTTTTCAAAATGTAAAGCATTTATTTTTCCCTCCTACCTCCATTACCTGCTAAAGTAAAAGAAGAGGAAATTTTAAAAATTCAGAATATGCATAGCTCATAAGGACAGTCAGACAAAAATATATTTCCATATTGGCCACATCCAAAAAGGTGTTTCTCATTCTGCTTATTAGTTCACAATTTCTCTATCACCAGGTAGTCAACATTCTTCTTTAATAGTTTTTTTTAAATTATGGCTTGTTTCACTGACCAGAGTTAAGTCTTTCAGGACTTTTCATTTTTATTGGTGTTATAGTATAAATTGTTCCCCTGCTTCCACTCAATTCACTTTGCATCAGTTCCTAGAAGTCTTTCCAGGTTTCTCTAAAACAATTTCCTTCTTCATTTCTTATAGCATAATAGAATGCCAATACATGTACATGTCATCATTTATTCAACCATTCCCCAATCCAGGAGCACCCCTTTAGTTTTCAGTTCTTTGCCACTCCAAAAAGCTATTATAAATATTTTTTGCACATATGAGATCTTTTCATCTTTCTTTAAACTTTTTTGTGTCACATTTTCCTTTTTTTATAGTTTTGAAAGTAATGTATGATATACTTTTTAAAGCAAGAAGTAGAAAATGAAGACTTAGTTTCATATAGTTTTCTTCTTTTTCTATTTTATTGTCTACATGGAAATTTTCCTTTAAGCTCAGAGATCAGATTCATAATTGGATCTGACCTCCTTCCCTCTCTTCAGGTCTGGGTTTCAGTAGTCCCTAAAGGACACATTTCCCTATTAGTTGTTGTTTTACTTCCTAGATCAAGGAAAGTGGCCCCTCTATAGTCATCCCTCTGTAGTAGTTCCAGAGATTTAGAAATGCTCTCTCCCATAGGAATTCCTCCCAAAGAATTTCTATATCTCTTGTATATTATCAAGATGGAGGCTGAAGATTAGTGTGTCCAATTTGATATTGAGATACATGATAGAGTTCTGGACCTCAGAGTATCTTAGGCCTAAGGTATAGTCTACTTCATGAGTGGTCACTAGGAAGAGGTTGATCTCCATGTCAGAAAATCACCATTCCTCATCACTGCCAAAGTGAACAGTCATTCCTTGGTTATCAGGATTTGGGGCAAATGCATGGGCTAGGACTTGTCTGTTTCCATCCAAGAAGATGTCATCACATGATTCCTGTTTTGGAAAGTGAACTCAACTTTGGTACCTTGCCTGAATAACCCTTGGAATTTCTAGAGAGTCATGCTGTTCAACACAATGTCTTTGGCCATGCAATGTTTCATGATCTCTCTATAGTCGAGGATACTATAGGCCAGCAGAATCATATACACAGCTCAAAGGCCATATGAGATCAGCAACACTCCCAAGTGTCTCTTGATTCAGATTAATATATAATTAGGAAATATTTTATAAAATAAATATACAATAAAATATAGTTAATAAATAAAATGTGTGCTTAAAAATTAAGTTAATGTTTGGTTTACAGGGATCCTTGTGTATGGTTTAGTGCCCCTGTCTCTACTTGAATTTGACACCAGTGCAATATGGAGTTCTTACTAAATTTGGCATTCTTAGGGGACAGTGGAGCAGGCTGCAAGGTCTGAGATCCCACATTAGAACCATTTCACGACAGGCATCATGATCTCATCCAACCAGTCCTTCTCCTTTTGCCTGAAGAATTACTACAGCAAGTATATCTGTTCCTTTAGAGGGAAGTCTAGAGATTCTTCTTGGGGTGAGAAGAACCATTGGAAGTCTTATTGAAGAAGTTCAAGTCATCACCTACAATACTGGGAACCACTGGGAAGGCCAAGCAACAAGGGAGAAAAGCAGCCAACGTGAGAGAGTAAACGGCATGGGTAACACTCCAATTATGTCTCTACAACAGACTGTATATCCTCGCCTACATTTTCCAGTGTAACTTTTCTCCCTCTCAGAGAGTCATCCCTTGTAACAACAAATACAGAAAAAGGAAAAAAAAAACAGTTCAGCAAAATTAACCAATACATTGGATACATTTAACATTATATAGAGTTCCATACCCACAGTCTGCCACCTCTACAAAGAAGGGAGAGAGGTATATCCTCATATCTCTTCTTTGTGGACAAATTTGGTAATTTCAATTTTTTTGTTGCTGTTTTGTCTGTTTGATTTATCATACCCATTGTCTATGTTGCTCTTCAGTACTGCTTACTTCACTTTGCATCACTTTATATGTGTTCCTATAACTCTTTAATCTCATCATTTCTAACAGGACAGAAATTTTCCTTTACATTCAGGTGTCACAATCTATTTAGCCAATCAGAAGTCCTCAAATCTTTTCACTTAGACTATTTTATTAGACTTCTAGCTTTAATCTGTTTCCTCACTAGTCTATCATTTATAATGCTATTTGAATTCTTTTCCTAATATATCCACTATGATCATGCCTTCTTCTACTTAAAAACCTTCACTAGCTCTCTACTGCCTACTGAATAAAATATAAAATTCTAAATGTCATTCAAAGCACTGTATAATTTTCCTTCAACCCATCTGATCAGCCTTGTGTATTACTACTCCATATCAAATAGTCTATATTTAAGACAAATAGGACAATCCTTCACTCTTAATTCTGACCCTATCCTTTCTGATTTCTGCCTTTGCTTCTGCTACCACCACCCATGCTTAGAACGAACTCTTCCTCACCTACCAGCTTTATTTGTTTAAATCCCTCCCTTCTTTCTCTATCCAAATTCAGATGATAGTTCAGTAAGATAATCAGACCTGAAGTAGGAAGGGCCTTGGAGAAGTGCAATCCATATAATTCCTTTCACTTTACGGTTGAGGAATCTGAGGTCCAAGACTGGTAAATTGACTTGTCTGAATTCACAGAATTAGGAATCAGCAGAGTTGGGAATTGAACCCAGATCTTCTGACTCCACATGCAGCCCTCCTTCTCCCTCTTTGCCCCTACACTACATTATTGCCCTTTGCCCTAACACTTCACACTTTTCTCCTTGTATTACAATCATTTTTGTTTTACTCCTTTCTCTCCCACCCCTACCTTAGATTATAAACTCCATGAAAGTGGGGTGTGTCCTTTCTGTCTTTGTATACCCAGTACCCAGTATGGTGACTTTCTTAATAAATGTTTGTTTAATTGATTTGAACTGCTGCTTGCTTGATTAACTGCTGTGATCTGATATCTGTCACTTTTGCTTTCAGGACCTCATTTGCAAAGGAAAATGACATTTCTATTACCAACATGCATGGAAAGCTTGAGATTTATGGATAATCAGATTGAGCCTGCTTGACAATTGCTCATTGGGGTGTTTGACCTTCATGACGAGTCATGAGAAAAGGGTCGCTTTGGTCAGTCAGGCCATTCACCATCTATTTAGTGGGAGTATTTTGCAAACTACTCCTCTGACTGCATAGAGGGAACTAGCTGACTCCATAGTCTTCCACCAAAAGTTACTGCAAATTCAAAAATAAGTCCATTAGCCCCCTCATTTAAGGAACAGATTCTCTCTCTCTCTCTCTCTCTCTCTCTCTCTCTCTCTCTCTCTCTCT